>NW_008648996.1:0-55556 GCF_000247585.1 Phytophthora nicotianae INRA-310 | reverse complement strand
ATCTTGCATCGTGGTCACCACCTGTCGCATGACCGAGCGTTCGTGGCTTGAACAACTTGAATGTAGCCACATCAGCGATTACTTAGAAATCGCTACACCACACAGCTTGCTAATATTTTAAGATTCTTTAAAAAGATATGCTCACTGTTTGGGGTTTGTATTTTCCAGAAGCTGAGTTGGGTTCCGTTAATGCTTGTTCTGCATGTGCAATAGTTATAGGAATGAAGGTATTGCTTGTGCCGACTCCAGCGCTAGGGAATATTTGTCACAGTATCATCGAGGAGGCATTCGAGGCGAAGACAGCGCAAGCTAAGTGCTGGAGACTGTTGTTGGAGGAGAAAGAGTTCTTGCTTGAACGCAAATTTAGAAGTGATTGACAAGTTAGAGTTGGCAGCGGCAAGCTGGTAGCTGCTGCAAACCAATAGTTCTTATAAACCGGACATACACACACGTATCCATGTCCCATCCTAAAACCTATTCTTCTCAAATCATGTTTTATCTGTAACTACAAATGAAAGTCTATAAATCCTAATCTTATCTTGGTCGGAAATTTCACACAGCGTCTCCATAATCAAAATTTCCGGATGGAAACTTGATTGTTGCAAATCCATGGGATTCTGAACCAATATAATCGTAGCCTGATGCAAAAGACACGCAATACTAAGTTTACGCCAACCAAAATAATCTAGCCAGCTGTACTCAATAATTAGCGTGGCTGGTCACTGACATTTCACTGACCAGAGACCACTACGTCACAATATTAATCTTTGACAATCTCCACTTTTGAGATTGTCGATACTGCAAAAATTGATTGTCGTGCTGTTGGATGTCCAATCAATAAATAAACATCATGTCCACATCTCTGACTCCGAACCCATTCGACAACAGCTTTACAGCGAATTTATCTCCGGTATCCTTTGTGGGGGCCGTTTTCGGATGGGACGTGTTTCGGCAACAATATAACTCAACGCAGTCATCTCGTTAAGCGCATTCAAAGATCGATTGTAACCGCTATCACAGTTTCTTCTGAATAGGATGATAGTTTCTTTGGTCATGACCCCAGTCGAATGGTGTTTTGATCATCGTTCTAAGGTTTACCCGCAAATCCTATAAGAGTTTGGATCTCGGTATCAGGGCTCCTCCAATTCAGTTTTACCTATACTGAATTGCCTGTCAAGTGCTGCAATAGTAATAACGGCAATATAAGAACAAACAACAATAAAAATGACGAAAATATTCAAACTTCAAATGTTTGGAGCTCTTACTCAGTGGGTAACGTCATCACATTCCACAAGTTCCTGTTTGCACGAAGAAACATTGGAAGCTCAAAAACCGTAAGCAGCATACAAGTACGCTTGGGTAAGCACCAGCTTACATTGCGGGGAAAAAATCAAGGCCTCGCACACAGTTGACAGAGCAAGGCGGCTTGTGACCCAACACTGTGCTAGACAATATTTTGTCTAGAATGCAGCATAGGGTATACAAGGTATGCGGACAAATGGGTTTGCTGGTTTTCAGCAGTTTGGTCGGTAGCTTGAAATTTGTATACTTTTGTAAATTGTAATGCAAAAATTGAAACACTGTTATATTGTATTCTTGTGAATAGCTCCAATAATCCGCTTTTTATTGCAAAAACTTATTTAGTGATACAGAAATTATTTATTCATCCCCCTGCTAGGTACACAAGAATTTGGACCTAGGTGCAAGGTCATGGGACACGGCAATCCTGGACCAACAAGCTACCGCTACATCTTCCTGGAACGAGTTGCATAGTGTGGGTACTTCCAGACGGAAGAAGGAAGCTGGGAATTAGCTTGATCATCATCAACTCGACATCAAACCAGCTAGGCAGAAACGGTACATAACTGTCCCAGATAAATGCCGTTAAGTGGGCCAAGGAAGGTCGGGCATCCATCACAATTACAGAGGCAGGTGAAAAGATGGTTGATGTCGTATGAGATCAATGGGTTTCGATACGATAGTAATTTCTTTGCAGATTATCTGGTGTATGGGCTCTTTTAATTTATTAAGCGGTGGGAGGAAAATTGTTTAACTAAGTAGTCTAGTTATGAACTGAAGTTGTTAAAAAGAACTGTTAATAATTCTTGTAGTCTATCCAGCTTAAACGGAACAACATGAAAAATCGCCATTAGTTTCACATCGATATGAGCCAACACCAGTGAAATCTATCCCCACATTCTTCACACCTATTAATAAGCACGAACAGTTAACTTTTTCCGTTCGCGTATGTTTGCAATAGCGTCACAGTCTAGCTGAATTCCCATAAACTCTTTGTATACCGGTAACGTGATGATCTTGCCTAGCGGATCTGGTCTCTTTCACAAAATGAAATACCTAAGGAAATTCATCAAAAACACTAAGCTTGATATCTACAGCACCAACACTGCAACCTTTCCCGTAGCTATGGTGCAGCTAGAATGCAACTTGCTTCCCTCACATCCAAATTCTTCTATCACAGTAACGTGTAAATGCATGAAAGTCATTCGTGTTTATATTATTAGGCAAATGGTAATTAGGAAGCCCAGTGCTGCCGAAAGTCGTACTCTCGGATATAGAGAAGCAACTCTATTTGGCCTTTGAAATGGCCGCCCGACCGGCACGCGCACCGCCGACAATTGCACCAGAGCTCTGTGTGGTAGGAGCCGACACGTTCTTCCCTGGAGCTGCGTTCTTTGAAGGGGTGGCGTTCTTCTCAGGAGCCGCTTTCTTCTCAGGAGCCGCATTTTTCTCAGGGATAGCATTCTTTACCTGCTTCCCCTTGTTCTTCGCCGCGTCTTCCTTCTTGATCGCCGCCGGTGCCGGTGGGGGAGTCTGAGACGTCTTCTCACCACCAACCGATTGGTGCTTCTTTACGCTCTGTACTTGGGGAGCAGTGTTCTTCTTCGCAGGCTGCTTGGCGGCCTCTTTTTGCGGCTTCACGCTCTTGTTGGCCGAACCAGCACGCGGACGGATGTTCTTCGCCTGAAGGGCGTGCTTGTCTTTGGTGCCATCCCACACAGACACGTCGCCAGCCTCTTTCAACAGAGTACGGATTTCGTCGTACAGGTGCTCACCACCAAGCTGCTGCATGGCTTCCTGGAACTTGTCCGACTGACACTGTCTCGTCATCTGACGGATCTGGTTCTCGTCAAGGTTACCGCAGTCGTCGGACTTCGCGGATCCACCAACCACGGGGTGTAGACCCTTATTCGACGAGGTGAGCACGATACGCCCACTTTTCTCGAGACTCAGGATCTCACGCAGCAGCTGGCATGAAGCGCGCTTCTCCGGTGCCAAGCCCAGGACCAACCGCAGCACGAAACTCACACCCACCGTGTTGGGCACAAGCTGTTTCGGCTTGCCACTCTTCGGTGTGTTTTGCTTCTTGCTCACATTAGCCTCTTTGTTCGCAGTCTTGTTCGCATTCGCGTTGGCATTCGAGCCCTTCATGTTGGCATTTACGTCCTTGGTTGCTGGCTGGGCTTTATTGGTACTTGCGTTCTTGCCAGCGTTGCTGTTCTTGGTAGTAGCCTTGCCTGCCGACTGCACTTCGCGCGTTGGAGTAGCAGCCACCGTAGCAGTGGCCTTGACAGCCTGTGTCGCCGCAGCGGTTGCCTTAGCACTTGCCGGTTTCACGGGTGCGTTCGTCGTGGTGGGGGTGTTCTTGCCACCTTTGGCGTTGGGTGTGGCATCTACGTTGTTGGTCTTCTGTCGTGAAGCTGCTTTCGTCATGTTCCAGGTGTTCGAGGCTGGGAGACGGGGCTTGGATTTTGCTGGTTTGGTGATGAATTGTGAAGTGAAGAGTTCAATCCGATGGCTGTAGAGGAGTCGGTCTGGGATAGCGCCGTAGACCCATTTGGGGGACATGGGACCGATCAGGCGGTTGCATGCGCAGGTGGAGCATGCAAATTGACTTTGGAGATCCAGGGTCCGTTGAATAAGGAACAAGTTGTAACCACCCAAGGGCACAATGGCTGGCACTATAGCGTATTGAGGTGATCACCACAATTTCTACAAGAATAGTCTGTTGAACACTCCCATCATGAATTCAGAAGGCCGTTTTGTGTTATTATAAGCGCAGACAGGAGTTCAGCTATGATTATTAATACTGCCTGCGCATATAATACCACAACGAGGTCGCAAATGGTTAACCATACCGGTTCGGTTAAAGTTTGGCCGTAACCACGGATGGTATGGTTACCCGAGAGTTTGCCGCTGTGGTATTCGGACGGGTACGGGTAGCCGACTCCCCTGGGTCGGTTTGTTTTGGTTGACCGAATCTACCGGAGGATATGCGTTTGAAGATTTTGTTTTACCGTCACTTTTCCTTTACAAATGTTGTGTTCGCGACTAGTATTCCTCACTCTACTTTTGCTGCCAGCATCTTATTTATTGTGAGAATATTGAAAAATAAACCATTTTACATGCTTTTATTCAAAATGCGAAGTTTTTCGGGTAACTGATCGCTGATTCGGTCATTTATGGTTGTCCGAATGGCCCATACAATGGTCATGGCCACCCAAGACTTGAGCATAAAAACTTTCGGACGGGTTATTGTAACCCGAAAATTTGCCTTTGCGATCTCTGAATGGTGAGAACTCCTGGAGTTCTGACCATCTCGTTCTGTGTAGCTATTTTGGATGTTGAAAATGTCCGATCGCAGAATCTATCAGGATCATCACATTCGAATTGTCAAGTGAGAATTGGTACGGCAATAAGTTTTCGATCACGATGGGAACACTGAGGCAAGGGAGGCTGCAACCATCCAAGTAGCTCCCAGGGACAGTGAACGTGCAATCACATGTATAAATTAGTGTCATATGAAACAACTTCAGCAAACCGGAACAACGAACCTCTGCAGGGTCCAAATTGAAGTAACTCTAGATAGAGTCAATGGCCTACCAGAGACTCTTTCCAAGCAGCATGTAGGACATTTTTAGAATTTTAAATTTCCTAAATTTGTTTTGATGCTACTAAGGTCCAATGGAGAGGAGAAGTGAAATTTTTGCATTTATAAGTTTTTTTTTTTAAATAAGAATATGATGTACTATTATACACATCGCTTCTTCCGACAACTTTGTCCGCCAGTCACAAATTTTACAAACACGATTGTGTTCGTTTAAGCTAAAACTGGTGAGCCATGGACTCAGGCGACAAATGCGAATTAAAGTCCCTTGGGGGTGGGGGGTGGGGGGGGGGGCAACTGTAATAACATTGGTTAGGTTGTTCAGCCAGCTAAAGCTGTCCTCCCAGTATTATTATCCGCTCTGTTCTCAGATTAAGTTTGATCCTGTTCGCAATGAACACCTTCAACAACATTCTTTCCGACAGCACCTCGGTAAATAATGATTGTCTTCGTGTAGTCCTTTCTCATGCCTCCTCTCAAGAAGAACAGACTTTTAGTTTAAATGTACGCGAAATAAAGCAACGTTAAAATATCCAGAATCAAAACTGTTGTTTTTTTTGCAGTTTTCCTGGTGGCTTTCGGCGCTACACACACTCGCATCTCATTCAAAGATGAAAGGGGTCTCCAGTCTTAATAGTGGGAGTAGAATCTTGCTACTGGCGGTCTTTAACGGCGGATGTGGAAATCATTATAGTTAGCAGCATATCAAAGCCAACGCAAACATTATTGTCAGTGATACGTCTGCTTTTTTCCAAGCTGAAAAGGAGATCCAGCTGGAGCACGAGTTGATATTTAATATAACATTTTCGGAAAATGCGGTTGACGATGAGGCGGCCGTTCCAGAGGTTGTTCAGTCTGAACAGAACTGCGAGTACACCCAAGATAGTGCCATTTGCTCTTTGTTAGATATGGATGCTCCAGTAGAACGCTCAGAAGTCCAAGATGCACACGATGACGAGACGATTCAGGAGCTAAAGTTTGGACTCAGTGGAAAACCCTCTCTGTGAAATGGTCCAATGCCAAACCCACTGGACGTAAATATAACGTACTGCTACTGTATCGCGATGTTGACATTCTGGAGTGATTCTGAGACAGGGGTAGCAAAGAATTTCCTGCTGTTGCTCTTCTAGCTAGAAGGTACGTGGCCAAACCTCTCTCTACAGCTATTCAAGAGAGGTTTCTTAGCCAAAATGGCTACGTGGTAAACGAACTGCGCACTCAACTTGATGACGAACGAGCAGAAAAACTGTGTCTAAGGAAGGCAAATTGGCGGGATTACCAAAGACTGCAAATCGATGTCTTGATGGTGGTGAAGAGTAATCATTCACCTGGTATCAATAGACGTATCAATAGGTTGATATGATATTGATATACTACCGTGAGCCTTTAAATGATAACAGCCTAATGCAAAAATTAAACCGTATTGGGATCAGAGTTATCATACAAAATGCCGATGATATGAACCCCTGTCTTCATACCAATGATTTAAATCGTACCCAGGTACGGTTAGCCAAAGTTTGCATTACCATTAAACCCGATCCCTAGTAGACTTAGCATTTGCACACATCCATACAATCTTTAAGTATCTTTTATTCTGTATTTAAATAAGTTTAGCAATTATTAATCCCGGAGAAGTTGCGATCAAGGGGGTTAAAATGATGAGAGCTGCAAACAGTGGTGGGCCTACGAAAAGTGCAAGTTTTCCATTGATCATACGAGAAAACTCATGTTAAAAATTCCTGAAGTTCCTGACTTTGGTCTTTTTACGTAACTTCAAAGATATCTGATCTCTGATTGGCCCACGCAATCTGTCAGTACTGATTCCTCCCTACATCATGACTACCGACGCCCCCGAGCACCAGCGCGTTACCGAGCTGTTCACCGAAGTGGTGGGCAGCTCCAAGTCCCTCGTGGGCGGTTATCTCTCCGTGGATGCGACGTCCGACTCGGCTTCTCTGCAGTTGATTTGGGACAAGACAGATCTGGTCAATAATGTGACGCACAAATTCCAGACCCGCCATCACGTGGGCTCGCTCACTCAGACGCAGCCAAAGGTGCTCGACACGGGTTTCCCCACTGGTTGGTCCAGCGACTACATGAGTGTTTCACCCTCTGGCAAGCGCGTGGTGACTCTGAAACTCGAGAAATCGAAGGGCGATGGCGCACCCGAAGGAGTTTTCTGCGGTATTTTTCTTCTAATGTAATTTTTCTACATATTTGAAGATATTAACTACTGCGCTAATGCATGGTATGGACAGTATTCGAGGCCAACAAGCTGGTGTCGTCATTCAAGGCCCCTAAGACGCTACATGGAGCCATCTACTTGGGTGAACGAGAAGGAGGTATCGCCTGGTCGAACGATGAGAAAACCATCGCCTACCTAGCGGAGAAGAAGATAACCGAGTCTCCAGCATTCTGGGAGAACATAAACAACAAGAAAGAAAAAGAAAAAGAGTCCAAATCGCCACTTCCTGGGTCGAAATTCGAGTATGTCGACGACTGGGGTGAACAATACGAGGGCAAGAAGACAGCATCCATCTTCCTCGCCACCTTGGCGACTGGAAAAATTGACGAGGTGAAAAATGTGCCGGAGAATTTGACCTGTGCTGACGTGGCTTTTGTGCCTGGAGACAACGAACTGGTGTTTGCAGCTACCGAGACCAACAATCCCAAGCGATTGGGCATAATTTACTGCTACAACCGACCCATTACGCTCTACCACGTTGTACTGAACAAAGAAGACCAGACCAAAAATGTGGTGAAGAAGCTGGAATTGATCCCCAGTGATGAAGAGAGTAAGGAGATTGGTACGATGAGAAGCCCACGCTTCTCACCGGATGGCAACCAATTGGCCTTCCTTGCGACGCGAGACGTTGCCACTCATGGAACCTGCAGCTTCTTGTGCGTCATGGACTGGAATACCAAGCAGACGTCGACGGTTATTCCCATCAAGGATGAACCGGATGCGTCTGAACTTGATGTCACCCAGGCGTTTAACGGCCTTTTCATTGGTTCGTTGCGAAAAAACGCGTGGTCTACTGACGGTAAATACATTTTAGTGGTGACTCAAGTGGGCTCTCGTGTCGTATGGAAATACGTCGAGGTAGCCACGAAGACTCTGATCTCTCCGGAATACGTCGAAGGCTCTGGAGTTGCCGTTGAGTCCATACTAGACCGCAATGGTGACTATTATCTAGTCATGGTGTCATCTCCTACACGTCCTGCTAGTGTCTACCTCGTGCACATTGATCCAGCGACTGGAAAGTATCTGAATCCTCCAATCAGCATCGATGATCAACAGGGAGCCACGCAGTATATTAAACGCTGGGAAGTCTACTCTATCCCGGCGTCTGTGTCCGACATCCCCGCTGCAGAGAAGAAATTACCAGAAACACCGTCAGTATTGAAAGATCTACTTCTTCCATCCACTTCAAGCTCGAGTGACTACGAAGCTACAGTCATGTTACCGAATAGTACCCCACCTGCTGACGGCTATCCCGTCATTTTGGAACTACATGGTGGACCGCACGGTAACTCGCCTGTCATGTACCGAAGCATGTGCGATTTCTGGGCTGCATTGGGTTTCGCTGTCGTTACCGTCAACTACCGAGGCAGTACCGGTTTCGGTATCAAGGCGTTGGAGTCTTTGATCGGAAAAGTGGGTACACAAGATGTGTACGACTGCCACTATGCACTGTGTTATCTGTTGGAGAAGAACTCGAGACTGGGTTTGTCGCTGGATAAGACCCGTGTGCATTGCTCTGGTGGTAGCCACGGTGGCTTTCTTGTTACGCACCTCATTGCGCAGTTCCCGGGTTTCTACAAGTCCATGGTTACACGTAACCCGGTAACCAACATGTCCAGCGTGTTCTACACGTCGGATATTCAGGACTGGGGTCTTGCGTGTACTGGAATTCAGCGGTTCGAGGCCATTCACACGTCTCAGAAGCTGCAGAACACAAAGGATGAATTGCCACCGTTGAGTCCAGAAGCGCGTCTGGCAATCCTCAGTAAACTCTGGCAACACTCGCCTGTCAGCAATGATCTCAGTAAGGTCACGACTCCTTCTCTCTTTGGACTGGGTGGGAAGGATAAACGTGTGCCGCCTAACCAAGGTCTGGAGTATCGTGCCACCATTTCAAGTTATGGTGTGCCTACCCAGCTCTTGTGGTACCCTGAAGACTCGCACCCGTTGGGTTCTGTGGAGGCTTTTGGAGATTTCTCAGTCAACTGGGGACTGTGGCTGCTCAAGCATAACCCCAAGTAAGGAGTTTAGCGAGCTTTGATCGGTATGAGCTAGCATTCACGATCATGTAAAAAGGATGTGAAGCTTGGAGGAAACTACTTGCACTCAACCGCGTGAGGTCCAAGTCTATGGGCTAGTGATTGTTCAAAGTACGTATCCTTGTTCGTGTTTGTAGTGGAAATTCATTTTTTTGGTTTTGAAGAGCGAGGAATGTATACGCACATTTCTGCGTACTTGTCGTTGTTGTAGACACTGCAATGCAATCATTATTGTTGCCCGCTGTCTAACTTACAAAAAACAAGTTTAACCACTGATTGGAATTCTTGTGTTGGACGAATGAAAGTGATTGTTGATATGGTTACGATAATTCTGTTGTTGCTATGGCAACGTAAAAAAAAATATGGCCATGTCAACGATATCGTCACCTTACTCTTTTGCCTGCGTGGGAGACGTCACGAGATCCGCGGAGCCAGCGTATTTCTGAATCAGCACGACATCATTAACTATTACTAGACGTTTTCTGTAAAAAAAAATTGACCACTTTGTAAGCGCACCTGAGCAAAGTCAGTGAACCCCCCGGCAAGTACCCGAACGTGCGTCTTGACACCAGCTGCCTCTGCACGCTCGATGAAGCGTAGCGCACACGTAGGGCCTCTTGTGTTGCTGCGACCACAGTGAAATACAACATCTCGTTTGCTGCCATATTTGGCGACCAAAGCGTCCACGTCGGCATCCTCCTTGAACGTATCTGAGGGGAGGTGCTCTGCATCCTTGATGTGTCCTAACAACTCGTAATCCTCGTTGCGCACGTCAACAACCACTGGACGTTCACGATCGGAGCGCAGAGCAGTAGCCAAGTCCTCGGCCGAGATGCGCTCAACAGCCAGAAGTTCCTCAGGAGTGGGCATGTTGGTTAATGTGTGCAGATCGATACCAAAGGGGAAATAATTTCTTTAAAAAAAAATCGAGATCCAAAAGCTGTTAAGTTTTTGGACCATATGTTGTAAAATAAAAAGATAACGAACGCGTTACAGAGAAACTTAGTGGAGAATGCTTGACCAGTCATAGATAAGGATCGAAGCTCCGTGGCACGTCAAGTGTTTCCTACACCTCGTAAGTTTTATTCAGTTTCTTACACCTCGTAAGTTTTATTCAGGTCCTAGCTCATTGGCAACTTACAGTCTCGTTAAGGTGTTTTCTATCGTTCATGCCCCAATGGTAATGGGAAAGCAAGAGAGATCTTTGAGGTCTACGATAACGATAGTAGACGTCTCGGAGAATGAAGGCACCGTAATAAGTCGAACTTGCTGATCTTTACCTCCTGTTCAAAACAATTAAAGTTAGAGATTAGTTAGCGCATGCAATTACAGTAATTATCATACCTTTAACGAGACGTGTGCTGAATCGCGGCTGGTTGCCTGAAAAATACACATGCGGGCAGGTTTCAAGGATGAACGGGTCCTCGTTGGCCATGGGGAAGCAGGCCAAGATGTCGGGAGCAGTAGGAGCTGCGTGACGCCACTCAACACACCGCTGAAGGTAGTCTAGTGCACGCTCCTGTTCTTGCTGTTCTTTCTCTTCCTCTGTTGCCATATTCTCGTCTTCGTCATCACTCTTGGGAAGTGTGCACTGAAGCATACTATGCAGAGGCTGGCCAGCATCTCCGAACAGCTGAACGCCACCAACCTGAGCCTCATATGGGTTCGTGACACATCGGAACGACTTGAAGTGCGAGCTGCGCGGGAACAAACACGGATGGAAACTTTGCTGGGGCAGCGTGTAGTTACTGGGGTCCGACGCTCCGGGCATGAGATCCACGCACATGGCCGCGGCCAACGTCGACACCAGCTCGTCAGCGTTCTTCAATGGTTCGCCCTCCAGGGCCAACTCCTCGGCCGTCTTGCGTATAATCGTCGGTACCTGAACTTCGTCACTACCAGAGGCTTCAATTACGTTGCCTACCACGATGGTTCTGACAATTTTTGACACAAATTCTCGCTCCTTTTCATCGCCCAGTCGGCCGGCCAAATAGTCCACCAGGACGTGATTCCGTAGCGGCCGGCTGTCTTTGTTGCGACCGATGTTTAGGCCCGAAACCAGGGCCACGTACTCACTCTCCTGTCGTTCTGGCAAGGGATGCTGAGGCGGGAACGACGGTAGATATACCTCCTCAACGTGGAAGTGGCCACCTGGCCCGTCGCGGGCCACACGGCCACGGACACCAAGTACTACGCCCGTGACAATTCTGGCCACGTCGATGTTGCCTACTAGCTGTACTCGGCCACTCTCATCCTCGAGTAATAGCTCGTCCTCCTTGGTGGCCAGTGGCCGATCGATTGTTTCGATGGGATTAACGCCCGACTCACTCGTAAGCGCGTCGAATAGGTCTGGCTTGGCCTCCAACACCTTGAGCAGCGTGCCGATGAGTACACACTCTTGGCCGTCGGCCTTGAGATCAATGACCTTGGCCAACACCGGGATTTGGCCGGCCGTGTGCTCCTGGACCTGGACACTCACCACATCGCGTAGCTGCTGCAACCGACTCACGTAGATGTGCGAGAACTGCTGTGCGTACGACTTTTGCTTCAGCACAAAGCGCTGGTATGTTGGTGTGTACTCGACGGAGTGGCGCGGGATCTGCAGAGAGAAATGAAGGCGGCCACAGACACAAGAATGCGGCCAAGTGTGTTAGATACCAGATGAGATGATGGCTATCGAGTGGCTGGCTCTAGAAGATGCAGGAGAGCCGCGCGTAGCGAAGGATCTGGTGGCGCGAGACGTACCATGGACGTTGGCGCCATTTTGACAAATGTGAATATGGTGTACAAAACATAAATCAAAGCCAAATTTTCACGACTAACTGTAATTTTGGCATTATTAACGTTCATTTTAAAAAATTACATTAGATTATTACCAAAAGAAAGGTTAACCCTTCCTACTTGCACGATTCCGAGTGTGCCTCCACTTCTCTTAACTGCATCTGCTTGCGGCATTTCGAGCATCTCACCTCAACCGGTGGTCGTGTCGGTAACATCGTACGTTGGGGTGGCGACTCCGGTACGTTTGGTTCATCTTTCACCGTTTGACGCACTACCGCACGAAGACTGTGCCAGTCAACACGGACAACATCGAGGATTCGAGAGTCCCAGGAGATCATGGATTGATTCTTCTTCACAGAGTCGTAAAACCCGACAACTTCAGTGGTCATTGACTCTTCTTCGTCTTCCGCGAGCTCAAACATTGGGATGGCGTTTAAACGCTGATTGGTCTCGTGTTTTAACCACTCGAACGTCGATTGCTCGGTAAAATACACACGTAGAAGCCGCACTGGTCCAGTCGTGGTTCCAACACTTGTAGCAATGAATATTTCAACTAAACAATCGCGCGTCCGCTCTGTGCTGCTTTTGGTCACAGGACGCAGTAGCGAGTTTTGAGAATATTGGTTTGGTGTCGACATAGCAGTCGATAGTGCTTTCCACAAATCGATCACATTTTTATCCTGTGTTTCACGTTCATTTCGTGGTGATAAGGCGATTCCAAGGCGATGGATCTTGTCATGAAGCTGCATCTTACTGGAAACGTCCAGAGCGTTTGTCGGCATCAACCTCGCTGCCTCAATGAGCACCACTCTTGCAGCAGGGATATCCTGCGTGCTTAAACGATGTAGATCACCGTAACACGCTAACGACAGCGCTAACTGTAGTCTTAACGAGTGTTCACGAGAGATCTTGATCGCATGTTCCAGTTGCGACTGAGCCAGCTTTGTTGAGGTAGGTGGTGTGGACAATAGTGCTCGCTGAAGGTTAATAAAACCACTAACCAGCCACGTTAGTGCATGCAAATCTGGTTCATCCAAGACACGCGATAGCTCCATAGCCGTTCCAAGTAAGAAATGGCATTGTGGGTTGTCCAGTTCCACGTCACTAGAGAGCTGCAATGCCAGTTGTACTCTAATGTCTATGGCTTTACGTAAAGCCTCACGTCGGAAGTTAAAACTTAGAGCAGGTTGGTCAGGCCCGGTATAAACACTGGAAAGGTTCTGCGAGATCACTGCAGTCCCATGCTCTGTCTCGCCGTACAGTGCCACATCGAGATCGTCAGCATCGATCTCCAGTGCGAGCATCACGGCCAAGCGAGACGCTGCTCGCTGGAATTCAAACACCATCCGTGGTGAAACAGGTGTTTCAACGTCTTTCGATGATGTTTCAGCAGCTATTTCGGCTTGAACGGGTTTGCCAATATCGGCGTAGTCCAAGTCGAGCGTCACGTGCGGGGCTGAAGCTGCCATAAGAGCGTCCAAGAAGGCACCTCGACCCAAATTGTGCTCGAATTCGATCCACAATTTGCTTCCGTCTTTCACCACCACGACCAAATCTTTCGTTCGTGCTGCTAAACTGCCACCTTTACCCGATTCATTAGTCGTTTTGAAGGTGAGTTGCACCTGAACAATAGCTGAATACTCCATTGCCGCCCACTGTTCGTAGTCATCGTACGACTGCAGGTGAGGACACTGGAATTCGCTTGCGAGTCGTTGTTGTGTGCTGCTCTCGAGTGTGAGTTCTGGTGGGGACATACAGACACACGATCGGGTTCTTTGTTGTTTTCGACGAAGAACGAAAAGGTGAGAATCTCCCAATGCAAGCAGTAAATCCTTGTCAGCTCGGTATGGAGACTTCTTGTTCGTCTTGAAACAACCTTTGCTAATTTCCTCATCTTCGGCCCACTCATCTTCTTCGACATACAAACGCGCCAAGGTGCCGTAGTGGCAAATGCTTGGGCTTGTCATGGTCGAAGGAAGGCTTCAACAGACGAAAGTGTGCTTCAAAACGCACCGGCTTGAGCTCGGGGCACAATGAAGCAGAGTTTTCATCCCGAAATAGGAAGATCAAGAAGCACTAAAACAAAACAAAATACTTTTAAAAAAAAGTAGAGTCATCAAATAGTGTCGAAACGTGAGCAAATTTGGATGTGACGAGCCGTCCTAAGACTACGCGTTTGGGCGATTCTGGTGTGGCATCGCCACTTCATTGCATCGAACGTTCACTTGAGTGTCGAAAACGAGTCTTGAGTGTCGAAAAGCGAGTTGTTCATGGCCACCTCGAGTTTCATCACAACTTCGTCGACGACTGCTGGATTTGAGCAAGAGGGTTGTGAGGATCTGTGGACAAGATTCAGCACGGAGTGCATCCATGAATGCGACGGCTCTCCTGTCAACTTGACAGGGTGAACACAAAAGAAACTTGTCAAACCACCATCTTACATCTGTATACTTGCATTCCAGAGTCAGACAACCGTCTCCGTACATTTTGCACTAACACTAACATTAATAATCAAGAAACCAAATTTCGGTAGCTTGTTATTTGATTCCTGTGTCGTTACGAGTCGCCTTTCATGCCTTCACGTTGCCACACAGCTTCGTGTGTGATCGAGCCACCTGCATATCGGTTGTACGGCCACCGTCGGTCGAGCACTGCAACGGATCGCCAGCTTTCGAGCTTTCGGGTCCTCGAAAGCGGCTGTGCGATGCTGACCAGCTGGAAGTGCATGGTCAGAAGCCAATTTGGCGAGCGGATAGGCAGCGGGAGGGCTGCGATAAGACGCTCAACAGGTGGCCCAAAGTCCACCGTGGCGTGCGTCGTCGGTCAGAACGAAAGGTGCGAGGTGAAGCGCTCATTAGCCATCATGGCGGACTCGGTGAAGATTATCGGAGACGATGACGAAGTCTTCACGGGTATCCGACCTCCGCTTCATCGTCGACATACACTCGGTGGGAATTCGTCACTAGCGTCGGACCTGGCGCATGCTCCTGTGGTGTGGAGACCAGTGATGCCCATGGGTCGACGGTCAACGCTAGCGTCGCGTTCGGAGACGGACGACGTCGGTGAACTTCGCTCTACTATCGACGGATCTATGCGGTCCGTACGCTCTATCAGTGACGCGTCAACTAGCAGCCATCGTCACGATAAAACCACCTTCGCACTACACGACGTCGACGCCTTCAGTGTCCAGCGAGCCAAGGTTATTCGTCGTATCAGCGAGGAGCGGTACGTCCGATTCCGCAACTTTTTCAAGAGCTTTGAACCGGAAATGGCCATGGAGATTCAAGCGAGAAGCGCCTTCTCTCGCGAACATTTGGACGCGTGGGTCAACTATATTGTGAGTCCTAAAGTACTGCGGTGTATCGGGAGTAGTAAAGACACTCAGCAAGAGGTTCTGGACCTCCTGATGGTGTCGGCAGCCATTTCAAAGTACGGAGAGAGTGACTTGATGGCCAAGGACAGGAGGGGCGACCTCAGTGGTCTGCAGAATATAAAACTTCACACTTACGATGAGTTCTCGCCTAGTCAAAAGCCACAGACTAACAACAAGGAACCGGTTGCCATGGAGTTCGTGGTTCGAATTAACGAGCGATTAGCAGAGGAAAGGCGCGTGGGTGGCGTCGTGCTTCGTGAAATCCTGGCACACGCTGGCACTATGGAGATCGAGAACGACGAAGCAGACTCCGATTTAAGCAAAGAGGAAGAGCGATTTAAGCAAATCGTAGTCCGAGTACAGTCCGACTGGTTCCAGGACGCTATCTTGAAGGCAAATGGTCGATACTTGTACGACGCTATCCGTCAGGTTATCAGCAATGCGAACAATTCCTTGTGGGATGCGTCGAAGGAAAAGCCGGAGTTGAGAAGAACACGAAGCGATAGAGTGAGCTCTGAGGGTCAGCAGGTCGAGAGGAAGGCTGTACGAAGGCGACCGAGTATGCCTCCACCTCCTCCTCCACAAGGTGCAATGACGGCGTTGGTGTCCTCTCCGATAAACGCTTCTGCCAAAGTGGGGTTCACCATCTACAACCGATCCTCGTCGATGCCTTCAGAAGAGATTCAAGAGCTGGTCGTTGGGACGGACAAGACGCGACGGAAGCTGCTGCCTCTCGGAGCGATGCGACGGCCTCGCGGTCTTCCACCCAAACTGCCTCAACGTAAAGAGAACGACCCGATCGTCCACGCGCCCAGTGCGTTTGTCGTCAAAGCTCAAGAGCGAGAATGAACAATAGTTCGTGTCATATACGTCACATGTAGTCGCTGTACCAGAAACTCAAGAGAGAGAAACAACACAATCAATTAATCTATTGCACCCTTTGCGTTACCATGATGATAAAAAAAAAAAGATCACCATGTAAAACAACACATTTTCTTAAAAAAGAAAAAAAAATTGTCCTTCACAAGAGAAGACCCCCTACAATTGATCTGGGGTGATCGGATGCGGCAATGGTATGATCGACTTCTTGTGGACGTCTCGAGGCAGCGCCTTCCTCATATCTGAACAGCAATTAAAACACCAGCTACAGTTAACACATACGCTCTTGTACAATAGCACACCTTAGAAATACCGTACCAAAGGCATCTTCCCCGTCGTCTGCACTGGAATAGTACCCGAGAACGCGTCTATAGACCGAGTAACCGAACTTCTCGTACATCCCGATAGCCAGCGAGTTGGAGACACGCACGAACAGGTCCACGAAGTACGCGTCGTAGAGTTCTACCGACACGTTCTCCAGGTAGTCCATGAGATTCTTGGCTAGTCCGAGACGACGGAACTCCGGGGCCACAGTCACCGCCGTCACGTGTCCGTGCCAGTTGGTGCCTTGGCCTTCGGCCTTGCCCATGACTGCAGAGTAGAGCGAGTAGAACGTGGTTTAGCGCTTAAAAATTCGCTGCGAAGATATGACAGACTAGAGTGGATAGCGCAACGTACTGTAGCCCATGATGGTGTTGTTCGGGTCCTCCTGCACTAAGAAATAATCCGGCCACTTGGACAGATACTGAAGGTAGAAGGACATGTTGTACTACAAGGCAGAACTCGGTCAATACACAGCGTATGGAGGTACAAGAGGCACCAAAATGTGGGCAAAAGACTCACGGTCTCCGTTAGCACGTCCAGGTTGACATTGTTGAAGCGGAACAAGTCATCGCAGCAAAACTTGCGCGTCGAAGTCATGGCGACTTTCTTGGTCGGTGGATGACGATCTCAATAATGGGGTGTTTGGTACATTGTACCAATTGTAAACCACACCTACCGGTAGTACCGCTGCAAATAGGGAGAGTTTCGGCAACTTTGCCGCAAGTTCGGCAACTTTGGGTCTAATCCGGCAACGTTGGCTCAAAAATAGAGCATTAAGGATGCTCTAACCAGCCCGTTTTGGGAGTGGAAAACGCTCTAACGCTCGCAACTTGGCGAAAAGCAACTTAATTGGCCTCAAGTGCACGCGCAACTTGGCGAAAAGTTGGACACTTGAGTACGTGGCAGGACCTACCATCGATGGACGACGAGTTGTGTGTGCCTCGATCGTATTACCTTCTGCCTTTTGCCGACAATGGCTTAGAAGTGCGGGACTCCAACATTCCGGGAGCTGGCAAAGGGCTATTCGCCACCAAGTTCCATGCTCAAGGGTCTACCATCTGCGAGTACTCGGGAGTTGTGGTGCCGAATGAAGTAGCCTGGAAGCAAAAGGACAAGTCATACCTCATGAAGCTCGGCGGCGGTGTCTACGTGGACGCTTTAAACTGTCCTGACGTCCTGGCGCGGTACATCAACGACTGCAGAGGACATCGCGGGGGCTTCAACGTCCACTTCGTGAAGCGCCCGGAGGACACTAAGGCCGATGTCGTTGCGATGCGAGACATTCACCCCGGAGAGGAGCTGTACGTCAACTACGGTCGTCTTTACTGGCTCGCCTACAACATGATGCACCCCAGTAACCCCGTGCGCTAACTGCACATGGCGAACCTTCCGTTAATTGATGAATACCACTACATTGCGTTAATTGAAAAAGAATGGCATGGTCTACATTGACGTTAATATTCGCGGAGAGAAGCCGAGATGGCAGCTGCTACATCCTCTTCACTGGTACTGCGAGGCTTCGTTGGTGTATTGTCCTGGTGGCCCGTGCTGCTCATGCTGCTCGACAACGACATCTTCGCGCTCTGCATGGACGGCTTGTTAGTCCCCAGGAAACGATATTACGTGAAACAAGCCCTCCATGCTACCTGTCGTGCGAGTTCGTCGTCCGACTCATCCCTCTCAGTTGCAACCGCCTTCTCTTCTTCCTCTGCCTTGCGCATAGCGGCGATCTCCGCCTCCGCGATCTCCAGGAAGATGCGCTCGCGGTTGAAATCGTAGTCAAACACGTCCTGATAATTAGCACAATCATACGCGCCAATTAGTTGATACATTGACGGCGCGTTGCAACCTACAGCTTCTTCATGCTACCCTTTGCAGCAGATTCTCGTTCAGCGAGGGCATCACAGGCGCAGTTGTGAACGTTCTGTTTAGTATGATGTTCGTGTGCTGTAACGCAACAACACCGCAGAAATTATCAGCTATATGTTGAGGGTAGATTAATATCGTCTTGGCAAGGCATTTCGCCGCAATTCCACCTTGAGAATAGCCGCCTGGCCGCTGGAATGCACCGGAGACGACGCCATGATCGACGGTCTTCGTCTTGCTTTTCCTCCAGATTGCGGTGCGTCTCCAAAATAATATCCCTGTCATTTTCGCATCATTGGTATGAACAGGTACTCTAGCATGTTATATTGTACGCCTCGTAATGAGCTCCTTCTTGCGAAGCACGGGTGCTCTTACAAGCATCTTGCCGTCTCTAGTTAGCTCTATTGCGTATTCTCTATCTATCCATGCAAAAGTCTAGCATCAGTTTTATCTTATGACGTCAAAATTGCCACAACAGCATCTGCTTCCTGTCAACGTCGCTTAATTCCTTCGAGGTCGAGTTTGTCTGTGCCTTTGCCGCTCTTCCAGGGCCACCCAGTGCCCACGCGGCCTTTTACATCCTCTGAGCCGTCCTTATCCTCTGACGGTGCGTCCATCCACGAGTTTGTTGTGTCCACTGCCTTGGCCGAGGTCCAGTCTCCTTTCTTCCAGTCACGTTCGCTGCGCTGCTGTGCCTGTGCCGTGTCCACCAGGTCGCTTACCATCTTGAGTTGATCGCGTGCCAGGCGCAGCAACATACTCACGCGCCGCTCGTCCTCCTCGTAGCGGCAGGCTTCGAAGCCTGCGCGGATTTGGCGCCGTACGTCCAGCCGCACGTCGGCGGCCAGCGGCTTCGTGGTGCGCAGGAACTCGCGGTACTGCTTCAGCACAGCTGTGCGGTTCAAAAAGTACTGCAGCGACTTGACCTCGGGTCCCAGTGCTCGCCTCGTGACGCCCATGACAGGCAAGTAGCTGCTGCCAGCGAGAAATAACTCGCACCTCCGAAATGAGCACTAAAAAGGGAATTTTGCAAGATCATTCCTAAATTTTACAGTTTAGTTGTATTTGTTTCAGAAAAAGCAAGTTGAAGTGAAAAATGTGGGGCCATGGCAGTGCCTATGGCCAAGTACGATAAAATACTCAAGTAGGCAGCGTCCGAACCAGTGTAGGCATGGCTGCGATGGTACCAGCGGCATCAGGGAGACCGCGGTCACCTTGGTTTTATTTGTGTTATCCTGTACACCACGAGAAGCGGTGCGTTAAGTTTTTTGGCCTTGCTGAAAACGGAGCAAGAACGCTCTCCAAGCAATCGCTGCCGATGATAGCAGCGCATTAAGCTGGCGGTTGAGCAAGCTGAACGTTGGCGAGTACCGAATCAGGTATGGAAATCTTGAAAACTGCTGGTGGATGCTTCCATCGCTTAGATCTCAATCTTACGCGCCCGAAATTTTCGTCCGCAGCAGGATGCTCTTAGTACGAGGCGATAAAAGAGTTTGGCAGAGATGTAAGATCTGAAGATCCAGTCAAGCTGCACTAATGGACGTAGTCGAGCACGAACCTTTC
The DNA here is from genome assembly GCF_000247585.1 of Phytophthora nicotianae INRA-310. Taxonomy (NCBI): domain Eukaryota; phylum Oomycota; class Peronosporomycetes; order Peronosporales; family Peronosporaceae; genus Phytophthora; species Phytophthora nicotianae. Next base: position 35,580 of record NW_008648996.1, on the reverse strand, counting down.
TCGTTGTGGTACTGAAAAGAAAAACTGACAGCATTGTTTTAAAAAAAAATGTAGATATTCATTTCAGACTTTAGAAGGTGGGAAACCATGCAAAAGAACCTGACATAGTCAAGCAAGCACGTTATCATGCTGTAATGACGCGGACTCCAACGGATGACACGCGCTCAGCCGACACCATATCGGGCTGCGTGATGAACATCATGTTGCGCGGCACATCCATCTTCTTCGACAGCCACTCGATCGTCGCGGGGTTGAAATCACCTTGAACCGATACGAAGTCGATGCGGATCTTCGGGTACATGCTGTCGAACAGCATCGCCAAGTTGCGGAACGATTCCAGCATGGGGGCGTCGCTCTCTTCGTCCGAGAACACGTGCACGATACGGAGTGTGTGCGTCTGCTCATTGCGACGCACGTACACGATCACCTTGTTAATGATTGTCAAGTCTGGGCGCTTGCAGAAGAAGATGATGGGAGCACTGCGGATACTCGTGATGGCTCGAGCGATCGTGCGACCTCCGCGAGCTCCCGTGTGCTCCACCTCTGGGGTGTCACGCGTGCGGAAATAGTTGACAGCAGTTTCCTTCGCGTACTGTGACGGCGCCGTCTTCTTCATGAGTGCCAACAGACAGCGCAGAATCGTGACGCGCTCGAACATGATGAACATGACAAGAGCCACGACGATGAAGTACAATGCAAAGTACATCAACACCGACGGATCTCCGAGCAGGTTGGCGAAAATCGCCACCACCACCATAATCAATCCCAGCACCAGTGTAGACCACGGCGCAATGACATCGCGTGGGATCTCAGGTCGCTTCGCCTTGAGTAGCATAGCAGCACTCGCAAAGAGCGCCATCAAACCCAGGAATGCGTATGTGTACACACCGTTCATGATCGTGGAGTCAGCGTTGAGAATCAGCACGAGACTCGCCGACAACAGGAAGAATGCGGCAATGATGTAGTGGTTCGTGCCGCGCAACTGGTTGGTCTTGGCCAGGAAACTCGGCAACACCCGGTCCGTTGCAAGTCGACGCACCAATCCACAGATACCAACGTAAGAGGTCAGAACGGAACCCGAGAGCACGATGAATGCGTCCACGCTGACCCAGGTACTGAACCAGCTTCCGAGAGCCACCTCAGCGGCCTTCGACAGCAATGCGTCTTTACTTGCGTAGATACCACCGTCACCGCCAAGCGGAAGAACCGCAAGGATGCCGACTCCAAGGCAAACGTTGAAGAATGAGGCCAACGCCCACATGTTGCGCAGCGTCTTGCGGAACACACCGGGGGCTTGTTCCTCGACGTAGTTGGACGATGACTCAAAGCCGGTGATACCCAGCATGGCAGCACCGAAACCGAAGAACACGGCAGTGAACGCATTGCCGTCCAACATCGTTCCGGCAAAGTCCACCTCGGGGAAGTCGGCGTTCATGTTATCACGGAAAATGTCCGGGTTTTTGATACCGTGCACCGCACAGGACACCACCAGAATGCTCAGTACCACGATGTGGTGCAGAAAGATGACAAGGGCGACACGGGAGTTTTCAGCGATGCCCACAAGAGCCAGCAGTGCGAACGCGAACAAGAGCGCGATGGTGCAGGCCACAATGGGGATATCCACTTGCGTGTCTAGGTAGTGAACGCCTGACGTAGCTGAGACCACACCCGTGGCCACGTACGACAAGATACTCAGACAGGCAGCCACGGCCGCTGCACGCTTCGACGTGGTGTTCAATAGGGCGTTGTAGGTACCTCCGTTCATGGGGATAGCGGTGACCACCTCTTCGTAGATAAACCGGAAAAAGTAGAGCACGATCGCCACCATGAGCAGCGAGACGGGCATGAGTTTGCCGGCCCTGGCAACCACCGACGCAGCTGCATACAGCACACTGCCCAGAATGTCGTTGCCACTGATAGCGGTGGCAGGCCATTCAGACAACAGTTTGCGTGGTTGGTCCAATTGGTGTTGGATCTCGGCGAGTTCGGATTCCGGCACGTGTACGTGCTGAGAGGTGCCGGAACGGGGAAATTGCCAGGTAGGACCCCGTGCTGCACCTTCCTCCACTTCAATCTCAATCTTGCGACGACGGACGTTGAGTCCACTTCCCATGACAGGCACCGGCGACGCAACTTCGAGGTAGCTGCTCGACTCCATGGATAACTTGGCTGGTGAGGTGATAGAACTTGACTTGAGACCGACTCCGCAAAATGAGGAATAGTGCAGAACTGAAAGGTGTTTTCAAATGATAAAATCTACGATGTAGGCGTAGCATTATCCTTCTATACATACTACCGTACTCAGAAAAATGCTCAGTACTATTGTCGCCAATCCCCGTTAGGCCCCGACGAGAAACAGAGTGGAAAGATCAAGACGGGTCATCCCTCCCTTCCCTCTGGCACTACCAATTGGTGACAATCTTCTGGATCAGCGTTTTGGGTGTCTGCAAAGGAGAGAGTAGGCTCTCCCGTTCGCGAAAGGGGATTCGAGACGCCGAATTCGAGGTGCAACGGCAGCCAAAAGTTTTCATTTTTCAAGAAACAGTTGTCATCGTTGGTTGTCACTCCATCTGCTCGAAAGAGAAGATTGGCGATGAGACCTGTACACGAAGCACCCTGCAGTGTGTCCCGCATTGCGCCTTTGCACTGCGGGAAGCTTCTCTTAGTCGAATTGCTTGCCGCCAGCAATTTTTTTTTTCTTGCACGGGCTGTGCTTGTCTACAAACATACAAAACACCGTCTGAACGACACCTTTTTTTTTTAGTTTTCAAAACCAATGGTTTGCCGTTGGTTTGTCCTATCTGGGATCCACTTTGGTCCGGCTCGGATCCGCAAAAGACCAGCGACTCGAGCAGAACTGGTCCGCTGGATAGCAAGAAGTTGAGTTGCACCTACGTCTACGATCAGCACATTGCCCGGGGCAATTGCTTCTTGAGATCCCGAGATTGCTGGACGGTGGGTGAGTCCTGTCCGAAGCTGCAATCACATTGGCGCGCGACTAGGCGCTGGATTTTTTTCGCATGTGACGAGGCGTTTTGCAGTCCGTTTTTTTGACAAACGAAATGTCAAGTGAGATTGGGCGAACCCATGGATCGTTTGCCCGCATTTCTATCGTCTGCTCTTTGACAAATGTCAATGTACGTATGTTATGTTTCACAAACATTTTCACGTCCAGAAGATTTACTAACCGTAAAAAAAAACTGTCAAGAAATGGCCGCAGTTTTACAGAACCATCACCCCAAAGAACAAAATGAATCTCGGTTTTAGCAAGAAAATCAAGAACAATGACAGTGCAGCGAACTTTCTCCGTCGTGTAGAATTCCGGGAAACTCGATAGATTGTGGTCAACTTTAGCGAGCATTTGTCGAACATTGGTGGAAAGATTTTACATCGACAGGATCAATTGTGGAAGTCCGCTGTTCATTACTTGGATAGTCTTAAAAATAGTAGAGTTAACTATGTTAGCTACCAGCCAGCGCACACTACGTAGTTTACCAACCCGATCCGAGCAAGCGTTGGTCAAAATTATGGGCCAATATACCAGTGATAAAAGGTTTTGTTTACACATACATATCTCGACATTCTCCCACTGTTTAAAGCCCATCTGGAACCCGAGCATCCCACAGCGCCATCTTGCATGCATGTCGTCCGAACCGAAGCAATTGCCGTCCGATTTCAGCGCCTCGTTCTTCAGCTTTGATCATGTGGTGCGGTCTCTGTTTCAAATGTCAGGTCTCTTGTGGCAAGCGGGACGGATGTCATGGCACCACAAATGCCACGGATCCGTTAAACCGCCCGCCTCAAAGCCCTGAAGATGCAGGAATCTCAATGCAAAATATGGCGGGAGGGATGACCCACACCACGAAGCGCAAAATTAGTATAGATACAAGGACAGTGGACATCACGATAGCCTGTCCCTTACTCTGAATGAAGCGCCAACTTGACTTGGATATTGAAGTGACCCATACAAATGGCCATATATCGCGATTCCAAGCGCGCTGCACTTGCCACTCAAGCGCAAAAGTTTTGCATTCCGCTTTTCGCCACGTCCGAGGCAGTTGAAACGTCCCGTGTTAAGTGTCCCAGTCCAAGTCGCAATGGTCTCTAGCGCTGGAGAAGGCGGAAGCACCACTGGCAACCTCCAGGTGCCATCGGCAGCCTACATGGAGGTTTTGTCACCCCGCGTCCCGAGCTCCGGCGCCAGTTCGCGGGCTTTGAACCTTCGTCGCCGCAAAATCGAGATTGAGATCGTCGAAGGTGCTCGCAAGGGCCCGACGTGGCAATTCCCGGGCTCTGGCTCCTCGGAGCACGTGCAAGTGCCGCAAGGCGAACTGACCGAGATCCAGGAGGAACTGGACCAACCCAAGAAGTTGCTGGGCCAATTGCCAGCCACTTCCATCTCGGGCAATGACATTCTGTCCAGCGTTCTCTACTCGGCGTCGTCGGTGGCTGCCAAGGCCGGCAAACTCATGCCCATCCCTCTCCTCATGGTCTCCACTGTGCTCTTCTTCTTCCGCTTCATTTATGAAGAAGTGGTCACTGCCATCCCTATGAATGGCGGTACCTACAACGCGCTCTTGAACACGACATCGAAGCGCACGGCTGCAGTGGCCGCCTGCCTCAGTATCCTTTCGTACATTGCAACGGGTGTCGTCTCGGCAACTTCAGGTGTTCGCTATCTGAACAACCAGATCGACATTCCTATTGTCGGATCGACCATCATTCTGCTCGGAGCGTTTGCGGTTTTGGCAGTGATCGGGATCACCGAGAGCTCACGTGTTGCCGTCGTCATCTTTCTGCACCACATCGTCGTGCTCCTCATCCTCTTCGTGTCCTGCGTCGTCTACGGCATCAACCACCCTCATATTTTCCGTGACAACATGCACGCCGGCTACCCGGAGGTGGATTTCGCGGGCTCCATGCTGGACGGCAACGTTTTCACGGCCATTTTCTTCGGTTTTGGAGCTTCCATGCTTGGTATCACTGGCTTTGAGTCCTCTTCCAACTACGTTGAGGAGCAAAAGCCCGGCGTCTTCCGTCAAACTCTACGCAACATGTGGGCGCTCGTCACGTTCTTCAACGTCGGTCTAGGCACCGGCATCCTCGCCGTGTTGCCGCTCGAAGGTAAAGGTGGCATCTACGATAGTTCCGATGATCTATTGGCCATGGTCGGGCGTGAGTCTGTGGGGAGCTGGTTCGAGTCGTGGATCTGTGTGGACGCCTTTGTTGTCCTGTCCGGTGCAGTCCTGACGTCCTACGTCGGTATCTGCGGTCTTGTGCGTCGTCTATCAACCGACCGTGTGCTGCCGGCCTTCCTGGCCAAAACCAACAAGCTGCGTGGCACAAACCACTACATTATCGGCATCTACTTCTTGCTCTCGTCGAGTCTCGTGCTCATTCTGAACGCTGATGCCACTACGGTGAACGGAGTGTACACGTACGCGTTCCTGGGTCTGATGGCCATGTTTTCGTGCGCCTGCATGTTGCTGAAGGGCAAACGCTCCGAGATCCCGCGTGACATCCACGCTCCGTGGGCTGCGGTTATCATCGGCTTTATCCTGGTTGTTGTTGCCATTTTCGCCAACTTGCTGGGCGATCCGTCGGTGCTCATGTACTTCGCCATCTACTTCATCGTCGTCATGTTCGCCATGTTCATCATGTTCGAGCGCGTGACCATTTTGCGTTGCATGCTGGTTATGCTCAAGAAGATGGCGCCGTCTCGATATGGCAAGGCGGCTGCAGTCGGTTTGACAACTGGCAACTCGGAAGTGGAGCACACTGGTGCGCGTGGAGGACGCACTATTGCACGCACTATTGTGAGCATACGCAACGCTCCCATTGTCTTCTTCTGCAAGGTGCCCGACCTGACTATTATCAACAAGGCCATCATCTACGTGCGTCGTAACGAACAGACCCACACGCTGCGCATTGTGCACGTGTTCACGGACGAAGAGGCCGATGCACCGGTGCTCACAGCGTTCCGTGAGATGGCTGCGTTGTTTGACAGCATGTACCCGAAGATCCGAGTGGACTTCGTGTCGGTGCAAGGTGAGTTCTGTCCGGCGATGATCGAGTGGTTGTCGCGCTCGATGAATGTGCCACGCAACATGATGTTTATCACGCAACCCGATTTGATCTCGGCCGAGCGTGTATCGACGGCCGGCGTGCGTGTCATCACGGCATGATTCAAGTATTGAGTATCATGTGAATACAATTACTTTTGAAGTAATAGTTTTTCTTTTTTTGTTCGGATTTTTATTATGGTCCTCTCATTTTCTGAAGTTACAGAATGTTTTGTTGGAAAAGATGCTAAGAAGTAATTTAAAATACGTGTATTTTGCTTGACTGAGACGGCGCTCTATTCCAGTCGCTGGATTTTCAGATCTGGGTGACATTTTGAGGCAACAGCACCACGATCGAACTCATTCCATTTCAAGTTTTGCCATGGGCGATTACCAGGAACTTGTTTCGAGTCAATCACAGACAAACACTGTTGCTGGTGTTGCAACTTTCAGGCGTCGCAAGATTGAGATAGAAGTGGTGGAAAATGCATCAAGAGGACCAACGTGGGAATTTCCAGGTTTTGGTTCCTCCCAGAGGTTGTACATACCTGCTACGGATCTTGCCAATATTCAGCTTTCCCAGTCCCGTACGCTTCTATCCGAGTGGCTAGCTACTGCTATCATCGGCAACGACTTTCTGGGCAGTGTACTCTACTCCGTATCCAATGTAGCTGCCAAGTCTGGAAAACTCACCCCCGTGCCGCTTCTCATGGTGTCCATTGTGGTACAATTATACAAGCTCATGTACGCTGAGGTGATCACTGCCATCCCCATGAACGGAGGTACATACAACGCGTTACTGAACACCACATCGAAGCCCATTGCTACAGTCGCTGCTTGTTTGGGTATTTTATCGTACGTGGCCACGGCAACTGTAGCCGCCATCTCAGCCGTTAATTACCTCTCTACACAAGTAAATATCCCGATCGTGGCCTGTACAATCGCGATTCTGCTGGCTTTTGGTCTCTTGGCACTTCTTGGCATTGTGGCAAATTCTCGTGCTGCACTCGCCATCTTCCTCCACCACATTGTTGTGCTGTCTATATTAGCGATCTCATGTGTGATATACGGTATTCAGAACCCGACCGTCTTTCGCGAAAATATGCAAACAGAATTTCCTGACGTAATTATCGCTGGGAAGATGTTGGACGGCAGCGCATTCACTGCCGTGTTCTTTGGCTTTGGAGCTGCTATGCTTGGCATAACCGGTTTTGAGTCATCGTCCAACTACGTCGAGGAACAGGCATCGGGTGTATTCCGTAAAACTCTACGAAATGCTGCTTTACCCACCACCATCTTCAACATCTCTCTAGGGATCGGTATCCTTGCGGTTCTTCCGCTTGGCGGTGACGGTGGTATCTACGCAAGTAAAGACGCATTGCTGTCGAAGGCCGCTGAGGTGGCTCTCGGAAGCTGGTTCAGTACCTGGGTCAGCGTGGACGCATTCATCGTGCTCTCGGGTTCCGTTCTGACCTCTTACGTTGGTATCTGTGGATTGGTGCGTCGACTTGCAACGGACCGGGTGTTGCCGAGTTTCCTGGCCAAGACCAACCAGTTGCGCGGCACGAACCACTACGTCATTGCCGCATTCTTCCTGTTGTCGGCGAGTCTCGTGCTGATTCTCAACACCGACTCCACGATCATGAACGGTGTGTACACATACGCATTCCTGGGTTTGATGGCGCTCTTTGCGAGTGCTGCTATGCTACTCAAGGCGAAGCGACCTGAGATCCCACGCGATGTCATTGCGCCGTGGTCTACACTGGTGCTGGGATTGGTTATGGTGGTGGTGGCGATTTTCGCCAACCTGCTCGGAGACCCGTCGGTGTTGATGTACTTTGCATTGTACTTCATCGTCGTGGCTCTTGTCATGTTCATCATGTTCGAGCGCGTCACGATTCTACGCTGTCTGTTGGCACTCATGAAGAAGACGGCGCCGTCACAGTACGCGAAGGAAACTGCTGTCAACTATTTCCGCACGCGTGACACCCCAGAGGTGGAGCACACGGGAGCTCGCGGAGGTCGCACGATCGCTCGAGCCATCACGAGTATCCGCAGTGCTCCCATCATCTTCTTCTGCAAGCGCCCAGACTTGACGATCATTAACAAGGTGATCGTGTACGTGCGTCGCAATGAGCAGACGCACACACTCCGTATCGTGCACGTGTTCTCGGACGAAGAGAGCGATGCCTCCGTGCTGGAATCGTTCCGCAACTTGGCGATGCTGTTCGACAGCATGTACCCGAAGATCCGCATCGACTTCGTATCGGTTCAAGGTGATTTCAACCCCGCGACGATCGAGTGGCTGTCGAAGAAGATGGACGTGCCGCGCAGCATGATGTTCATCACGCAGCCCGATATGGTGTCGGCTGAGCGCGTGTCATCCGTTGGAGTCCGCGTCATTACGGAATAATTTAACAACTTCTCTTTTGAATGTCTATGATCATCTCATTCGGTTGCCACGCTGTTGCTTGAACCGTTGTGAGTTGTCAGCAAATACCCACTTGTTGCGAAAACGAAACAAGTCGGGCTACTGGTACAATAGACACCAATGCATAGGATAAACATAAATTCACCTATCAATAGAAGGTCACCTTACCACTACAATAGACATCAATGCTCATGCAAAACCTCCATGTTATCCCCCCCCCTTCTAACCCAATCACCCCTACCAATACATCAGCTCCCGCTGGCTGATGCTGAGGCCTCACACAACAGCATGTCGGCTAAGTGATGTTATGTTGGGGGAAATTGGACGCTGCCACCGTCTCAAAAGTAAAAATATCGGAGACCCCTTCACCGCCGACCAGATTTTGAGCTATCAAATGGCAATTCTCAAACAGTTCTAGGCCACGTTCGAGCCAACCAAACCACAACAGCAGTCGATCCAGTAGCTATATCAACACGCGAAATCTTAATTGGGGAAGAGCTTATCTCTCTCTGGGCCGGGGACGCCGCCATCGCATTTCATTCTCTCTTTGTCCTGATCAAGCACTCGACTGCAACTCGCTTTCGTTTACGCTACCTCAAGTCAACCTCATGAATCAAGAGACCAACAACAACGGGGCCTTATTGGCACCGTCGCCGTTCTACCGGCGTGCTTCTTCGCCCAGTTCGCAAGCCTTAAACCTTCGACGGCGCAAGATCGAGATCGAAGTGGTTGACAAAGGCCCCAAGGGCCCGACGTGGCAGTTCCCGGGATTCGGTACATCGGAGCATGTACTGGTTCCTGAAGTGGAGCTCGCCGACATCCAAGTCGAGCTCGACAAGCCTCGCACGTTTCTCGGGGAACTTCCCGCGACCGCCATCTGCGGCAACGATATCCTGTCCAGCGTGCTGTACTCGGCGTCGTCGGTGGCCGCGAAATCCGGCAAACTCATGCCCATTCCTCTGATCATGGTGTCGGCCGTGCTGTTCTCGTTCCGTTTCATCTACGAAGAAGTCGTCACCGCTATACCTATGAACGGAGGTACTTACAACGCACTACTTAACACGACGTCCAAGCGCACGGCAGCCCTCGCAGCGTGTCTGAGTATTTTATCCTACCTGGCGACGGGTGTGGTTTCCGCGACGTCGGGTGTGCGCTACCTCAACAACCAGGTGGAGATCCCTATCGTCGGATGTACGATCATCCTACTCGGAGCTTTTGCTCTCCTGTCCGCTTTGGGTACAGCCGAAAGCTCACGCGTGGCTGTGGTCATTTTCCTGCACCATATCATCGTGCTCAGTATCCTCTTCGTGTCGTGCATAGTCTACGGTGTTCAACATCCTCATGTCTTCAGCGACAACATGCACTCCGAGTTACCCGAGGTGGATTTCGCGGGTTCCATGCTCGATGGCAACGTGTTCACGTCCATTTTCTTCGGATTTGGTGCTTCCATGTTGGGTATCACGGGGTTTGAGTCGTCGTCGAACTACGTCGAGGAACAGGCTCCGGGTGTCTTCCGGAAGACTCTGCGCAACATGTGGGCACTCGTCACTTTTTTCAACATTGGCTTAGGGACTGGGATTCTGGCTGTGCTCCCGTTAGGAGGTGACGACGGCATCTACGCACACGGCGATGCCTTGCTGGCAAAGGTGGGGCATGTGGCTGTGGGGAGCTGGTTCGAGACGTGGGTTTGCGTGGATGCTTTCGTTGTCCTGTGCGGTGCTGTATTGACGTCGTACGTCGGTATCTGTGGTCTCGTTCAACGTTTATCAAGCGACAGAGTGTTGCCGGCATTCCTGGCCAACAAGAACAAACTGCGCGGCACCAACCACAACATCATCGGCATTTACTTCCTACTGGCATCCAGTCTTGTGTTGATCTTGAATGCGGATGCCTCTACTGTCAACGGGGTCTACACGTACGCGTTCCTCGGTCTGATGGCAATGTTTTCATGCGCCTGTATGCTGCTCAAAGGCAAGCGTTCCGAGATTCCTCGAGATATCCACGCGTCGTGGTCGGTCGTTATCGTCGGGTTCCTACTTGTCGTGGTGGGCATTTTCGCGAACCTATTGGGCGATCCGTCCGTACTCATGTACTTTGCTATCTACTTCATCGTCGTGATGCTCGTGATCTTCGTCATGTTCGAGCGCGTCACGATCCTTCGCGTTGTTCTGGTGTTTTTGCAGAGCGTAGCGCCGTCTCGAATGGGGAAGGAGATTATCGTCGGTATGGTGGAGGATGGAACACCTGAAGTGGAGCACACTGGTGCGCGTGGAGGACGCACTATTGCACGTACTATTGTGAGCATCCGCAACGCTCCCATTGTCTTCTTCTGCAAGGTGCCCGACCTGACTATTATCAACAAGGCCATCATCTACGTGCGTCGTAACGAACAGACCCACACGCTGCGCATTGTGCACGTGTTCACGGACGAAGAGGCCGATGCACCGGTGCTCACAGCGTTCCGTGAGATGGCTGCGTTGTTTGACAGCATGTACCCGAAGATCCGAGTGGATTTCGTGTCGGTGCAAGGTGAGTTCTGTCCGGCGATGATCGAGTGGTTGTCGCGCTCGATGAATGTGCCGCGCAACATGATGTTCATCACACAGCCAGACATTTTGTCGGCGGAGCGCGTGTCGACGGCCGGTGTGCGCGTGATCACTGCGTAGGGCGGAGCTAGCGAGGCATTTCCTTTCGCTTCAACTTCGACATTTTCATTTTCAGCTAAACATGAAAGATATTTCAAGTATATTTTTCAATGAAAACTATCGTGTGGTAATTTAGAAATATTTCTAACAGAACGCACTCTGATTTATTAGGAACGGCAATATCCACAACAATGAAGCTCGAGGCGGATGCCGCCGAGCGCTCCAAAACCCGCACCAGCTCGCAGAGATCCCCGGCCCACTTCCTGCTTAACCTCCAGAAGGTATATCTACTCTCATTTCGATCACTACCTTGTCATTATCTTGAATTATTTTGTCAATATTCTTAATATTGTTCAGCAATTCCGACGTCGTCGCCGTTATGAACTCTCGTCTTGCATCGTGGGGCTAGTGGGCATCGCCTTGATGCTCGCGGAGAACGAAATTGTTGAACGTAACGACAAAAGCTCGTCAAACTCGGAGCTTGTGGTGAAAATTCTTAAAAGTATCGTGTTGGCGTCCACGGTACTGCTTGACGTGCTGCTGGTGCTGAGATATCGTTGCGACGGCCACGTGAACCAACTGCAGAGTGCTGTCCCGTCCAGAAGAGAAAAGCTCTCACTATGGAGACCTATTTTATTGCTGTTGGAGCTCATTATCTGCAGCTTCCACATCCCTCCAGGGATTAGCGGAAAGTTTGAAATCGTTCAATTACATGGGAATCCGAGTCGAACGGATAATTCGATCTGCGAATCTCTACAACGAGGGATTGAAAGTGTGAAAAAAGGAGAGTCGTGTTATTTGGTATATCAGTACCCTGTGGAGGCACTGGGCGTGTTCATGGTGGCGAGACTGTACTTGTTGGCTCGATTTGTTCGCAGCTCGTCAGCGTTGCACTCGCCGTGGATTTCGCTTGTAGGATCGCTGAATGGAGTGAATGCAATGAAGCCATTCTTCCATTTCAAGGCCATTTTCAAGCTTCATCCACTAAATATTTTACTTCCGCTGATAGCGCTGATCACTCTGCTCACGGCTGCTATCGTACGTGTCCTGGAGCGACCTGTCCAGGCTGCTTTCGACAGCTACTGGAAATCTGTTTGGTTTACAATCACCACACTGGTACGCAACAACAGTTTTATTTTGAAGTCGTATATATTACTTACGAATTTACTTGTTTGTGTAGTCTGGGACTGGTTTGGGTGATTATTTTCCCGTGACGTATCTTGGCCGCGCATTTTCGGTCGTTGGTGGCATGTTTTGTGGCGTGCTCATTGTGGCGCTCGTCCAGTCACTTTTCTTTAATTTCCTCGATCTCTCGCCAAGTGAGAAGAAGGTGAAATATCTTATTGAATTGGAGTGGTGGCAGAAGGCAACTCGCCAAAACGCGGCTAAATTATTGCAAGCTGCATGGCGAGCAGAAATTTTACGGCAAGGCAGTAAATTAGGCGATCAGCGTCATCTTTTCTCGATGATGAGAACTGCGCGCAGTCTGCGGATGAACAAGCCAACCATCGAGTTGTCAGTTGAAGACCAAGTGGCCGAGATGGAGGCTACTATTCTGGCAGAAGTAGAGCGCATGGAGGCTCAAAAACTGGAAGTTCTACAGCGAATTCAGGCAAAGGCAACGCAGCTTGCCGCTCTGAAGCAGAAGCTTGAGCTAAACCACCATCCAAAATGACAGCAGCTAATGTCAATTTCCTGTTAAGAAATTTAAATGAATGATTGTCGAAGTTGGCGCTTTTTGACACTTCAACATTTTGTTCAAATTCAAATTTGGCGGGGGATTCGTCGACAGAAATAGACTAGGGAAAGGGGTTCTGTTATCTTTTTGACCACTCACAGCACAGCATTTCCACCGGTCCTGAGGCCAGTTTAGCCATTTCCAGTCCAAGGTCAAGAAGCACCAACAAGAACCCCGTGCACCCTACAGCTTCCTGCCGCTTTTCCTACTCCCCGCTCGCCTTCCCCGAGGCCCCCGCCATGTCGTCCGACTGGCTCTTCTCCGCCACCGAGATGCAGCGCTCCCCGTCCCGCCTCGACGGTGTGTCGCTCGTGTCGGAATTGGAGCGCCGCGCCTCTGCCTGTCGCCTTGTGGCTCGACTCGCGGCGGCGCTGCACTTGTCCCTGGCCTCTCAGCGCGCGGCCTGCGTGTTCCTGCACCGCTTCTTCATGCGGCGCTCACTGGTAGGACGCGATGAGTGCCGAGTGGCGGCCGCGTGCCTGTTGCTGGCCTCCAAGGCTGAGAACGATGAGACGCAGGGCGTCGACGTGCGGCGACTAGCGAAGGCGCTGATGACGCAGACGTCACTGGAGTCATCAGAAGCTGACGTGGCCAGCAACATTCTTGAGCTTGAGGGAGATGTGCTGCTGGCGTTGAGCTTCGAGTTGCACGTGGACCACTCTTTTTGTTATATCGCTGCTGCGGTGGACAAGGTTGTCGCCTTGAAGGAGACACAGGAGGACGCTCTGCGGCAACAGTTGAAGCAGACGGCCTGGAGCTTTCTGAACGATAGCGCCATCACGTGGACATGTCTGGCGGTGAACGCTTCGCTGGCTGCCAAGGCCGCGGTGTACGCCGCCGGATTGTTCTGTGGCGTGTCGGAAGGCGCTGGGGATCAGTGGTGGACGGTGCTGGAGACACCGGTGGACATCTTGAAAGGTGCTTGACTGGTCTATTTAGTTTTTGTTAAATCAGTGGACTCATGAGCTAGTTGGTGTGGTTTTTAGATGCCGCAAGACACGTGCTGTCCGCCTACACGGCCCCCTTTGTGGACACCAGTGTGCTGCCCAACGCACTGGGTGAATTGGTAAATGTCTTCCTCAAGAAGACGGAGAATGAGTCCAGTGAGAGCTCCACGCCGCTGGACGATGACTTCCAGGTTGAGATCGACCTGGTTGAGGAATGTCCCGTTACGGTCGAGACCTTTATGGATCAGACCACTACGTGGGTCGATGACTGCGTGGTAGTCGTGAAGGGCGAACAGAGCCCATCGAGTCCCTCTGACCCGTGTGACGTGGAGAAGAGCATCCCGCTCTACTCTCCACAAAATCTTGCCATGGAATCGTGCACACAAGGATCACTTCTTTTGAAGCGCTCAATAACGCTAGCAGACTATGACCGCAGCGTCAAGAAAGCCAAACTAGCGCTATGAGGATCGTCTGGGCAGTTCGAGTCGTTGAAAACTTGATGAATGCTTTTAAAGACGACGGAATGCTATTCTGCACCTCAAATGTCCCAAAAAATACTGAAAAAAGCAGTAAAGAACGAAGCGCGATGCATGCCGACCTGCATACGAAGCGAGTGCTTCTGTATATTTGCCAAACTACATGGAACCCATCCCAGTAAAGTAAAAAGTATAAAACTTTATAGTGCTTTTTAGCACTAGTGAGTAATTGCCACTCTTATTATTAAAGTTAGAGTAGGCACTCGAACCACTTTAGTGGCATTTTCTCCGTGTTTATAAGTGCATCGCCGTTCCGGAACGCAGCGTCTGCATGGTTGAGTTTCGTCACGTAGAATTGATCGTGGTAAGTGTTGCCGAACTTGGATTCGGGAAATCCGCCCGCACAGCTATGGAACTCGACAATGCCGTCATTCTTGGAAGACTTGTGCTTCATTGTGCGACCAAGAACCCAGTAGACTGCTTGTCTGTTCGATCGCAGTCCAGTGTTTCCATCGCTGCACATTGCGGCAGTGACGTGAGTCCGATACACTTTCTGCGCAGCCTTATACACGGCGTCCAACTTCTTGGAGCTGTATTTCTCGCCTTGATACGCTAGTGACCGAATGCCGTCGCCTCCCGGGCATAAGCCAGTGTATTCGATAAGCGATTCCATGACAATGTTGGTGTTGTCCTTGCAGGAATCCTGGAAATAATCGGAGGACATACTTCCTCTCATCGGAGACTCAATTGCTACCCAACTAGTGCTGGAATCAACATGGCATTTCTTACTTGCCAGCGCTGCTGCGACTAAAAGTCCTCCCATTGAGTGCGTTACGATAATCGTGTCCGAGATAGTAGAGTTCTGGTTGTTTTCGTTCACTGCAAGCAAGTGGTTGCATACTTTTCGCTGTTGACTGGTGTCAGTCCATGAAGTGTTCATCGTTTCGAGCCTCACGTACTTCATTGACGAGCAGCATGGCGCATGGTTCGTTAAATTTCCCCAATAAGGGTCCACATCAAGGTTGTGCTTTTCCTCTTTAAATGCCCCTAAGCCATGAACAAACACACATGGGCGAGGCGTGGATTTACATCCGCATATTGTTTCACTCAGCGTAAATTCGAAACCAAACGCAGGTTCCAGTTTTCTTGCGTCCCATGAGGTCAATGACTCGCCTGTGAGTAGAGACTTTCCAATTGACGTCACTGAGCTCGAAGAGATCGTTCTCGCACATTTTCCTTGCATTTGCGGAGCGTTAATAATTATTTTTTCCTTCTCATACTTCACCACGACGTCCACGTCACTGCCATACACCGTAAAGCCCGACGAACCCGAAAAGCACAACCCGAAGTCAACTCCATTCCACGTAACTTTGAATGAATTTCCACTCACACATTCGATAGACTTTCCGTTGCTTGTTGAAATACTTGAGACCGCGATAGCGTCATTTAGCGCTGATACGATGGAGTTTATCGGCGGTATGATATCTGAGCTCGCACATTCCACCACCGGGTTCGAAGATTTGTCGTCCAAGAGCTGATGAGAGACGTAAGAGGCGCCATCTAATAAGGTGTAATTATACGTTGCCGCGTTCTCCGTGAATGTAGCGAAGGTATCATATAGCACGCTGGATTCATCACTAGAGACGATGGGGTTAGCAAATATCGTGAACTCAGACTGTTCGTGAATCTTCATAGAACTCCGCTTGACTGTGAATTGAAAACGCAGTGCAGGCCACTCTGTCACCGTGCCATTGTGAAGATCCTGGTGCGTCGTAGACGCTTGCGTTGCCGATGAAAGTAAGGCGGTGAATACTCCTAAAAATCGTAAAATCATCCGAGCTGACGAACGAGATACTTTGGCAAGAAAATCGAACAGTGAAGCTGGCCATGACAGTCACGGTAAACGTCGAAGACCACCCAACGGAGCAATGCAGCATTCTGACAGCTTGAATTCCGGATGTTTGGGGTATACTTTCAACAAATGTGTGGAGTTCGGTTCGACGATGTATCGATCGTTTTGCTTATCTTCCGGCTTTGACTCGGCGACACTTCGTTCCGCAGTGAGCGAACTTCCAAAGTGATAGATAAACTGGTCATCCACGACGACAAGGGGTCTGAAGACTGCACCAAAGACTTTAGTAGATTAGAGAGGACATTCCACAATAATACCGCATCGATTCTCGACCTACAGTAGACACTCGAACCATTTTACAGGCATCTTTGTCGTATCTAAGAGCGAGTCGCCATGTCGGAACGCTGCATCGGCATGATTGAGGTTCGTCGCGTAGAATCTGTCACGATAGGAATTGCCAAATTTGGACTCAGGAATCCCTGCCGCGCAACTCTGGAACTCCACCATTCCATCGTTCTTGTCGGATTTGTGCGGAACGACATTGCCCAGCGTCCGATACTGCAAATGCTCAATGGAATAAATCCCGGCGTATTGGTTGCTGCACATGAGAGCATACACATTGCGGCGGTACGCCGTTTGAGCAGCCACATACGCCGCGTCCAGCTTCTTCGAGCTGTAAGTTTCGTTCTGGTAGGCTAACGATTGAATCCCGTCACCGGCAGGACAAAGGCCAGTGAGGTCCACGAAGATTTCCATGAAAAGAATTGTGTCATCCTTACAGGAATCCTGGAAGTAATCGGACGACATACTCCCAGTCATGGGAGACGCTGTGCTGATCCACGTAGAGCTAGACGCGAGACTGCATGCTCCCGTCGCAATAGCACCAGCCACCATGAGTCCACCCATGGAGTGCGAGATGATAATCGTGTCAGAAACTGTAGTTCCACGACTAGTTTCGCTCACTGCGAGCATCCGATCACACACTTTTTGCTGTTGAGTTTTATCGGTCCAGGCGTATTTTATAGTATCGAGGACTGCGTACTTCATCGATGAACAACATGGGGCGTGGTCTGTCAAATCGCCCCAGTACTTCGGTCGTTCGTCGGCGTTTTGCGGTTCCTCTTTGCGAATTCCTAAACCATGAATGAAAATACATGGTCGTGGCTTTGACTTGCACGAGCATTTCTCGTCATCCAGCGAAAAGTCAATTGCAGCCTGCAGCATCCTTTTAGAATCAAGAGAAACCGGTTCGCCCGTGAGCAAAGACCTCCCAATTGTCGATACTGATGTTGGTACTGACATCACTTTACAATCGCCTGTCGTCCCAACAATTCCTATCGGTGGTAAAATCTCCACGTGGCTTGATAAATATTCCACTGTAATGTCAATATCGCTGCCATATATCGTAAAGCCTGACGAACCCGACGCACACACTCCAAAATCAACGCCATTCACTGTGACCTTGAAGTTACTGCCACTTGAGCATTCAATAGCACTACCGTTGCTTGCAGATATACTTGACACCGATGTAGCTTCACTCAACGCCGCAACAAACGAGTTGATCGAAGGTACGGCAACGGAATTGACACACTGAACCAATGGAGTGCCAGTCTCAGGAGAACTCCGCGATACGTATGCCACGCCATCGATGGTGATGTAGTTGTAACTCGTTGAGCCCTGTGCGAACGAAGTAAATGTATCGTAGAGAACGTTGGTAGTCCCATTGCTGTCGGAGAGAACGGGTCTTGCGAACACAGAGAAGCTGGATTGGCCGTGGAGTTTCATGGAGCTGCGCTTGATCGTGAAGTAGAAGCGAAGCGACGGCCATTCTGTATTAGCTGTCTGGGCTTGGAGCCCACCGAGCTGCTGATGATCAAGCGCTAGTGAAGGCTCCACTTGTACCGAGAGTGAATAGAGTGTAGTGAGCGTCAATATTGAACTCAGAAACGCTATTACCATTTTTCTGAAGCTTGGCAATAGCTGATCAAAATTACAACTGAGTAGCACCTGTGCATACAGCTCACGATGCATAAGACAGGTCTCGTCAGAGCCAGAGCCTATCCTTCAAGCATCGAGGGGACAACATTGTGGAACGGTTGTTTGCGTGAAAGCTGCTTGCATTGCACCGAAGAAATTATCATAATCCAGTAGAAAAGTAAAAGTAGAGAATTAAGCTTTTCGCGTGATGTCTAGCCGGTTAAACGATTTTGAATGCCAGTAGTTTGTCTACAGAGAGATAGAGCTCTGGTGGCAGTACAAAGTAGTTTTTCTCGACTGAAATTACTAAACATGGTAATTGCTCCATCCACCACTTTCTTCGGCTTTGTTGCGAGGCACTGTTGTGCTCCAAATGGGAGCCTCCCATCGACGTGTACCTTTTATTAAGGTGAAGACAATGAGGTCGTGTGGTAACCTAGCAGGATTTCGCCGTCTCAGTTGGCGAACAGCAGCGTTTCAGATGGGCCATTTGAAACGCTGTTCGAGCTTATCTTACGGTAACGCAAGTAAACCAGATAAATGCACCACCAGCACTTGTTCAACAGAGCAAGTGCTGCGAGCAAAGAGGTCCATTCACAGTCACCGAACACAAGCATCCCTCGTCGGTGACGATAAACGTGCTACTACAGCTTCATTGTTCGGCTGAATTCCTCGAACGGGTTGGGTGTATAGGTATTCCAGCGGTTGTTGATAGCTTGGAATGCAACAATGCAAGGATGTAGCTCTGTACCCTTATTGTAGGCAAAATTCTTCATTTGGAGTTCATATTAGCTATACTGGTACAGTTACTATCTAAGAGTAAGTTCTGCTGCTCTAAACTTGCAAGTCTAGTTCCCTTTCCTCTAACTAGTCTGTGAATTGCGCTTCAAAGTTCTCTAATAGCACGTTTCAGCTCTAATCTATTACGCCTTTACATGCTATCCTACAGCAGGCACTCAAACCACTTCACTGGCATCTTTGTTTTGTCCAAAAGGGCGTCACCCCCCTTGAAAGCTACATCATAGTGGTTGAGCTTTGACGCGTAGAAACGATCACGATAATCATTTCCAAACTTGGATGCTGGAAACCCACCGGCGCAGCTGTGGAATTCTACCATCCCGTCGTTTTTGCGTGACTTGTGCGAGACCACGCTCCCCAGTACCCAGAAACCAACCTGATACGACGAAAGGATTCCGGAATAACTGTTACTGCACATCAGAGCGTACACATTCTCTCGATATGCCTTCTGTGCAGCCTCGTAGGCCACGTCCAATACAGGATTACTGTAGCCTTCGTGTATATATGCCAGAGACTTGATCCCGTCGTCTGCAGGACAAAAGCCAGTGGTTTCCACGAATCTCTCCATGAACACATTGGTCTGGTCCTTGCAGGATTCCTGGAAATAGTCCGACGCCATGCTCCCAGTAATAGGCGATCCTGTGCTGACCCACGTCGTGCTTTTATCAAGACTGCACAGTCCGTTTGCGATCGCTCCAGCGACCATGAGTCCACCCATGGAGTGCGAAACGATAATTGTGTCGGACACTTTTGTTCCCTTGCTTGTCTCACTCACTGCAAGGATGTGATCGCACACTTTTTGTTGCTGAATATGGTCCGTCCAGGAGTTATTTACCGTGTTAAGCACGGTGTATTTCGTCGTCGAACAGCACGGTGTGTGGCCGGTCATATTACCCCAATAATCGTACGTATCGAGATTCTCCTCCTCCTCAACTAGAACACCCAAACCATGGATGAAAACGCACGGACGCGGCTCCGACTTGCATGAACAGGTATCGTCCATCGAGAATAAGTCAAAAGCTGCCTTCAAATTTCTCGTATCGGCGGAAATCTGTTCCCCGGTCAGGAAGGACTTCCCGAGAGAAGTCACTGTAGTGGGCGACGCCACCTTTTCGCAGTGGATTTCAGCGCTTTTATCAACATTTGGTGCCAAGATGGGCGTGTGATTCTCCACGTACTCCACTTTGATATCCATATCGCTACCATACATCGTGAAACCTGAAGAACCTGAGAAGCAGAGGCCAAATTCGATGCCATGCACCGATGTCTTGAAGGAATTTCCACTTAAACACGAGATAGCCTTGCCTTTACTTGTCAGAATGGTTGAAACAGCCTCCGCGTCACTCAACGCAGCTACGATTGCGTTGACAGGCGGGAGGATATTCGTGTCCATACATTGCACCTGTGGGTTCTCGCTGTCGTCCATGAAACTGTGAGAGACGTAGGCCACTCCATCCACAAGAGAGTAGTTGTAGAGCATTCCATCTTCTTCGAACGACGTGAACGAGTTGTAGAACACGCTGCTATTGTCGCTTGATACGATGGGATTGGCGAGAACCGAAAACTCGGATTGACCGTGGACTTCCGTTGCAGCGCGTTTGATCAAGAACTGGAAGTTCAGGGACGGCCAATTGGCAGTTGTGTCGTCTTGAACGACGCTGTTCTGCGCGGCTGCGAAGGCCAAGCAGGCAGTGAATACAACGGCGACTATGGCACTTCGATGAAGTGTTGACATATTGGAGTCTTCAGTGTTTGGTTCAGAGAGCAAAACGATCACTGAACGATCACGTTCACCGTTGCAACTTGCAATGCAAGTGAAGGGTGTCAAGCCCAACGCTGTCAAGTTTGACGCTGTAGCCCGTCCAATCGAGCAAAGCGATGATGTCGAGTTGAAGGCATACGAATTCTAAATGTCTTGGTATTCGGTTCGCTGGTAGTCATGTGTTTTATCTTTGGGCTTTGCAAGGACATCACGTCTTCATCGCCAACCCGAAGTGCATACACAAAAACAACAAGTCACTCCACTTGATCCTGACTGAGAAGCTTTTCGGTGAATCATGACATGAATCACAGGTTGCTCCGAAGGTCGATCGAATGGTGACTCGGATCACTAATTTCTCTGGAGTTTAGTCGAATCACCCAATGATGGCATGGATGATCAATTGTGTCAATGTGGGGTGTACAGTATTGAATCTCAAATTCAACTGCAAGAGCACCTGTGGCATCTGATCCTAAAGCAAAATACAAACTGTAACTTGCAGGATATCCTGCAATGGTGGTATAAGTGGATAATGTAAGTTTTTTTCTTCGTTTCTACTTTTTGTAAGCCTTTAGTTTCTCTACAGAAGACATTCGAACCATTTCATTGGCATCTTCGCTTCATCCAAAAGTGCATCGCCGCTCTGAAATGCCACGTCGAAATGGTTGAGTTTCGTCACGTAGAATTGGTCTCGATAATTGTTCCCAAACTTGGATTCCGGAAAGCCTCCAGCGCAACTGTGGAACTCCACCATGCCATCGTTTTGAGGAGATTTGTGAGGAACCACCTTGCCTAGCAGCCAGAATTGCCACTGGTAGTTAGAGATCAATCCACTGTGCTTGTAGCTGCACATTGCTGCTTTTACATGAGTCCGATAAACCTCCTGTGCCTCCTTGTACGCTCTGTTTAACTTTACCGATGCATAGTCACCGTCCTCGTACGCGAGAGAACGGATCGCAGTGCTGACGGGACATCGTCCAGTGATATTTGCCACCTTCTCCATAACCCGATTGGTTTCGCCTTCGCAAGAACCTTGAAGATAATCCGAGCCCATACTTCCTCTCATTGGAGCACCAGTACTGATCCATGTAGTGCTTGGGGTAAGACTACACTTTCCCGACGCGATTGCGCCGCCGAGCATCAGAGCTCCCATTGAGTGCGTAATAATGATGGTGTCGGAAATTCTCGATTTGATACTCGTGTCACTAACTGCGAGAGCTCGATCGCACACCTTCTGCTGTTGAATATCGTCAGTCCACGAGTTGTTCACTGTGTTGAGCACAGCGAATTTTATCGTCGTGCAGCACGGCGCGTGATCCGTCATATTCCCCCAGTATCTCGTCGGGAACGAGTCCTGGTTTTCTGCCATCTCCTGTTTAATACCTTGGCCGTGAATGAAAATACACGGACGAGGTGTCGACTTGCATGAGCATGGAGAGGTATCCAACGAAAAACCGAACTCTGCCTTCAACATTCTCGCACTTTCAATAGGAATCGGCTGACCTGTCAGTAGTGACTTTCCCAATGAAGTCACAGAGTATGACGTTGCCAATGCATCACATTTGACAGAATTCTCGTCAAGAACTGGAGTATGAATCTCGTCACTGCTACTCAAGTATTCCACGTTAATGTCCATATCGGCGCCGTACATCGTAAACCCGGAATAGCCCTCGTAGCACAGTCCAAAAGGGACACCATTGACTGAAACCTCGAATTGATCCTTACTGGAACATTCGACAAAACTGCCAAAACTCGTCGATATACTGGATACAGGTGAAGCTTCAGTCAGTCCAGCAATGATGGAGTTTATTGACGGTAAGATGCCTGATTCATAGCATTGTACGGAAGTGGCGTTGCTATCGTCAATATAACTTCGCGTAAGGTAGGAGACGCCATTAACCATAGTATAGTTGAAGATTGTCGAGTCTTCCGTGAAGGTTGCAACAGTATCATAGAGCACGCTGGTGGTGTCGTCGTGAAGGACAACAGGGTTCGCGAGAACGGTAAATTCTGCCTTACCGTGGACCTTCATGGAGCTACGCTTGACTGTGAAGTGAAAACGAAGAGAGGGCCAATACGTCGTCCCATTCTCGAGAACCTGGAGTGGAGCAGCAGTCGCTTGAACTAACGCCACCAAAGCCGTCACCAGCCACAACAGCAATGTCGACATCTCGTCGAGTTCACGAGCGTTTGGTGTTCGTGATTCCGGTGGAAAATTGGACAGTGATTGAGTTGGCCTGCCTCAAACGCATTGTTGGGAACGACACACCATCCCGAAGGCAGAGCATACGAAGTTCAAGATCACGCTGTTCGATTCGGTTTGTTACTACGCGTGTCAAAAGTGACAGTGTGACGCTGGTATTACCAGTGGTAAGTCCGACGGTTGGGAAAGAGGAATATCATGAGTCACTCACATAGCATGACGCAACATTTTACTCATAACAGCAAGCACAAGTCGAAGAATCGACTTTTCATAGGGCTATTAGGTCTAGTTATCTTCTAAAGCAGACACTCGAACCACTTGAGAGGCATCTTTGCCTTACTTAAAAGAGCGTCACCGTTCCGGAACGCTGTATCTGCGTGATTTAGTTTAGTCACGTAGAATTTGTCTTCGTAGGAATTCCCGAAATCCGACGCAGGGAATCCTCCAGCGCAACTGTAGAATTCTACCAAGCCATCGTTCTTGAAAGAGTGGTGGGAAACGACGGTACCTAGTGTCCAATACCACCATTGGCGATCAGATCGCAGCCCGGAGAACCCGTTACTGCACATCAAGGCATGTACATTGCTTCGATACGCCTTCTGTGCTTTCACGTATGCTGCGTCCAGTTCCGGAGTGCTGTAGCTATCGCCTTCATACGCGAGAGAAATAATCCCGTCATCTGCAGGACAGTAGCCGGTCTTTGCTACCAGATCTTCGACAATAAAGTTGGTTTCGTTCTTACAGGAATCTTGGAAATAGTTGGAGGCCATACTTCCACGCAATGGGCCTGATAAACCCACCCATGTTGAGGACGAAGCAATGCTGCACTTACCCGTAGCTATGGCTCCAGCCAGCATGAGATTGCCCATTGAGTGCGTGATAATAATGGTGTCTTTAATCGCGCTGTCTTGGTTGGCCTCGTTCACCGAAAGCACCCGATCACAGACTTTTTGCTGCTGCTCGTCGTCCGTCCACGAGTTATTTACCGTGTTCAGCATTGCATATTTCATTGATGAACAACATGGTGCATGGTCTGTCAAGTTCCCCCAGTATTTTGTGGGGAATGCATCCAAATTTTCGGGTTCTTCGATCTTGATTCCCAATCCGTGAATAAAAATGCACGGGCGTGGCGTCGACTTGCACGAGCACTTGTCGTCCCCAAGCGAGAAGTCGATATTAAACAACATAGCTTTCAATTGCCTTGTGTCATGGGGGATTGGCTCTCCAGTTAGCAGAGATTTCCCAATTGAAGTCACTGCAACTGGCGCTGCCACTTTCTCGCATTGATCTTTCACAAGTTTTGGCTTGATGATCCTTTCGTGGTTTTTCAGATATCCCGCTGTGATTTCCATATCGTTACCATACATTGTGAATCCTGAAGACCCCGAATAACACAAACCCAGATCGATTCCATTGACAGAAACCTTGAACGTATTTCCACTGGGACAGTCAATAACACCACTACTTGACGATATGCTGGAAACAGGAGTGGCATTGCTAAGTGCACTTACGATAGAGTTTATGGAAGGCACCACATCCGAGTCATCACATTCCACCACGGCGTTTGTATCGCTGTCCAGAGAGCGGTGAGAAATGTACGCACTGCCGTCTTCTACCGTGTAATTGTACTGTGTCAAGTCCTCCGTGAACGTAGCGAATGTGTCATACAGAATGCTGTCGATGGCATCGTCATTGGCAGACGTAACCGGGCTTGCAAGTACGGAGAAGTCGGAGTGTCCGTGGATTGTCATGGAGCTGCGCTTGATCGAAAAGTGGAAGCTCAACGAGGGCCAGCTCGCTGTCGTCCCATCTACAAGACTCCATGCGTCGCTCTGGGTAGCGGATGCAAGCATTAAAGCCAACACGGTCGCTAACATGGCGTGACTGGATGGCAAAGCGGCTTGCGCTCACGGGCTGAAGAGGAGAAATGAGAGGTATTATAGATTTGAGACGGCATGCCAAATCACTTGGCATACCGACTGGTACCATGGTCCATGGACTAGTAGTCCAGGACTACAGTCAGATCTCATGATTGCCGACTTTCTATCACATGCGAGCGCAAGAAATATGCAAGCAGAGCTGTTGTCGTCAACCGAACTGTTGTCCCAGACTTGGACCTCATCGTTGCTTACGGCACCATCTTCCTGCATATGCAACTTGCACTGTACAAGTTGCTGTCCTTATATGACGTTGTGGAGAGGATAACTCGTCCAGGACCTCGACTCAAGATTATTGTCTCCGATAATTTCCTGATGATGAATCGGCAAAAACTAAAATGTTTATTTTTAAACTTAGGAACTATCGAAATATTCTTAACCTCCGAAGGCAACTAGTCCGTGATAACGCGCACGCCCAACGCCGACACACGGTGGATGTTCTCGTTCGCTGGTTGGCGCATGAACATCATGTTGGTCGGGACGTCCATGGACTTGGACAACCACTGCACCATCGCTGGGTCGAAAGCTCCTTTCACGGCGATAAAGTCGATCTTAATTGACGGGTAAATGTGGTCGAACAGGTTCACGACGTCCTCGAATTCGCGTGGTACGGGGGCGTCTGGCTCGCACACGTGGACTAACCGGAGGCAATACGTGTGCTCGTTCTGCATCACGTACCGTACAGCCTCGTTGATCTTTGGCAAGTTGGCAACCTTGCAGAAGAACACCACTGGCGTATTCTTGACCATCTCGATTGTCTTAGCAACCTTCACACTGCCCACGAATGCTTGACCACCCGCTGATAACTGCTGTACAGGCGTAAATTCTCCTTGTTTGCTTCCGAAGTGAAGCAATATTTTGCGTGAAATATAGAGAAATCCTTTAAGTAGACTGACGCGAGTCAGCATCAAGAAAACCACCACGAAGAAGACCGCAAAGTAGATGAAGAAATACGACAACGCCTTGACATCCGAGAAGGCGTTTGCGAGGATACCAAGCGAAACCATTCCCATACAGAAGCACGTGTTGGTCCACGACGTCGTTCTCTTGCGTGGGATCTCTTCTCGACAGATTTTCAATAGTAAACACGCGATAGTGAACGATAGCAGTACACAGAGGAATGCAAGTGCAAAGACACCCGAGAGTACCGTCACTTCGGCGTTCAAAATGAACACGAGACTGGAGCACACGACGCAAAAGACCAGGATAATGTAGTGGTTTGTGCCACGACATGAGTTAACCTTCAATAAGAAGCTCGGTAGGACACGGTCAATCGCCAGACGCTGGAATAACCCGTTAATTCCTACATATGCTGTCAAAACAGCACCCGCAAGCACACCAAATGCGTCAATTGCCACGAGAACTTCCAGCCAGCGACCACCACTAAGTCGTCCCATCAATGAGAGCAACGTCGACTGGTTCGAGATAATTGTATCCAACGGAACAACAGCCAGAGCTAATAACGAGTACGCCACGTTAAACGTACTGGAAAGAGCCCACATATTGCGCAGAGTCTTGGGGAACATACCAGCAGCTTGTTCTTCCACGTACTGCGACGAACTCTCGAAGCCTGTGACTCCAAGCATCGCTGTACCGTAGCCAAGAAACAAAGCAGAGGCGACATTACTGGCCTCTGCAGCTCCACCAAACATCGTGACATGAGGAAGAGAAGTACCCATGTTGTCCACAAAGATGGAAGGGTGTTGCACCACGTAGATCAAGCTGAAAATTCCCAGTAGACTGAGTGTGAAAGTGTGGAAAACGAAAAAGATCAATGCCACAAACGCACTCTCGGCGATACCCATAAGACACAGTAATGCGAACACTACGAGCAAGCCAATAGTGCAGGCCATTACGGGGATCTCCACTAACGACTCATTGACGTAATTCATCGCCGACACTCCATTCACCACAGCAGTGGACAAGTACGAGAGCATACTGAACACTGCACAGATCGCAGCAACCTTCTTGGGGGCAGAATTGAGCATAGCGGTATAGAAGCCTCCGTTCAACGGTACTGCACTCATGACCTCCTCGAAGACCCAACGTAAACAGTAAACCACTGTAACCACGAATAATTGGGTCACTGGGGCCAATTTTCCAGCTTTCGCGATCGTTTGACCTGCGGAGAATAAAACACTGGAGAGAATGGCATTGCCACTAATAGACGTGGCTGTCCACTCTCCGAGTTTGTTTTTCTTCTCGTCGGCTTCCAGTTCCAAGCGAATAGCGTCGATCTCGTCCTTGTGGCCCTGTACGAACTGCGCCTCCCCACCAATATTAGGGTGCATCCAGGAAGGTTCTTTGAAGCGGCGATCTGTAACTTGGATCTGGATAAAGCGCTGGCGTAATTGACTGGGCGTGTCGGCGCGAATGAAGTTCATCTCGCTCACCCAGCCCAAGTCCGAGGGCTGGTGCACTGACAGCGACGTCATGCCCGAAGCGAGTGCATAGTCTCCAGACGGGGTCTCGGGAGACAGTAGGTCTAGTCGAAGATCTCGGTTGGAGCGGTCCCATTTGGCCATGATTTCTGCAGAATTGTCACGTCGAGACGAGGAGAATCGCAAAATGAGACGAATGCGCGCGAACCGACTCAAAATTCCAACTGCTGCTGTTTCTGGTGAGTAAAGTTGGGATAGACGTGGACGGTTGGAAGCTATTTGAGGAGGGGGGGGGGGAGTGCAGAGAGCGGCCAATAAGCATTCAAATAAGTAGCCATTTCGCTGTGAACGATGGATCAGGACGAGGGGGAAGTTTATCTGAGCTGGTGGTTTCTATTTGAAAAGTAGGGAGGATACAACTATCGTTCAAAGAGCTCACGTAAAGGTGCTTCTCGATTGTATGCTGGAGTTGGTGGGTGATTCATTTAAAAGGGAAAAATGCACCCATCTCGATTGACCACCGCAGTGCGCACATTACCAGGAGTCCGGAGAAATCGAATGCTCTCGACACGATACCTCAAGCACCTTATGCCTACAGAGCGACTATGATGAAGGTTTAGCGTCCTCTACCTCAACCTTCCCAAGGGCAAACGGATTCTTGACATCTTGTCGGTCTACTAACAACGGTAAAGTGATGAAATCCACGTAAAGTTTGAGTTCTGAATTAATTATAGACGACGCACATATCCAGCGCTACCACTTGGTGAATCTTCTTGCTTGACCGTTAACCCATGAGCATCATGTTAGTCGGGCTTGCCATCACCTTAATCCCTTCAGAAAGTCCAAGCGGATCTGCATCTAGTGAGAAATCCTGCGGATTGCAGCAGCCCAAGAAGCAGCTTTCAGTTGTTGGCGTTCTCCATGTTGTTTTACTTGGTCCTGCTAAATCTCAATTGGCGGTAGGCAACAGTTGAATATTTGGGCGACATTTCGGAAGTATACACTTTCGTTCATTAGAAAACTAGCGGTGGGGCATCTTCGTCCTCCTCGAGTTCTACTTCGGGGCCAATGCTGTGGCTCGCAGTCGTTTTCGTCACTAGTGGAGTCATTTGCGGGCGTTTGTGAAGAGCATTATTGTCTTCTTTGTTCTCTTTCTTCACTAGCCCGCGAATGTTGACTGCGCGACGTTGATCCGGTGAAACCTTGCTTGCAGCTTCAAGAAGCTAATAACATTCATAGTACAAAGTGTAAGTTCGTGTACAATTGGCGAGATACACATGATACAGTTTCTGTACCTCGTCAGAAATCTTGGATCGCCTCGAGGTGCTTTTCATGGTTGAAGTCGGTTTTTTCTTGTCTTTCATCGTTTTCTCCTGTTCTTCACGGTTTAACTTTGCGCGTAGTTGTTGTGTGGGGGTAACATGTGCTTTCGGTAGTGTCAAGCGCAGGGTTCCGGTGGTCTTTGATCGTTCCGCTTTGCCCGCATCTGAATGTACGAGCTCCGGGAATTTGAGCCGGAGAACCTTATTCTTTGCCACTATGGAGACGTACGAAGGATGAACGTCCACGTCTATCAATGACGTGTCCATGAACCGAGGTAGATCCACCTCCAGAATAATATCGAGGATCTCGTCCATGAGTCGGAACTCCCACTTGCCTTCGTTGCATTGCCGAATGGACCCATCTGCCCGTTCTTCCAGCTCTCGAGCCTTGCGCAGCGTTTCCTCGTGTTCAGCTTCTGCGTTCCTCTCCCTCGGCTGGTTTTCGCGTCTGCGAGCTTCTTCCTCTTCCTTCTGCTCCGCCATCTCGAGATACATTTCACGACGGGTGTGTGGTGTATATGGGACCTTCTCCGTCGACGACATGACCGACTTCTTCTCCGAAATATCGGTCGCTTTGCCGCCCACCACTTCAATCACAGCTTCATCTTCTGCTTGTTGTTGCGCCTTCTTATCACGCACCGCAATGGCTTCTTGACGAACATACTGCTGTCTCTCTTGAAAGACTTGTAAGGCTTTAATTCGATCGCTACGATGAATCTCTTTACCGTCCAGAATCTCAAGTTGAGGCAGTGAGGCGATCACGTACTCGCGGAATCCAGTCTCCCAGTTGGATTGGCATGGGTTACCGAGCATGTAGAGCTCTCGAAGGTGCTGCAGAGGTTTGAGGTGGTCGATACTCTTCTCCAAGGTGTCGAAGTCCACAAAGTTGACGGTGAGGTCCAGTTTGTTGAGGAACTCGCAGCTGTGTAGACCTTCGATCTCACTGATGTTGTTTAGAGCCAAATTAAGATATCGCAGCTCTTTCATGTGCGTTAAGTCCTCGATCATCTCAATTATGTTGTTCTGCAGGTACAGGATACGCAACTTGCGACACAAAGTGCCGATCACTTCGATCTTCTCCAGTTCTTCTTGGTGTAGTGAGATCTCCTCAAGTGTGGAAATCATACCTTCATTGTGTTCCGCCCGCTTCCGCAGCAGCTCTACGGTGATGCGAGGCATGACTGCAAAACTGGAAATGACTGTAGAAAGTATCTTGCTGCGTCGTTTCGAGAAATTGATGTTGTGTACATAAGTAGTAGTCCAGACGTGGGTTTTGGGTTTTTGGAAAAGTAATTCTGGGGGGTTGTCCACCCACCCAAAGCAAGAAGTAGAGGATTTTCCTGAGCATATTAAGGCCCTTAAATTGAAGGAGAGAACGGACAACTTGCGAACTATCGCGTACATTCAAAAATAATAGAGATTAGGCATCACTTGTCGTTTTCTTGCTACCAGATGAATTTGTAGGGCAAACTTTCAAAGCGGTGCTAGGAATATTGAAGCACTTTACTTAGAGACCTTAACCTCAACAAAATTTGTCCTTAAAAAGAGGATGAAAAAGATGCAAAAGCGTTAATTTCCGCGTGATTTTGTCCTTGAGACCCCGATTAACAAAAATCGAGTGCGACAAGCATGATTGCCTCGGTCTGATATGGCAGTTGAGTCAGGTGACGCCACTTTGTATGGGATTAAAATTTCACTTGATTGTAACATTGAATTCGAGGACTTTTGTCCTAAAGTTAAGGACAAATCGCCCTCTGGGTACGCATTCCAGACACCTTGAGGACTAGTAGTTTCTGCAACAACGCGTAGGTTTAACAGAATTGCTAACACGGTTGTAGAGAGCTAACAAAGGGCTACATTTCAATATACATCCACATGAGCATCTACCAAAACTGAGACCAGGCAAGATCCTCAAGTTTTTGTCCTTAATTTTTCTTGTTTGGGTTAAGAGTTTCCTTACACTGCAAAGACTGCAGAGGACGACAGAAAATGCTTTCATGTTTTGAAGTACATGTACTTTATGGGCCAATCAGGAGAAGTCGATCACTAGCAGTCTGGGATCTATTGGCACTGCGCCGACAGAAGGCTCGGTAACGGTGTTAATATTGACGGTAGTATACCCATGGACTATAGGCTGCCATTAGCGACGTCTCCATGGATGAAGATGAAGCCTCTTCTTTGGCTGCAGGCCCTGGGTCGGTTAAACGTGCGCCCGATCCACTCACTAAATCGCGGCGTGCGCGTGAAGATGTTTCTGACGCTTCAAGCTCGAAGCGTCCGCGTTATAAAAAATAGGCGGAGCCGCTAACACCGTTGACACCTTTCCTCCACGTAATGCACCTGCAGTACGCGCCCCAAGGACGCAAACTTCATCCAAGATCGCTGACAGGTTTGGCGCAACTACGCCGCCGAACCAGATACCTTGTTCGTGTAAAGAGCTATCGTTGATGACACTGGAGCTGCAAACCAGCACTTTAATTCGTCGACAAATAAAATCGAGGGCGTGACTACTACATCTAACTTTCAGACGAGCTCCGGTGGTATGTGTTGAAGAGCACTTCACGCAAGAGCAAAATGCCTGAGGAGGTGGCACTTTGTCAAACCTGGAGCGCCTTAATTGAGAACTTCAACAAAGCCGCAAAAGCTTATCGCACCCGCATCGTTGCGGTGCGCCAGTGCTTCGAGAGCTTCTACACCTTTGCTCGAGCAAAGTGAGACATCAAACAAACCAAAAAGAGATATAACCCGTTTATAACCGCAAACATTATTTTGGGCTAGATTTTATTATGGTAGTTTGGGCTGTTCCACAACAAGTGGGATTACCTACGAAGCAAATGCTACTTGCGCATGCTCAATGAGCTTCGAACCAGAGCCTATGTCCCATACTGCATGTCCTCCATCTTCAGTGCATCCGCCACAGCACGTTGACAGTGCAGCGCCATTGAAACAACGAGATGACGGTGCATGCAGCCGATCGACGCATATTCGGCGTCCTCCAGCAACGCCATTCTTGCCTCACTCAGTCATGGTGAGAAAAATGCCTTGGTTGAACATGCGCTGACGGTTGTCCGATAGATACGTATTCACCTTCGACTTGAACACGCTAAAGCTGCCTAAGCTTGCACATTTAAAAAGAATAGGTCAGAAAAAAATTAACTAGCCGCATTATCTACATGTAAATATTTTTTTATCTTCCATTAGATTCAGCAAGTAAATGGCTTCTTTCGAATCTATAAAAATAAAATGAATGTCATAATGTTAAATACTAAACGGTAAAAACACTTCTTACCAGCCTAAATACCTGCATTAACGTTATCAACTTCGCGGTCATCTTGGCACTCATGGTAGACGTCGAGATCTTGACACCGAAACGCTCGAAAACTTTGTGTGCCAGCTGTAACGGGGTTACACGCAAGTGGCTACATGTAGCCACTTGATTACAACAATGGGTTTCACATTGGTGTGAGATACACCAATGGTTACATTTGACAGACCACTGGTCTGTGTGCATTTAGACTTCCTATTGGTTGAAAGGCGATCTCTTTCAACCAATTAGCTTAGCAGGATTCTGCCAACCACTCGTTGGCAAATACCTTTCATTTAGAATATCACTTTAGGAGGAAACCCAAACAAATAACAGTTCTCAATTTTACGGTAAATCGGCTTTTGCTTTCTTATTTAAGTAAATCTATGCTTACGAGACGTTAGTATAGTTAATCTAAGTTTAAGCAAGCTACGCTTCCTCATACACGTGCGCTAACGTGTAAGCCGCAGTAGTGGGCACACAGCGAGCCCATTACACCAGCTGCGATAGCGTCAGTGTACAGTCTTCCTCCAGGTACGCTTCCATGGTAGATATTATTTGCTCGGTACACTTGACAACACTTGCAGGTGTGCCGCCACGTGCGGGCGG
Source organism: Phytophthora nicotianae INRA-310 (assembly GCF_000247585.1). Lineage (NCBI taxonomy): Eukaryota > Oomycota > Peronosporomycetes > Peronosporales > Peronosporaceae > Phytophthora > Phytophthora nicotianae. The sequence goes on along the minus strand of NW_008648996.1, from coordinate 3,139 downwards.
GCTGGGATCCCCAGTTTTGTACAGCCTGTAGGCAGCAGCCCTCGACATGTTATTGTACTTGGCAACTGTAAGCCAGTCATCACCGGATTCGTACGCGGTAAGCACACGTTGGCGCTCCTCTGCAGTAGCGAGGCTGCGTGGCGATGGTGTCGACGGGCGAGCGGCATCTTCGTTGGAGGTGAGAGAAAAAGTAATGAGAGCTAGTCGCAGCTACTTGTGAAAATTACTGGCACAAATTGACTAGTCTCTCTTGCTCCTGAACAAATATCATCTGTATGTCCTACATTAAAATGTTTTGGTTTTGCCTAATTTAGGCCCAATTTCATGTTGTGTGCTTGAAGTCTCACTTTATTCGGGCAAAGGTGTAGAAGCGTCACATGGTCGATACCCATAATAAGGCTATAAAGAAGGGAATTTCGTGCGCATAAGTTCTAGAAGCTAATGGATGTGCTCTCTGTGCACCTCGACGTCTGATTTCTCGTTCACAGCACGACTGTGAACGAACTCGTCGTCATAGTAGCTCGGTGCGAAGTCACGCACCGAGCGCAATAGATGCGTGAAGCATCTATCTCCCAAGCTTGCCGCTTGGGTACTCATAGTGAGAGGGATATCTCTCTCGCTCATGAAGGTCTGATAGAACACGTCGCGCAGATCAAGAGCACTGTAGATGATGCCTGTGGTCATCGAATCGACGACATCTTTTGTGGTATCCGCGTCTGCGCCGGTATCGTCGCACTGTGGCTTCGTGACACAGAACGTTGGTACACAATTGATTGCCGCACTTGCTCTGTCTTACGACGACTTTCAAAGAAGTCGGCGATTGCCTTTAGTTGATCCCGCGGTAGCCCCTGCCGCATCACACAGTACTTCGTACCCGGCACGAGGCCAATTTCGTGCTGTATGCCCTTATCTTATGGAAGTTCCGCAGAAATCTCATCCGGGAGCACATCCTTGTGCTCCAGCAGAACATCGTAGAAGGGACTCGACTTCAGTGAGTCCCAGCTCTTCTCCTCAAAAGCGCTGCTTCTTACCGTCGCCCTGAGAGTGTCTTCGCTCTCTGTGGTACTCGCAGCGTTCTCTCAACTCCTCCGCTTCGCTCTCCATCCTTTCAATATCTGAAAGGATGCATATCTGTTCAAAGCATTCATCGAACAGGCTCTACGCGAAGCGGGTTCAGCCCATAACTGGAAGCGGCATCGACTCCGACTCTTGCGTCGGAGAATTCTCCAATTTTATTGACCAGTACTTGAGGCCAGATATCATGATGCTGTGATGGGCGGATAGCTACACTTGTTTCCGTCGGCTATGATGATAGGGCGAAAGTCCAAGAAGAATTCTGGAGAAAAAAAACTGTTGGAGGCCCCACTTTATGTGGATATGCAAACAAATTTGTCGATCTATATAACCAGCAGGTTACACTTTGTACAATTTCAATCCGCACTTGCGAACAACTGCGGTGAAACACCTTATAAAGAACGTTCAAGCCATGACAACACATACAAAAGACAGAATTACGAAAATTGAGGCATCTGCTCGCTGCTAAATGGCTACTCTTCTACTCGATAATTTCAGAAAATTTGCGACGCATTCCTAACGCTAAATGATCTGCGAGGATGTACAGCGTTTCTACCTTCCCACGTTGGATTATTATGTGGCGAGAATGCTCGTGATTTAAAGTTTGCAAATATGTTCACTCAGAAGTTGGATGGCGAGGGCTATCAGCCATGCAGCGCCCTTGTTCTTTTACTCCTCTAAGGCAAAACTAATACGTTTGGCAAGATACAGCATGTTGGATATATGCGAAACAAGGGTGTGCACATTTGTCCGGTTGGAGTTACTGCATTATACCTTTTTCAGCTATTTCGACCACACCATGAGTCATTTTCGTCGTTTAAGAAATCAACGGACTGGTGTGACATTAAGCTGCTACAGCGACGTCCACGAACAAATCTATCACGTATGAGAATCACAAGAAGAGCTACGAAGGTGTGTTCGACCGTCTTGGTCTTTCATTAAATAATAAAAAAAAAGCATATCAATCGACAGTAGGACGTAAGGCAGCAAGAGTTTGTGGCCGTTGACTTTCTCAGACTAGACGACACGGTGGATGAGGCATGGATACGTACACACAGCTAAAGAAGCGGTGCATGCGCTTTCAGGTCATCCACCAAAGGCTCGATTTTACTTCCTAGATCGTGCATCCGACGATCCTCCTTCAGAGCTCCAGCGCCTTGTGTTTCCTGGAGTCGAGTATTATAAAAAAAAAAGTGTAGGTGGAGATTGGGAGGATAATTTTGGCAGCACGTGGCTTCCTCGACCCTTCGCTCTGTTTTTCTTCAAGACTGCGCCGCTTTGTTTGACGATCTTCCTGGTAAGATCTGTCAGCATTCACTTTTAGGCAAAGCATTTCAGGAATTTCATAAGCGAGCCCTAGTAGCCGTTAGCAGCGCTAAAGCCCCTATTGAAATGCGTCTTCAAACCGCAATGCCATTGCTTTCAACACAAATATCTACACAGAATGAGTTGCCTGACAAGGATTCACGTCAGGCGCCTACTTCAACTGAAGATCCCAAGGTTGCTGAAGTTTCAAACGAAGATGCGATTGGTAAAAATGCTCTACGAGACGTCTCTGATGTGACTTCAGATAAAGATAAGTCAGAGTTCGAAGTGTGCACTGTTGAAGATCCGGATTCCGACGGTGACGAATTTCTCGATTCGATTACAGTGTATGTGTAGGGAAATGCCTGAGACCAGGAACGTTGAAGAAGATATTTCGGACGCACCAGCTCACATGATACCAAGTGCTCCAGTTCGTCCACTCCAATTGAAATATGAACAGTGTGTGAGTGTAAGTGTCGAAGAACTCGACTTGGAACGGTGTACATTCACGAAGGAAGCGAGTTGATGTCGCACAGCTGGCAATGCTACCCGACCTTCGTGATTCAAACGCGACTGGTGGCATTCGAGATGGTTGACGTCGGTGTACTAGGAGTCTCAACTCCAGACGGGTAAATATAATAAATGAATATCCTGAAATATCTATTCTTTTTGGAGATGCAAAAACTGGTATCAAGGCGTCATCTATGCCATAGACGCCAGCGACACAAAAACCACTGCTCCGCGTCCCCGACCTATCACA
>NW_008648995.1:1648554-1651025 GCF_000247585.1 Phytophthora nicotianae INRA-310 | reverse complement strand
CTTGTTGTGACAAGGAGGTTTGCGATAGACCCTCCTAGCCATGTGTCCATCTAGAAAGCTCTCAGATTGAACTTGAGGCAGTGAAGAGTGATATAGTTGCGCATACGCGCCAAATTGATACCGCTCAATCCGGATGAGCTCCTCATGTAGGCGAACGCCGTGCTGACGCGTGGCGATAGACAACACTTGCAGAGATTCGATGTGTGCCCGAAGCACGACAAGTCCTGCCAAATCCATGAACACAATACGTAATGACTAAGAAGCCAGATTCCCAACGGCAACAGAGCGACGTGAAATCTGACGTGACCATGTATCCATTACAAGACGAGGGGTAACAATTGTATTTTTGAAGGTTATTTACAAACAAAATGGCTTAAGCTAAGGTGTTCCTTTAGAGTAACATGTATAATGAAGATAGTTGCACAAAAAAATGACTCCTTTGCCGGACATCATCGGTAGTTTATTATAATTTTGAATGACTGATTTCAGTGAAGCCGATGAGTCGATTTATTATCCCTCGAACAAAAGGCAAACAGGTGCATTAGGCCGTTGCCCCCCCCCCCCCCCCCTTCATAAACTTCGGTGCTACAACAAATCTTCGGCAAATCTTGTTACTTGAAGTAGAAAAGGCGATTCCACCTCGTCCACACACAAAATTTAATGAAAGGGTTCTTTTTAACTCCTTTCATGGGTGACACGAGTGGTATCTGAGGATAGACCCTCCGAAGGGGGTAAAATTTGACCACGAAAGCGGTAGGGCAAACCACATTTTTGAGCTTCTTCCGTTATTCATTGGCCAAAACCGATCGCATATTCGGATTATCCGCTAAGTGATACCCCAAGTTAGTCTACAGTAGGAATAGCGAAATTAAGACAAAGTGAAAATTGAAACATACATGTCTTCGCGGAAATTGTAGCTGATCAACTAAGAAAGCCATGAATGGAAATGTCATGATGAGCTTTCTCGAATGCCCCCGAAAAAGCTCATCACGACCTTTCCATTCATGTATATCTTAGTTGATCAGCTACAATTTTTGTTAGGAAATGTCGCCAAACTCGGAGCTAGGTTTTTAAAGCTTATCGTTTTGCGGTGTCTCGAATGATCATGTTCGTTTGTTTGTTGTCAGCATTGAAATTTGCATCTATTAAATGTGTTAGCTTGAAAAAGGGATAAGGGGCTTTTCATTAATCACCTTGATAAACAATCGACTTTGTTCCTTTATACTGAGATAAAACGCACTGTAGTGCTGGTTCCCCATCCCAACTACAATTATTTTGTATGCGTCGGTAGAGTTGGTTAAATACGGACTGCGCCCATTAGCTAAAGAGCAAGTCCGTCTGGTTTATCTGATGGATTGATTCCTTGAGAACACCTGTCAACTTCACGATGGCCTTCAGATTGCTAATTGGCATCATTGAGAAACATTTTTTTTTCAAGGGCAACGCTAGAGCCCAGTTTTTTTTTCTTCAGGCAATGTCCAAATTCCAGTGTCAATCAATTCGGGTATGTCAGGTTTTAGTAAATCAGTATATCTCTTTAAGTAAGATCGACTAACAAAATTCGCGTTTGTAGGGAGTTTCTTGCGATTGACCTACTAGCTAAATGGTTCAGTAATAGATCTTACCTCCATAAGAAGCCGGGGAAAATCTGAGTGCAGAAGGTATACTTAAACAGGTTGAGGTTAGTTACGTAACGGGTCATCCCGGTTTCATAAGTAGTTTAGTTTTAGATATTACGTATATAGGCAAAGTGGCACGCGGGTAGCATGTGCTGAGTTGTCGTTATGTTATCGGTTGATAATGTAGAACCAGGTCCATTATCAGCCAATTCTGTGACGACTTTCATTTGAGTGGTTTACATGAGGCTAGGGGCAGCCGGCCTAGCTCAAAATAAAACGGAGTTCAATTTTCCCGAGCAGATAAATACCTGGCCCATTACAAGTTGGAGTACTAAAATCATTTTTATCGTAAGTCGAATGGGTTCGAGTCAATACCCCCCCCCCCCCCAAATTTGATACCTCGACGCTAGCCGTTCCTTATTTTAATGCCCCAGAATCATTTTCGAATATCTAGTTACCACCATACTCAGATTCCTAATCGCTCTTCTGCTAGTATTATTTCTTTCCGATCAAGATTATTGTCCATCTCGAAGAAAAGAGCGCAAGATTTCTTAGTGCTAGCGGTCCGCAATACAAGTCGATGCTGCGCAGCGCAGCAGGAGCAAGCGATGCTCGGGTGATTACTGTAAGGAGCCTACTCTGGGTCCACTAATACTGCTTACACATAAGCAACTGTATGAGGAAGAGTAGAATGCTTTCACTTAGATTGACTTTCGTCTGTAAGTTAGTATTTGCTTTTTTTGTAAAAAAAAAAAGAAAGTTAAGCCGACTTAGGGAAAAATGAAAACTGTTACTTATCATGTTACGTCTATGTTTAGATTTCCTTCTTAAAGTGATACTATGAAATGTATT
>NW_008648995.1:1622627-1624190 GCF_000247585.1 Phytophthora nicotianae INRA-310 | reverse complement strand
CGTCTTTGTACTTGCAGTCATCCAGGGTGGCTTGGCTCTCGTCGTTCTGGATGTCTCTTCCCTAGCCAATCACAGCACTTCGTCGTGGGTCCTTTGTCGCCCGGGGTGTCCATCCAAATTTTCTCCCAGGCGCATCGTGTCAGTTCCTTATGCTGCTTAGAACAGCATGAGGCATTATAGTAACCCGTTCATGCCGCCCCTCCGCAGAGAAGGGGTTAAGCGAGCTTGTTATTTAGTTTTAGAGCGAGGACCATAATTTTATGAGCCATGAACTGGGGATATTTCTCCAGGGCGTATTAATACTACTATCAAGTACTGACGCCAGTGCGTTTCAAAATGTTTAAATCGTTTTGACATATTTCAGTGTTTTTCACTGAATTAAGGTAATTTCTCTATGGCGCTCAGGTGCTTTCCTATCTCAGCCTTCGCGATGCCCTAGTACTTTTGATTCCGACTTTCTACCCGATCCTTCCAATACATTCCTGCTATCCGGGCAGAAGAAATCAAGTCTGTGGCGACAAGCTCCAGCTAAAGCGAAGAAGGCAGGTCGTCGATTAGTGGGTGTACTGTAAAAATGTACGAGGCGGTATGTATACCGGGAGGACGAAGGCGGCTTTGCGACTTACAGGAGACGTTTTCTTCTCTGTAAGGAGGTGCCGTGCGCTTGGCAGGGTGGAAACAAAGCTGCCAATCTCCCTTTCCACCTCGTCGTCGGATTTTATGGAGTCATCGGCTATTGGCTTGTCCTGAGACGTAGATGTTACCCTAAAGAGTCTGCGATAGCAGCCGCATAGAAAACATTTAACCTAACGATTCCCTTGAACCAAACCGAGCTAAACGGAAGGCGTCGTTCCGAAGTGGCTGTGCCACATTGGGATGCTGCTCCCATAAGCAACTCGATGAAGCAAAGCCCCCCATATGCGCTTTAGTCGTTTAACGCTTTGGTGACAAAAGATCGCAAAAATCGTCCTATACAGTTTCGTGCAAAGACGAGTAGGAGTGGGAACCAACCTTTTAAAAGGGTGATTTTTGCGCCATTTTGCAGCAGTATAACTGCCCCTGAACTCCTTGTGTGACAAAGCAAATACGGTGCGATTCGTAAACATTTTAACATATTCTATTGAAGTCAAATGCATTTACTCGATTGCATCAATAACCATCTTTGATATTTGTTACAAGAGTGAAGGGACGATATTATCGCTCTTTTTGAGGCAAATCATATAACGTTGTAAACTACAGTTAACTGAAGTTGCGCACGAAAGATTAATATTAGAAAAATGAAGCGCACCATACTATCGGATTTCACCCAATTGAAGCTCTTTATATTGAGGGCTACCGGTTCCTGACGGTATGTACGTTGATTACGCCACCAGTGGTTAGACGAATTGGGTGATTGGACGAGTAGAGAGTGTTAGTGATTGGATGACCCCAATGATTGGATGCTGACTAGGTAGTGAGGGTAGTGTAACCTCTGATAAATCAATCACATCAGAATCTTCCTTTTTCCCCTCAAGTGGTCGTCAGTCCGGTCTTCTTCACCGAGTGGTGACTCCTCCCTTCGCT
>NW_008648995.1:1618830-1619767 GCF_000247585.1 Phytophthora nicotianae INRA-310 | reverse complement strand
ACCAACTGGACGTGGTGACAGCATTCCTCTACGGTGTGATGAAGGAGGTCGTGTACTGCGTGGTGCCGGAAGGTGTGGAGCTCGACGGCGACTTCTACTGTCTGGAGCTGGTGAAGTCAATCTACAGCCTCAAGCAAGCTTCGCGTGTGTTGAGCCAAACCTTCGACGAGTTTGTGTGCTCTATCGGCTTTCAAGTTTCGGCCTATGATCCGTGCCTCTACATCAAATTATGGACGGTCACTGCGTGTTTCTACTAGTGTACGTCGACGACGTATTGGTGATCGGGAGTACAGCGGATCTGATTAGAACCACCAAGAGCGATCTCAAGAAACGTTTCGAGATGATCGACAGCGGCAAGTGTGCATTCGTATTGGGCATCAAGCTAGTGTACAACGCTGACGGCGGTGTGACGATGTGCCAAAGACGCTAAGTGGACGACATTCTCAAGAGGTTTGGCATGGAGGAGTGCAAGGCTGTAGTGAGTCCGGCGGATTTGAGCTCTCGACTAGTTCCAAGCAACGCGCCAGCCAAGGTGCACGCTCCTTTGCGCGAGGATGTCGTCGCCCTCATGCACTTGATGACCGCGACACGACCGGACATCGCTTTCGCTGTGGGTTTTGTCGGGCGCCATGGAGAAACCTAAACTCAAGCACTGTGCCGCGGTGAAGCGCATCTTCCGCTATCTATCAGGAACCAAGACGCATGGCATCCGCTTCAAGCATGGTGACAAGGTGGACTTTCACAGGTACTCCGCAGATTGGGCTGGTGACCACTCCGACCGCAAAATCAACTTCGGGCTACACGTTCCTGTTGATGAGCGCACCTGAGGTTTGGGAAACCAAGAAGCGGTCGAGCTTGTCGCTGTCAACGAGTAAGGCGGAGTACATTGCGCTAAATTTGGGAATTCAAGAAGGCAAGTGGATTCACCGTCTACTTT
>NW_008648995.1:1615155-1616778 GCF_000247585.1 Phytophthora nicotianae INRA-310 | reverse complement strand
ATCATTTGCACCAGGGATCAAAACTAAAAATAAAATTGGATTGTATAACCTTTTTAGTCCTAAAGATCATTGCAATACGCACGAGTCCAATAACGAGCTTTTTTTCTTAGCAATATCACAATACTCTGTTGATTACAGTATAAAATTGTATGCTTCTGAGAATTAGACATTCACAAATGCCAATAATAATCATTGCAAACCGACCAGATTCATATATCAATTATTTCGGGTTGACAACACCGTACTATCCGGTGGTTTCAGTTCTAAATTCCTTCAAACTTTAAGAGCGCAATCTTCACCATCATTTCTTGGGCTTATTCCTTGATGGAGGGTTCTTTGGAGCTTTTTACAGTTTGTCTAAGGTGATAGAACGACATTACAAGATAATACGTATGAGTATAATTAAGCAGAAAAAGGTAATGGTCATTCCCTCGTCAATCGTCAAAGAAATTTATAACAGAAACTCTCTATTTAAGGGGAGTCGAACGTTACAAAAATGCTGCTTAATTTTTGGGATTCCAGATACTGTTTCTCTTCTTCTTTTTTTTTTTGCTTACGTCTTGCTTTTAAGCAAGCCACCTCCGAATGTGGCTGATTAAAAAGTAAGCACAGCTTTAACAACTGAGGTTTCCCTTGCTCCCAACCTCCCTCAGTTCTTTCCGTCACTCTCTCTTCTCTCATTCATCGCTTTTGCGGTTCTTCGCTTTGTCACTTATTTAGGTAAGAACTGTTGTGCTACCGCAAGCTTGTATTTTTTGTATTCAAACATGTCGTGTATAGCTGGTCGACAAATATCGTCACCTGTACGATGAGCAAGGGAGCCGACCAGAGCGCTGTGTCGAACGTTCACTTTTCCAGCAACGACTATCGCACCATAGTGGACGTATTGGAACTCACGTCCAACTTGGAATCAACTTACAGCACAGTGGGAAAACGAGCATTGGTGTAAAACCTTAAGTAAAAACGGTGGATGCATTTTAGGCGTTCCCAACACATCTGCTGACCCAAATTGATAATTCCTGCGCTTCAGAAGCTTTCAGACCGCAACATCCAGCAGTGATGTCGTACATTAATACAGCGTTTTAAGAGAACGCTTAAACGCAAGTGACGCTGAGACGAGCTTGAGCTCACGCAGAAAGACATCAGGATAGGAACTTTATCGACCCCGAAGAAGCTAGAGGTAATATGGTCTGACTTTTCCAGGTTGAAGGCCCTATTCGGCGCGAGCGCCAGTGTCACGCCGCCCGTGACAATAAAACTTGGCGTACCACCGTGCCAGGACAGTCCGGATAGTTATGAAGGAGGCGATGACAGTGGTGCGTCGTACGATGATGACAACCACAATATAAGTGCTGAGAGCCACGATGAGGACTGGGAGAACAACGACGAGCTTACGATCATTGAGTCTGCTCAACCCCAGTTTGTATTATCTCTTACAGCAACGGCAACAGACATGCTTACGACGGAGTCGCAGTTAACACTAAGAGCTCTAACTGAGGAAAGCGTATCCAGTCTGGAATGGGCGTTGGTTTTGCCGATTCTGTATCAGCATGGCGGGGCCAATAGCTGTCTCCAAGTCTGTTACTGCCAGCCCAACGTAGTACGGCAGATCGGCATTTGGGG
>NW_008648995.1:1612776-1615055 GCF_000247585.1 Phytophthora nicotianae INRA-310 | reverse complement strand
GCAACAGACATGCTTACGACGGAGTCGCAGTTAACACTAAGAGCTCTAACTGAGGAAAGCGTATCCAGTCTGGAATGGGCGTTGGTTTTGCCGATTCTGTATCAGCATGGCGGGGCCAATAGCTGTCTCCAAGTCTGTTACTGCCAGCCCAACGTAGTACGGCAGATCGGCATTTGGGGTCATCTAACAGTTTGAGGAACTGGTCCAGATTTTCGCACACGAGTTAGCGTCGCAAGGGCATCAACGATATAACCACCAATATGCCAAACTATGCCAATGTTCACGAAACACGCGTTTCTCTCAACGGCGTTTGCACAGAATCGTGCTACCAAGAGCGACTGCCTCAAGAAAAAATAGTCGAAGAAGACAAACGCCAATAAAATGAAAAGCAGCGGGCAGAAAAACTACAGCGAGAAACAGAGAGTGAGCTGCGCCAACTCGAAATAGAGGAGCGGCGTGCGGACCGGAAGCATGAGCTAGCGCGAGATTCTGCGCCAGAAAAAGTCGGTGGACGAGATCCTGGAATATGTCTCCAAGTTTGGTCGCGCTGTTGCGAAGTCAGCCCAAGACTCAATTTAACAAAACAAAAAAAAATGCCACGACATTGTATTTGTTAAAGTGCATCTGCAAATGTTATTCCTGGCTTTGTCTTTGCACAACTCTATATCGTGTATTCTTTACGTAGGAGCGTTGCATACGCGAGTATGTGTTTGCGGAATGCGAGGAGAACCCCATCTTCGTCAGCATTTACCAATATACCTGCTTGCTTGGTGACGCTGTGCACAACCTTCTCCAGGCCAGAACTTCACGATGTCAACTGTGTGCGAGTTGGTAGAAATCCCGTCGGAATCTATGACACGAAGAAGCGTAGATCAGCGCGTGCTTACTTTCGGATTTGACGCAGCGCCCAGCCTGCGGCATGAACATGTTACCTAGGTCCGCGGATGACGGTCGGGCGGAGAAACTGAATTGTGTATTTGGCTTTGATATCCTGCCTTCGAGATCGCCTGAACCAATGTCCACCGAGAAAAGTGCATGATCGTGATGGACTGGGCCGTACGGCTTCAATGTTGGCCTATTTGATGAACTGGATACTGCTCGTACAGCGATTGCAATTGCATTTTTAGCTGACCCTTCGGTATGGTTTCACTATATCATCAATGTTGCAACCGACACCACCTTTACGCTGATTGCACGATTCCAAAAGACACGTGTCCCACCTTGCCGCTATTGAGGCCGGTCTTCTGATAAGGATGGTATCATCCTCGAATCTGACATCATCATCCTCTCTATTGTCTGGTATTTCCTTGACACTCCACTCATCATTGGAACCGCTAAGCATATTGTGTGACGTAATACAAGATGTGGTTTAGTTCATAAACTCACCATATTCTCTGCGCCAAACTTCGAATTTCATGCAGCGATCCCCATCAATATTTTAAGCACCTACCGTATGCTCGCCTACAACACGGTCGTGCGTGGCACAGGTGTTCAATTATTCTGTATCCGTACCAAGCATATTGGACTTGTATGCCGAAAAGATCGGATTGAGTGTGAATTTGGCAGGGTATGCCGAATCTGCAAGTAACGTACTCATTCTAAAAAAACACCAATTAGTACCTTCTCTTCTCCCAACCACCCGTTAATAAGAGTGGCCAGTTTGGGTGCCATGGTCATTTCCGGTTATGACGGACTAGGTTACATAGTTAAGTCCATGATGTAGGAATATTGACGCGTGTATGGAAGCCAAAGCAAGAGAATCGAAAAATTATCTCTTCTTGCCTGAATGATGCAAATTTGCATCATTGGTCATTTTCTTGAAAACCACTTGGTTTTCTGACAATCTAAACTACCCATCAAAAGCGCAGATTTAGACGGATGCAACAAAAAAAGAGCATAAGAAAGCGAAACATAGACTCCTCATGCGCCGCGATCAAAGGCGGCCACACACCAAAAAAGGTCACCCCAACGCAGTGAGACGAGAAAGGGTGACAATGAAGGACACAATGAGCGCCCTCACTCTGTACGAGCCATTTCGACACGCGTACGCTCCTCATGCATGCTCCAGCGTCTTCGCCGGGGATGCTGCCGCGATAGACTGCTGCCCGCTTGTAATTTTTTGCGGTTTGTTACTCCAGAAATGATCAGCTCGCTAGTTTTTAATACAAAAGCGTATGCTAAGTCAAAAAGTGCAAAAACCCGGAAAGAGCTGACTTTTGACGAGCTTCAGACGTGAATTGGTATTGTGAGTTTCATGAGAATCCATAGTATTCCTCGCT
>NW_008648995.1:1608845-1612286 GCF_000247585.1 Phytophthora nicotianae INRA-310 | reverse complement strand
TCTAACTCGGCGAAGTATCCGAAAGAAATGCGATTTCAAAACGATAAGACTAGAAAACATGAATGGAATACGATAAAGTCAATGGAAGTGGGCAATGTTCTTGTGATTTTTTTGATGGATAATGGGCATATGCAACTATTGTCTACTATTCACCACGTTAAGGGTAGTGAGTGGTTTCGTGAGCGAAAACGGCCTAGAATTACGTCTACTAATGGAGCTAGTGTACGGCGCCCATTTGGTGATCTTCTCGTAAAACCTTTGCGATTCCACTCTGTGTTGATGACTACAACCACTACATGAATGGTGTTGCAATTGATGATCAGTATCAAGCTTATTACAAGACGCAGCTAATTTCCTATCGTACTTGGGTTCCTATTTCTTTTGGGTTTTGGACAATACGATTATTAACGCCTACATTTACCACCAAGGCGTTTGTTTCAGAGCCAGCAAAACACCACTAAATCGTCGGGCTTTTCGTAGAGAATGAGCATGGCGGCTTAATACCCGGTCTGAACGTGTACAAGAAAGGCCTGTTCAACTCATGCATCATCTTTTTTTTTCAATTGCAACGAGTTCAGTGCGCACTTTGCATCAAGAATGGCGCGATGCGGCAAACAACGGTTGTATGTGCAGCGTGAGAGCTGCCACTTTGCGCGTTACCAAAGCGCAACTGCTTTGCTGAGTACCACACCCAGGTGTCTGCAGGTCTCCATCCTAGAATTGCCTGTTTCTGTAAAGGACAAAGTAGATACAAAAAATTATATAAGACTTCGTATGTACGAAAGTTGTACTATCCAACCGGGCACGAAGAGAAACCGAATTATTTCTGTGATTAACGACAACCAAAGTCTTGAACTGGGCCGCGACTATCCAGGACCATAAAAGTTACATCTATCAAAAATATGTGACGTGTGCAAAAAACATATTATTCGAACGAATAAATACATGACCTGAGCAAACATCATTTTATTCAAACGAGTTAATATTTAACTCGGCATCGAAATTGAGCACGCCGTCAGACAAAACATTTTCAACACTATCCTCTATCAAACGTAAAACAATAGTTTCTTCTTGTGGCTCAATGTCGCTCACGTCGCCTGCTGGGGTTGGTAGTGGCGTCGTTCTTACGCGACTGCTAGATCCGTTTACGACGCTAATCCATAGCATCTTTGTTTAGAGATGGATAGAATGTATTTAGAGTCAGCTGGACGTTCTTACAACTGATGAAGTGCTGACAGACCTCTAACTTGGGACGGTTAGAGAGCTGCCGCGGCAGTGCTTCGGTTTATACGACCCTGACCGGTGACGCGTGGGCTTCCTTGGTGCTGCGGCATCCCTGCCAATTTCAAAATGATTTTTTTATAATACTGTTTACACGTTTTCGGTTTGCACTGATCAGTTAGCACATAGACTACAACGGCTCGGTATTTCGAACCAAATGATTGGCTATTGCGGTTTCAGTCATGACTGAACGTCATTAATCACAGAAGGAATTCGGTATAATAAAAGGCCTGTTATGAATACCTACCACTGGACGTTTTACTTTCAATCTTTTGAATTAATTGTCTTGATTGACTTGCACGAAAACACACTACTCCAATAGCAGTGAAGCGTTATAATATTAGTTCGCGTTAACGTTTGGTTACCCTAGGCGTCGTATGCCTTCGTTAAATGTTTCTTAAATGACGATTAACCTTCCATCAAGACGAACATGTAAAGTGTTAATATTTCGGTGTTGAGCTCATAGTAAAGTGTAGCTAGAGTCTAGAGATAGCTCAGTACCGGTCATTCGTACTGTAGTGTATTGTTTGTAACAGGATACCTTTCCATTCTTGTATGTAACATTCAAGAACGGAAGTATCTCACTCGTGAAGGTTTTGTTGGGTTATTGGGGCTAGAGCCGGAGTTTGACGCTGTAAGAGAATTTTCTGCACAAGAGTTCTCACTTCTTAAGCAGCTTCGTGCTGAGCAGCTAGCTTTAAACCAGCCGTGGTCGAACAGTGATGTAGTGTCCACGATACTGTATAATTGTGCTGTGGAACGTCTGGACAATAGCCCGTATCTGCGTGTCTTGCTTCAACCGAAGCGAGTCCGGTTGCTGATATGCAGTCAGCAAATTTAATGGGTGAGACTCTGTCTACAATAGTGGATATGATGCCTGTGCTGGACGATACACTCGCTAATCATTTGCTGGATATCGCGTCTAAATTTCCAAAGCATACACCTGGAAATGACCCCTGCTACTCGCCGAATTTCGGCGATTAAAACCCCAGTCTGTGATATCGCAGAATGCACTGCGCAAGCGTCTAGAGAAATACCAAAAGCGAAAGCATCCTGGCCCAGAAGCTGTAACCACGCCAGCAGTTGAATTGCCAGTTCTTAACCAAACGGAAACCACAGCGGCTGTAGAAGCAAACTCCAATAAACGGCCACCACCAGCATGCAGCAGCTGTCGAGAACATGCGGGCCGTCCAGCACTAACCCACAGTGCGAACGTCGGGTCTGCGGCAACACTTGCAAAAAATTCACGGAGAGGCCTCCTTGCGCGTGGTGTGCCAACTGGGCGATGTTTCCTCAGGCTAAACCTCGCCCTGGAGCGCGTCCTCCAAGGCGGTTGCTGCTGGTGCTCATTCGCCCGTTAACGTCGGCATCACGCGCAAGTGCTCAACACACACCGATATCTTCATTTTGCAGTCAAACTTGATTTATCTGTACGTAATTTAGTCTACATTTTACACAATACGCACTACACAACAAACCACAGTATAATTTGTTACCACAAATATTTGATAGCAGCCAAACTTAAGATAAGTACCGTGGAGCTCACACATCGCGCTGTCGAGCTTCTTGAGCATCACTACCAGTATTTTCAAGCAAAATCAGCGCTCCATACAGTTCCCTACACGTTACAATCCGTCTACTAGAGCATAGAGTTCAGATTGCAACGTCATAGTCGCCTTTTCGTCTTGGGGGCGATGCTTCACGGTGTCTACAAGCAGACCCATGGCTTACAGCTTCGTTTCATGAGCACTACAGTCACAGACAAGCTTTTAGTAGGTTAGAAAACGCTTATGCATACCACCTAAATAATGCTGCTTCGATCTGTTAGCACGCCGACCATGTGACCTCCATCTCTAGCTTTCA
This sequence comes from Phytophthora nicotianae INRA-310, assembly GCF_000247585.1. Taxonomy (NCBI): domain Eukaryota; phylum Oomycota; class Peronosporomycetes; order Peronosporales; family Peronosporaceae; genus Phytophthora; species Phytophthora nicotianae. The sequence goes on along the minus strand of NW_008648995.1, from coordinate 1,609,142 downwards.
TACGAGCACTCAATATTGCGTACGGGATCGCTGCTGTGCTACTAAGTTTGCAGTAGCACGCTGCTTTCGTCGATTACCCCGCCGTTTTTCTGCAAAGCTGGGTCGCCACAGTAAACAGGGGTCACGTTACGCTATACCCTCTAAATTTGGATTTTGTATCAACCGAGGGGGTGTCACTATCATCTCATATCGGGCTGGTCGGGACAACTGCCGGGACACTTAACGGTCGTAAAAGGTCTTAGACGGTCACAAGTGGTGGCACTGGTCTCGGGACAAGCCCACGAATACCGGTCAAGC
>NW_008648995.1:1604735-1605810 GCF_000247585.1 Phytophthora nicotianae INRA-310 | reverse complement strand
GGGCAGCACTCCATGTCACCGCTTCCTTCAAGAACTCACTGTGCGCACAGGATCCTCGCACGCCACCATCGACACATCACGCCGAACGCTCTACATACCCCAACCGTCCTTGGCCACACTTGGTAACGCCGCAGGCACACGTCAGTCCTCATGTCACCCATCCTCACCAACGTCCTTGGCCTTAACGTCCTTGGCTTTGACGCCCGAACTGCAAGTGTCGGTGGGTGGCTCCTTGACAACTGCCTGGCGCCTCAATACAAAATTTCATAAAAATCATCGCATGCAGTCGCTCCAGTGGGCTACCCCTCCCTGAGCTCATCACTTTGAAGCTACGCCTCTTCGGTCGAGCAAAAGTTCCGTGCGGTGCGAGCCGTACCGACGCGTGACATTCAGCAGCCTAGCGTGTTTGGTTACGGTCGGTGCTTCAACATCAATCTTGCGCAACCATGACTAACCACCCGTCGTAATGAATAGTTGAAATATGATTATTTACAACGTACCGCTATATTTACTGTAGCGATATTGTATGTATATGTGTCGATATTACTGCACATCACAAGTTTAACCCTTCCAAACCGGTTGCTGCATAATGCAGGATTATCAATTTTCTTAAGTTGCATATATGCAGTTTAAGAGAAATTAGACTTGACCTTTGTATGTTGTGTCCTTTCTCCCGCCAAACGGTATACAAACTTTAAAATTAAAAGTTTGTATCGTTTCTGTACCTTCATTTGTGTGTACACGAGGGATAGGTTGTCGTTTCTCTAAATTCTAAATAAAAGTTGTTGCAGGTAGTAGTTGGAGTGCTGTGGTCGGCAGGTCGTGTGGCACTATGCATGTCTTCGTCGTCTGGTGTGAACGTGGTTAGTAGGTCCTCACTCCTTCCAATGTAGTCGTACTCGAGAACGTCGGTCAGCTCACTGTCGTAACCCGACGAGCTGTCGGCAGCCTCCATACTGAGTTGGTTCCTGGGTTCTGCTGTGTTGAGGAGTAGATGGCGTTTTGAAACTGACTCGATTCAGACAAGTGACACTGAAAATAAATAACACACCATCAGCACTGAAGTTATGTTGCT
>NW_008648995.1:1589168-1591734 GCF_000247585.1 Phytophthora nicotianae INRA-310 | reverse complement strand
ATTTTCGTGGACTAAGACGATTAGTGAATGATGAGCATTCGGACTAAGAAGGTGGATTTCGAGATGACTACGATAAGAGGAACCTGAAACTGAAGTGTGGATATGCAAATGAGTCGAGTGTATTAAGTGGATTAGCACTACGTTAGACATGCAATATCAAAGAAGCCTCGGGCTTCCACTCGAGTTGAGACTCCGGAATGTCTTCATGGGAAGTCGTCCGAGACGTTGTACTGCCCGCGCTCAGTCTCGTCCAGAAGCCGGTCTTTCAGAACCTGCGAGAGATGCTGGGTGCAGGCTTCATCCGAGTCGCAGTAGTTCCACTGCGCGCGAGCCGGCTCAGCACGGTCCACGAGTTCCAGCTGGGACTGCAGCGTGATCCGGTTGCCCGAGTCGTCCGCGTGAGAGGGATCCATGATCACCCAGAAGCAGACCTTGGACGGGTACGTCCAGACCCCGGGCTCCTCCAACAGCGACTCCGGAAATCCATCCTTGACCAGCTCATCAATGAGGCGCTTGTAGTGCTTATTGGCGTAGTCGCAGTCCTGGCGGAGCTGATCCGAAGCTGCATCCAGACCGTGATTCACGAAGAACCAGTGGCCGGTGTACCAGAAGGCTTTGCGGTTCTCGCTCATGAACTTGACCAGCCTTGAGAGACCATCCTGGATCTTGGCATCCAGATCTGCGGGCCGGTGAAGCAGCAACTGCCGGACTCGGTCCTCGAACATATTGTTCCAGGGTGCCGACTTCAAGAGCTCCGCGAAATCAGCCTGAAGCCAGCGTTTCCGGACCTGATCCGCCTCCTCCACGCGAGCGAGAATCGGAGTGTAGTCTGGGAATCCGGTAGTCTGCTCGACCGCGTTGGCCGTTCCAGGCGGGAACTTCATCAGCAGCCCATAGTGACGCCGAGAGACGACACCACGACCCGGAACTTCGACTACCTTGAGCTGCCCCGGAGTCAGCTTCGCGTACTTCTTCCGGGCGAGAGCAGACTGCTTGCGTTCCTGAGAAGGACGGGATCTCTTGTGTTCAGGCTCCCCAGAATCACTGCCGCCCGAAGACTTTCCCGACGCTCCGGATTCTGAGTCGCGCTTGTGCTTGGCGCCCCGAGGCGGAGTCGTCCGGCGACCGGAGCTGTTGTGGGACTTGCCACTTGGACTGCTATCTTGAAAGTCCGCGTCCCGCTCATCATCGTCCTCGCTCGAGATGTCCTCGTAGAGCGCCATCTGGATCTCAGCTTCATCTTCCAGACGAATCTTCTTTAAGTTGGGCCAGCGCTCCGGAATTTCGTCCGTCGACTCGATGAGCGCCTCCGCGCTTTTGAAGTACCACGTCGGTACGTACTTGGTCCACGGAGTCTGGTCGAGCTTGCCCCAGTACATCATCCGGACCAACATTTCAGTTAAAGCCCGCGATGTGATCCTGGTGTGCACCTCGTTGTCCCCGCTGACCAGGTCCAGAGCGTCCTGATAGTCAAGTCCGGAGAGCATGACCTACTGCAGGTCCGAGCGTTGCTTGGACCAGACTACCGGGAGATCCTTCAAAGACTCGCGTACCTGAGTGACGGTCCGGAGTGGCTGCTTGGTGGCATCCAGAGCGTCATGATCATTCGGCGTGTACGCCGAGGGGCGAAGCTGAACCGTACCCCGAGATCGAGACTTGCCCGACGCTTCGGGCTTCTTGGGCGTCTGCGGCGGATTTGACGAATCGTGCGAGAGATCCAGAGGCTTGTTCTTGCCGCCGTCACGGTTTCCAGACCTGTCATCCTCCTTGGAGTCGCCGTCGTCTGGACTGCCCTCGTCTTCGAAGGTGTAAGGTCCAAATTGTGCTCCGAAGTCATCAATTGCGTTGACCAGGATCTGAGTTTTCCAGCCACTCGGAGGTATCTTGGAGTCCTTGGCGTGTTCCAACAGCGCCTTCAGGCGAGGCCAGTTGCCGTCGACCCGAGTGCCATGACGGTTCAAGAAGTTCATCGTCCACATTCAGGGACCCCGCCGTGAGCCTGTTCTCGAGACCCCGGATACAGTCGCGGAGGTCGTCATTTTCTTCCGAAAGACTATCCACTTGGGCCTGCAGAGCTCGAGCTTCGCGCTCGTGATCCTGAGCTGCGCGCTTGAAATCCCGGTCATGCTCCGAGGCCTTGTGGTCCAGTTGCTTTCGAGCCAACTGAAACTGGTCATCCCAGAAGTTGCTCAAGATTGAGAATCCGGAACGCACATTGTCGTGCTCGATCATCAGCTCGGCAACCCTCTTGACGTTCTTCAGGGCCGACTCGTTGAGTTGCCCCTGGAACTCACGCAGTTCCTTCACCGCGCGATGAAGCGCCGTCGACGTCCCGAAGACCCGAGCTGGGAGTCGCTCGCAACCAAAGGCGCGGACCAGAGAAGCTAACTCGCGTTTCGCACGAGTCGAATCAACCACATCTTGGAAAACGCGTGGTGGCCACTCTGAGCGATCACCACGAGGAACCAACACGGAATTCGAGACGCCCTCACCGTCATCCAGGCCAAGAAGCCGAGCGACATCCCGAAGTTCAGCGTCCGAGAGATGTTCCACAGGGAAAATTGAC
>NW_008648995.1:1583894-1586718 GCF_000247585.1 Phytophthora nicotianae INRA-310 | reverse complement strand
CTACGTGTTATTTTTTACAATACTATGTGCTAATACCAACGTGTGCTATTGGTAGTGCTACGAAACCGTTCACGTGCTCCTTCTAGCGCTCCTGGAGATGCCCAACTTGCGGCGGCAGCAGGGAATGTAAGATTGAACTACCTTGCCGATATTAATGCTGCAGAGGCACGTTTTGCTGGCGTCGGACCCGTCACAGCAACAGCCCCGGATAGTCTGGCTTCTCCACCAGTTCAAGAACCCACGGTTGTACGTCGCAACAACCCTCCAGTTCGTCGGTCACTAGCCAGTACTGCTAGCTCGATGGCTAGCACGCCGCCTCGTCCTTCACACAGTTCACCTTCTCGTGGTCAACTGATTCTCACATCGCCTCACGTGGATGATGATGTTCCGTTGTCCTCAGATGACGGGACAGTTCTGCTATCTCCTGGATCAATTGGCAATGCTTCCACACAATCAGCAGAGGCCGATGAAGATGGAGAAGAAGTCGATAAGCTGCATTTTGTCCTGCATGATATGCTGTCCCTCATGCTGCATATTATGCTGATTGTAATCCTGCATCATGTACTGAATATAATACTGTGCAATGGGTGTTTGTAGGCGACATTGGTGATGAAGAAGAACGCAACATCAGTGCTATTGGTAATGAGCTTCTTGCTGATAACGACGATGCAATAAATCTCGTTGAAGATCATAACACTGCTCAACAGTTTGGTGTGATGGATTTGGGCGACGAGGCAGAGGCTGATGATGTTGACTCAGGTGAATACGGTTCTGATGGCGATACTAGCAGTGATCCCGTTGTGGAGGATGTTGGTGACGACCCAGCGCAAACTGAAGAAGAGATTGCTGCAGAAATTGTTTTGCTGACAATTTTTTTTAATACCTTCCGTTGGGAAGACCAAGTTCTCGCAGGAAATCTGAAGAACGACATCCTGCGCGAAATGTCAGCCACCGGCTGGGAAGATGTCGAAGAACCTGATATCTAAGACTACATGATGACCCCGTTCGACCCTGTGGACAATACAACCAGCTACCCTGGTCTTCGACAAGGCTACTCAGGCCCAACCGCTGAGGTTCTCCGCAGAGGAGACTCTCCGATTGCGTTGTTCTTCTATTTCATACCGGTTGTATTGTGGCAGCATATTGCCGCCAGCTCGAACGAGTATCGTCGTGAGATCCTACCACTTCGCATTGATGCCGCTTACCAACGCTATTGGCGGTAGCAAAGGCTAAACTCGGTACTACCACGGAAGACACGACGCGATATTCAGCAAGAGATGGAAGGGGTAAAGCCTGTTCTTTCCCATGAGCTGTTCCAATTCGTTGGCTTGCTGGTGGCAAGGACAATAGCACCCAATAGAGAGAAGCTTGCAAACCATTGGAAAATAACAGACGAAGGCGCGATTTCGCGCGGATGTTTCGGTTCGGTGCTTTCCCGGGATCGATTCATGGAGATTTCACGCAATTTGCACTTCAACTCAAACAACGATCCTCGTTCACAAACAGATCATGCTTGGAAAATACGCAAGATTGTGGAAATTTTGCAGCGTACCTTTGCTCGCGGATATGTGGCGCCCTCACAGTTGGCATTTGATGAAGTAGTCTTGCCAAGCCGGTCATCGTTCAACAAGATGCGTGTGTACATGAAAGACAAGCCCCACAAATGGGGCACCAAGCTCTTCATGTTATGCAGTGCATTGACAGCGTACTGCATTCGGTATGTTTTTTTTCTTCTTGGCAATCCTTATTCTGCATTATGCGTGTTATACTAATCGTTATGGTGACTGTTATGCTGCATACCGACAGTTTTGAAGTTTATTGTGGAAGAAGCAGCACGCGAGTGAGGCGCACACACCTGATATGAAGTCCGGTCCCGCTGCAGTAGTTTGAAACCTCCTTGCTGCATTTGGTCCAGAATCCAGGAAAGGGGGCATGAGACTTGTGGTTATTGATCGTTTCTACACCTCCGTCACATTGGTTATCCAGCTGCTTCTCATGGGGTTCTACAGTGTGGGGACAATAATGACCAATCGATTGGGTTACTGCAAGAATGTCATTGAGACGAAGAAAACTCGCCCAGCTGAGATTGCACGTGGCTCATTCAAGCTGTCCAAATCCAAATTAGCTCCGAACATGGCGACAATCAGCTGGTGGGATTCACGCCCTCTTCATTTTCTATGTACGGGAGGCAGTCACAGTATGGATTGTGTTGCTCACCAGGATGGCGCATTGCAGGTCGAAGTACCTTGCCCTCGCGTAGTGAAGGACTACCACGCTTACATGGGAGGTGTCGACGTGCATGACCAGTTGAGGCTGCAGCGGTACTCTTTGCAGTGCACACTGGGGTTCAAAAAAATACTACAAGTCGTTAGCTCTTGGTTTGATGGATCTTGCTATTGTGAACGGCTACATAGTGCACAAGGCCTACCACAAGAATGAACAGTCGCGTCCCCTCAGCCATGTCAAGTACATGAAGAAACTTCATCTGCAGCTCTGCCGCCTTCAAGCTTCGGATATGTTCGAGGCTAACACGTTCGGTACTCAGCAGCCAGCCTCCCTGCCAACGTACGAGCCGGTCGCAGTGGGAGGTAGCCAGTCAACGTCTCACACAGCCCGACAAGTCGATGAATGGCGCAACAAAGGAACACAGGCGGAGCGGTGTCAGCGGACGTGCAAAGTCTGCTCCGTGTTGCGTACGGAAAAGCAGAGAGCCGAAACTACAACTTACTTCTGTGGAGAATGCAGCGAGAAGGGTCCCGTTTTCCTGTGTGTGCGTGCTCGACGCCAAGTACGTGGCGTTGCAATTACTTGTTGGGATCTGTGG
>NW_008648995.1:1513771-1582454 GCF_000247585.1 Phytophthora nicotianae INRA-310 | reverse complement strand
TACAGACCTCTCCTTCGGTTTAGCTTAACGGACACAACCAATTACTCGCGATCTTAAGGAGTCGTGTCCGCATCCGCGATGGCGTCTGAAGAAAGCAGCGAGCTTGTGGTGTATGCTGAGGAGTCGGCCACAACGGTCACCAATCGAAAGCTTGGTAGGGCAATAGCATACGTCTCCGCCCAAGCCCATGATCTAGCCAGCCATCAGGTCCAACTGCACGTCAATCAACAACTCAATTTCCAGCAACAACAGCTTTACACTGAAGCACGTGTGCAAGAAGCGAGAGCAGAAGACGAATCAAGAACCGAAGCACTTGCGCAGATGATCCGGTCAACGCAGATTGATCCAGTGGCGCTCGAGCTACACGTGAATTCTCAGTTGCAATCAGCCATTTCAGCTGCGAACAATGTTGCCCACAGCGAAGCCCGTGCTGCTGTCAAAGCTCATGCTGTGCAGCATGCTCACATCAGCGACGTTTGAATGGCGGAGGGTTTCAAGCAGCTTCAAGACCAGCTCCATGAGCATTTTGATCAACGCATGCGTGAAATGCTCTCAGCCCACATGGAACAAGTTAACGCCCAAATACAACTTGCAATTGCGACTCACAGTAAAGCAATTATGAAGGAAATGCAACAACAAATGGCTGCGTTTCAACATGAGATGAGTGCACAAGTGGACCAAGCACAGCGTAGTGCTGAGCGAAAAAAAAATCTATTGTGCGTCTACATCATGCGACCGAGAATGCTGCTCACACTGCAATTAAGACGTCATTACTCCAAACTATGGCGGAACTAAAAGAATCTACAATTGCCGATGCAATTCGTCACACGGAAGAACGCATTCAATTGGCGTCGAAGGCTCAGTCGATTATAAAAATCACCGATGGTCCAATCTACAGAAGCTCTCAATCCAATCTCGTATCGTTTCAGCCAGTGCAGCCAGCTACCCCAGACCTTCAAGATGAAGAAGACGATGAATCTAAAGCCGATATTGCAGAGTGCAGCTTGGCAACGCCATCGGTAAGAGCTCCGGATTTTACTGAAATTCGTGTCAAGGAACAGGAAGATGTGTCTGGCAGACTCATTCAGGAACTGGGCCAGTTGTTGAGCGCTGCAAAGAGGACTCCAAAACCAGATAAAATGGTAAAGCTGGAAGAATTACGAGTTGATTGTATGGAAGAGCAAGCCAAAGTCACGGCAAGAGCAGTTGCCCGATCTCGGGTATTGATTAGTGCCGCCAAAAAAACCAGAGTGGGCCCCCTCAAGGCTTACAACGGAATCGACATCAGAAGAAACCAACTCCCACTCCAAAGGAGCAGATTGAACTAGCGGTGAGGCTAAGAAGCAACGATCGCAAGGCGAACAAGAAGAAAAGAGCCGAAGAAGCCCTAAAACTGGCTGAAATGCTACTAAAACAAGCTGATAAGTAAGCTGTCGAAGCTAAACACAATGCATGTGGCTTATATTTGCTGTTAAACAAATTATGGTTGCTGTTCTGCTTACCTAAGCGTCGAGTTCGTCATCAACGTCAAAGTCACTATCACCGGAGAAGTACCCATCCAAGAGCTCGAATCCTTCCATGTCGCCATCTTCCAGTCCTACCTTGACATTACACGGAATGTGCATCTCAATGTCCCTCTTCGGTATCTTCGGACACTGCGTAATATCCACAAAAGCCCTATTGCAATTGAGACATGTTGACATGTTGACATGTCAACATTGTGTGGAGCGATAGATCCACGTTGTGGTGTTACGAGCTGGCCTGCTGTACCAAAGTCTCTCTCGATTTGAGCGGACGACGTCGGTATGGCGAACAAAATTCGAGCCACGAGCGGGAGGAACTTGTACGCACCACCGTCCGATTGGCGTTTCCAGTATTCCAATATGGTCTCGGGACGTTTGCCGTTGGTCTGAATGGAGGTGACCGAGGTTTCCCATCGCTCGAGTTCCTCATCTATGCGTGTCTCGTTCACATCCGGGGCGTCTTGAACACCACAACGTTCCGGGTCGTCTTGAACACCACAACGTTCCGGGTCGATGACATCACCGAAGAGAGATTGAAGAGATCTGGTGGAATTTTCAAAAGAATCGAAAAAGGACTGAAACGGTCGCGCTTAAAGGCGAGATTGATCTCTAGAGATTGCCGTTTCGTCTCCAAATTTTGAGAGATTTGACAGCGAGACGGCACATCCCATTTTACTGTCTTCTCTTTCCTGGACGGAGCGAGTAAAACCGGTATTTGTTTCTCCTCTCCCAAGTCTCGTCCGAGGCGTGGGTGGTTCTGTTCACAGGGTTAGATATACTGTCCAGTCTATTTTTGTACTAAGCTGCATAATGCGCCGCACACTTGAAACTGGAGCTGTCACTATGCAAGTTACTGTAGGTTTCGCAATGTTATGCACACATTAGCAATCCTTGTTCTGAACACTTTCCTGTTCCCTATCCCTTTAAATACAAATGCCAAGTCAAATTATGCTGCAGATGCAGTTTAAGTTTTACTTTTGAACTCCGGTTTCGAGGGGTTAATAACGGATATCACCAAATAGTGGGCCCAGATCACTTTTCAATATTGTTCATAAAATCCAATCACTTTTGAGAGGGGGCTTCTAAGCAGTGCGAGGCTACTTACTAACTGTGGTGAATAGACTGACGAGGGACAATCGTGGAAAATGAACTCCGTCTCTTGGAATAAGGCTTCTATAAATTGAATTTACAAAAAAAAAAAAGCAAAGCAGATCTATCGATACAAATGTACTGGATTATAAACCTGAATAGGTTGATGAAAAAGGAACCTATCACTGTACCAAAGCTATTTGATATTCAACTGTTAGAGAGGGCTTATAATATGTGTGTGTGTGGGGGGGGGGGGGGGGGAATCTGTCAATAATCAACTTAGTAGCAATCCTTGTCACAAATTAGTAGTGGTTGCGTTGGCGTAGTAGTAGTTACTGTGGTCACCGCACTCCGTGGCGTAGCTCTTATCACCGTTACTACAGTGTTACCACTTCTTGGTTACGGAATCTCGACACAAGTCATTGTTCTGTTCTCAACGAGGCGAGTCATGCTTAACCAACACTTTTCATAATTTTTTTTTTTAGTCCAGCAAATGGTGGAAGCTCAAACTAACAAAATTCTTGAACGGTCAGCTGGGCCCATAAAGGTTGAGATAGCTATCTTGTCGTGATAAGTGAAAGTGTGGGACCTACTTCTTCGGCGGCTTTTTTCGCCGAAGAAGTAGCAGAATTACAACCTCACACCGCTACTGATATCAAACAACGTCCTTATTTTTTATTTCTCATACTTCGAGATATCTAGTTTATCCAAAAAGCCTTGATTTTGAGATAGTGGCGTTGCTGTGGTGAGACGAAAACAAATATGACCCTATGCTCACCACCGCTCAGCATTAAATCATATTTGTTTTCTTTTTGGGTCTGATAACGCTCTTTGAGTTGAGTTGCGCAGTGAATGTTTAAGGTAAACGCTAATTTCACGACGCTCATGCTGTAATGGTACTGCAACTGGCCTTGGGAGTCAAATGGGATAAATTAATGCAACATAACTCTCCTTTAGACGCACACGATGTCTGTTGGGGAATGGTTTGTAGGAACGCTTTTAAGGCAACGAACTTTGGAGAAGATACGTAGTTTGTGTGAACGTAGTCGCTGGTTGTGTATCTGTCGTGATGTGATCTAGAAGTTACTTGTGCTACAGGCAACTTTATTGGAACGAATTAATCTGTGTGAGGCTGTCCATACAGCTCTTCAAGCCAGGAAAATCCGCGTTGGGCCTCCCTGTATCTAACGTTAGCTTCGCTACATACATCCCAGTAATATTTCCAAGCAATTTCCACAGTCCTCTCAGCGTCTAAGGGAGTTTGCCTTATCTGTTGCTAGTAGCTCTAATGAGCGTCATTCAAAGTAACTGCGCAGAAGATGTTGCCCACAAGACCAAAGATCAATACAAGGACGGGCCTGAAGCACCACAACGATCGTCTAGATCGGGTATTCATTATTGTCTGCCCTCTGTTGGCCACTGTGTCTTGACTCGAAGCTTCGAGTATTGACGCCATCTATTTCTGGTGCTCCTGCTGTTGCTGCATGATCTCGGCGTAGCTCTCCTGTAGACGCACGGAAGAGCGCATGGTGTGGCGGAGGAACTTTTCGGCACAGTTGTTGACACAGGACGTCTCCTTGTCATCCAACTTCTTGCTGCGGAAGGCATGGACGCAGTCCGTGAAACACAGCTCCACCGTGCGACTGAAGTACGCGATGGTCTGCGTCACACGCATCTCCTCGATGTGCTCCTCCATCTTGCGCTCGAACTCCCGCTGGCTCATGGTGATCTGGGTCTTGTTGCCTTGCCTGTTTCTCCACTTGTGGTCCGCTCTATTGGCCAATCACCCAAAACGCAATTTCACCCAATAGCCATGCGAATCAGACAATAATCAGATATGAATCAGAATCGGTACAAAGATTTCTCGGAAAAGAAGGCTTTACACAGTGACCATGAGCGCGAAGGCATGGGCCTCGTGGTTGGACAGGCTAGAGAGTGCACGCGGGCAGGAACAAGTGCTGTCCAGCAAGATCCGTACGGGCAACTCGGGTGCTATCGGCACTAGCGTCTTTGCGCTGCAGCAGAGCGTTTCACGGCTCAAACGGGACTTCGACCAACTCAAGCGATCCTCCAGCTCAGTGTATGGTACTGTTGCTGATGCTATTAGTGTGTGAGGTCTCTGACAGGAACGGCTACCGATAGGACAAAGGAGGAGATCGAGCGGCGTGAGCGACTGCTCAACCAGTTATCACGGGACCAGGTAAGACGTAGAGTGCAAATATTAGGAGCTTGGACGAGTCTGACAGTATGTCGATTTGGTTGATGCAGCAAGAGGACTTGGACATGTATAATAGCCGGAAGACTTCTAAGGCTACGGTGAGGTGCGTTCAAGACCCGAGGCGCAGGTTGACTACGCAAAAAGGCTAATATTCTTGATGTATTAATTAGTCCTGGAGCAGCGGACGCACCAGCGCGACTGCTGAGCATGCAGAACCAGATTATGAAGGACCAGGACCAGCAACTGGATTTGATCGGCCAGGGTGTATCTAATCTGCGCAACTACAGCCTGACTGTCAAGGACGAGACCGAGCTGCACGTGCGACTTCTGAACGAGATCGACGACGATGTGACTCGCGTCACGGACGGACTTGAGTCCGAGGGCGCTCGAGCAGCACGGGTATGATGAAAAGTTCATCGGATGAAGTGTTTTTCTTTTTATCGTTGTGACTAACACTCTCTCTGCTCTAAAAAAACATTCAGGTGGCCAAGCAAAGCAACAACACCAAGCTCTACCTCATCATCCTCGTGCTCGTGGTGATCCTCATCTTCCTCCTCTTGGCTGGTGGATAGTGTATACATACGTGTGTAGTCCAGTTATTCAGGGAGGTCCAGAGCACCTCTGACGTCAGCGTCGGCCACTATCACAAAAATTTCACCAGATTTACCAATCAGCATGAGCCTTTGTTCCGACTTTCATAAACCGTTACGCCACAACGTGATGACAATTTGCTGTCCCAGCAGCAGCGCAGTGGAAACGCCGCCCATGGAGAACTCTCGCCCACAGCCGCCAATGTCGGCTGTGCAGCAGCAGAAGCTTCGAGAGGCGTACAGCTCGCCCATGCGTCCGTCACAGTACACGCGCACTCCCGAGGACGGCGAGAAAGCGAAGGAGACTCCGCGTGAGGCTGCTGCTCGGCGTGAACGCGAACGTGTGAGCATGGAACAGGTGCTGCTGGACCGCCGCTGGGTCTTCCACTGCGCGTCTCCGCTCTTCCATTTCCACCACGAACAGCTCAGCGAATACGCGCATGATCTGGTCAAGATATTACGCGCTGCAGCGCTTCGGGCGTGCGGACAGCAGTTCGGTTACAGCGTGAGTATCCGAAACACGGATGCGTTCGTGGCCTTCCAGATCCGCGAGGAGCGCGATGGACGTTTCAGCAGAGAGAAAAAGAAAGAGATGCGTCGGGAACGCTCTGGAGGCTTCGTGCTTTACTTTCCGACAGATGAGGAGCAACGCGCGCCGCGGAAAGGACGCGAGAAACAGCAGGTGCTGCTATTGAGAGGAGACGAAGAGCTGCTGCGCTGGGTCTGCTCGTGGCTGCAGCGCCGCTTTCAGTGTGTGGTAAGCACACACGTCGTGCACATACAACAACAGAACCTCAAATGCTTGGCGCGTAACTGGGTCGTGGCAAGTTTGTTGGTAGAAGGAGCGAGACGGTCGAGTGTTGTAAATAACCAAGAAGAAGAGGAGCACGTGTCCACGCAAGAGCCGCCGCGGGCCCCGTTGCAGCTGAAGTACCGTGCTACTAAGGAAGAGGATGTTGTGCGTACATACACAATGACCGTGCCCTGGGCCACACTGCGCCGCCTCTTCCAGCAGACGAAAGACGGACCAGGAGGCAATCGACCGTCCAATTATGTGCCAGGTAATTGATGAGCTCGATGTGTTTTGCGATATGCAGTGATGTTGACGTGTCTTGCTTCGTGTGTTAGAGCTTATCGAGCTGGTAGAGCGACTCTACATTGACTCGTTGCCATTTGATCTTTCCACTTATGAGATAGAACGAGTCGAGATGCAGGAAGTGGCTGTTGACTTGGATGGAGGCGTTGAGGTGCGGCTCCCGTTGAATTGAACCATGTATTGTCTGTCCTCTAACGCTTGCTTTTGCTTCGTGTACTTAGCTCTACAGCATGGACCTTGTGCACACAGTATTATTCAGTCTGCTAGAGCTACTGGCTGTGCAGAATGTTGCCACGACTTCCCGTCCAGAGACGACGCTGTGAGTAGATCGCAGCCATAACAGCCGATCCAGCATCTTACAGATATATCTGAAGTACATGAATGCTAGCACATGTAGCAAATACGTAACAATTTATGTAATTCATTCACATTCAAACGCTTAGTTGTATCGGCTTAGATCAAGTTTCGCGGCGGGACTGCTTACTTGCTGAAGTGACGAGTGTCCGCGTGTTCCAGCAGCTGGAACCGAACCAGTGAGAGCAAGACGCAACGTAGTCTCCAGCACACCACGCAACGTCGGGGTCATAGCCGCCACAGCTTCCTTGAATGCAGCGGCATGAGTTTGTGCAAAGCACAGCAGCAGTCGAGCCAAGATACCAGGGACTTGCGACGGAATCGTGTTGTCTACAACTGTCGGTGTCGGATGACTGAGTACAGTCGCAAGTCTGGGGAGCAGCATGTGCACAAACGCAGACCCATGTTGATCATTCAACTGCGTTGTCAATAAGCGAAGAAATCCCTCCGCTTGATCCAGTTCATCAAGCTTGGCTGGCGTCTCTGGGTAACCGTTTCTTACTGCAACAATTTCGACGAGAGAAGGGCCGAGTGCCATCAGATAACGATTCAAAATGGAGGTTTGGTGCACGTCCACAAGCTTCGTCACAACTGCGTGTAAACCTCGCAAAAGTTCGGCACTGGCAGCGTGTTGCTGCTTCTTCGTATCCTCGTCTTCAGCACCCCGTGCAATCTGCTCCCCTAACATAGCCGAGGTTGTTTCTGTGACTTCATTATGGAAACGTTCTGCGTCGGCTTGTAGGCATGTCGGGAAGCTCATAGCATAATTCGCCACGATATGCATCGAAAATCCTGGAGCAGTGTGGACGTCTACCTTTAGCCATTCAGCGAGGAACTCGAAGCAGCTGCGAACACTGGACTTGATTTGGGTTAAGCTGTCAGCCGAGTCCCTTGTTTCAACCGCACGTGCCAGCGCTAGCACCGACTCGGTAGAAGCACGATTAAGTGTCACCACAGCGCTCTTAACTGATGAAGAATGGTAGTCGCCAGCAACAGAGCAAATGATCTGCTGGACCATCGCAAGCGAGCTCACCACCCCGTGTCGCGCTTCTTCAGTCGTGTGAAGAAGCACGATACCTTTTGTAGCGAATTGCACGATTTCAGTCATGTGCTTGGTATCCTCGACACACGCAACGGAACTTCGACGGGATCCTGTGGTTCTGCTACCGATGCTTACAGCTCGGGCATGCCTGGTCTGTTCGGTCGCATCACACAGCTGACAAACGACCTCAGTTGGACACAATCCTGCTTGCGCTACGGTATCGAAAAGGTCAGTAGAGCGCTGGTCTTGATCGTCTCCAGAGTTCATCATCTCACGAGCAAAAGCTAGATTCTCGCGCGATAAGCATGAGAATATCGCCTTCAGAGCCTCAATTTGAGCTGGGCCAGAGCATCGCTTACTTGCCAGTATGAGCGTTCTCAGCGCTGTTGTCAATAGCACTGGGAAGTTACTGGAAGAAGAGCCCCCGGGGTTCTCAACTAATGCTCTCAGTAGCAACGGAATACTACGAAGAACGGCTGGCAGATCCCCTTCGTCCTCCATTCTGTCGCGAGCGTTCGCATTCACATGGAAAACCGCGCTGGACAGCAATGCCGACGACCATTTCGGAATATTGCCTTCTTGGGTGCTACATAACGAGACGGTTTTTGGCAAGTACACTTCCAACGTTGCCATCGCATTGACGATTCTCGGCCAGTATCGTTTGTAAAGCGTGCGTAGTTCCTTAGACGTCGACAAAGCCGCCGCTGGAGCGTTCGCAGCAGCACCGATCGGTGGTAGCGGCATCTGCAAAGCTGGCATAATCATCACATCGTCGGTAAGTAAAGCTGCACTAGCAGGTGTGTCCAATTCCGCCCACTGTGCGCAGCCTTGCATTACGACGCCGTACGCAAAGGTCGAATCCATCCAACACTTGAACAAATACTCCGTGGTTTCAGCCAATCCGCTAGTCATCGCCTTCACGAGAGGAGATATGGCAATCGCTCGACGTTCGTCGTCACGCGCATCCTTTTGTGTGATCGCTTCCGCGACGCTAGACGATAGCAGTTCCGCCACGGACGCCAAGTTTGCAAGAGAAAGTGACGTGCGGGTGAGTTCATCTCCGATAAAATGCGCGTGGCCGTAATCTGGAGTCACAATTGCTCTCAGGATGCGTCCCAATCCGACCTTGTCTTGAATAAGATGAGCTGAGACACAAGCGCCAGCAATACCATGCGCTTCGAGAAGAAGTGGTGCGTAGAAGTATCTTTCCTCACTCTTGTCCAAACTAGGAGTTAACGGCAAAGACTCCACTTGTACCTGCTTCAAAGCATGGCGGATAGCGGACGAAAGCTGGGCACGGTACGGATCCAACAAGTACGCATCTCCGGTTGCCACCTCAGGGTCACGCGCCGACGCAAAATTCTTCACCAGGACATTCAACAATCGGAGACCCACGCACTGAAACATGAGGAGCTCGTCACTTTCGGCAGACGTAGTGGCGACGTGGCACGCGAGTGTCACAAACTCGTCCAAATACATACACAAGAAGTTTCCGATGTTGGACTCCACGGATACTGGCAGTACTTCCCCAGCAGAAATCATGTCGAAAAAATAGCGGCGCGTTGCAGCAAGATCAAAGTGCAGTTGTTTGTTCTGACTCCCGCTAGTTGTCATTGGAGGGCTCCCAGTCTTCAATTCAAACACACGTAACACACACTCCACTGCGAAATGGCGTACTTGTCGTGACAGCGGCGGCATCAACGCGATGAGGTCGCCCACGCTTGCTTTCGTTGCTCGCCACGTATTCACTTGAGTGGCAATCGCAAGTGAACTCGCGTCACTCTTCGGCACTTGTACAGGTGACCACGTCGACGTGTCATCATCATCCCCGTCGATGTTAGCAGTGATCGAAATACCCGAGTTCGTTCCTTTCGGGCTCATCATTAGCTGTTCTGCATTTGCACTGGTACCTGATTCACCAATGGCAATACTGCGACACAGTAAAGCCCAGAGGCATGGCTCAGCACCTTCGTGGTCCCCACCTTCAACGTCCAATAGTGCTATGGCAGTGCTCTGCAGTACACTAATACTGTTTCGATGCATACTTGTAGAATCGACAGAAGCAAAGGAGAGTACGTCCCACATTCCATGTAGGCCAGGCAGGTAGAGCCACGTTAGCTCGTTGCATTCTACGTGGAGTGCCGAAAACAGAAGACAAAACAAATTCTGGCGTCGAATTAACGTCGGATCTCTTTCCACCAGGGTGCGAATGCATGACAAGCCGACATTCTGCAAGATACTTCGACTCCGTCCATTTGTATAGACACCAACATTTACGAGACCATTTTGTTCGAATTGTTCGCCAAAGTTCCCAAACGTGGCCAGAGACAGACCCTGCCCTGACGGCGGTGACATAGCTGGAGATTCTGAGCTCTGCTGTGCTGTCAGCAACGATGAAGTGGCTGAGTTCAGCAGAGCGGTATCGGATATGATGCGCAAAATATACCTCAAATCTGCAGACTGAAAGCGGGACGGAGCAAACACGACCACTTGTTCCAGGAATCTCAAGAACTCCAATTCCACACGTGCGTCACCATCCTGACGTAGGAGCATCCAGTAAGAGTAGAATTCGTTCAACCGATCACTCGATCCATCAAGTTCAGGGCCAAGAGTGGCCACCACATCGTTAATAATCCGTCCCAGCGCAACCTTCGTGCTAATTTGCCACCGTAGCCCGCGCTTGTTGGTCTTTGAATACACAAAACCTGCCAGTACATGCGCTTCCATGAGAGAAAACGTCGAGCTTACAAAATGCTCGTAATCGCCTCCAGTTGAATTTACCGATTCCAAAATAATGCTCCACGAATGCAAGATCCACGTACGGAGAGGTTGAGAACACTCACCCGCAAAGCGGAAAATGAGGCCTGTGTCGATAGAAATGCGTGAACCACAAACACGCTTGATGCACGCCAACGCAAAAGCTGCGCCAGCTGACAGAACAGACACATCGAGGTCAGCATTGGAGCCAAACGTAGCACTAGAGGCACCTTGAGGGAGCTTGTCCACAACCAAGCGTTTTTCCAGCTCAATAATCAGCCCCTTGCAATGGTCCTCTCCAAGAATCATCCCCAGTGTTCCAAGCGCTTCGCCAGCACCACGACGAACCTCCGCGTTCTCGCTCGAGATCATTTCACACAGCATGGTCTGCATTTGAAGAGGCCACGATGTAGCAGATAGAGATGCAGAGGAAGTCGGTGCGGCACCAGATTTCTCCAGACGTTTCGCTTCTGCAATCACCGCAAACAATAGCGAGCAAACATTGACCTCGCAATCCGCTCGAACGTCGGACAGAGCTCCAGCGTAATGCTGAAGACATCGTAGTTGTAGATCCTCCGGAATAAAGTGGAAAAGCCGACCAAAGAGAACCACACTGACGTCCACTAGTCGAACGTAAGTGAACGGACTGCAGCTTACTGGCTTAGCTACACCATCCGCAGCGTCTTCTTCAGCTATCGACCTCCAAAACGTATCGAAGTATTGCACCTCGAGCTCAGTATCTGTCAACGCATTTTCCTGCTGCTGCAAACCCAGAATGTGATTGAGCTCTCTGGAGTATAGCGGGGATGGATAATCGCCTGGTTCCAATCGTGAGAGAGTTACCACATCCAGTGTGTTGTCTTCTGATGAAAGCACGCTCTTTAGATAAGTGGATTTCGCCGGCACTAATGAAGAGTGCCTGAGGCTTGTCAAAGCCTGGGCCGTAGTGAATTCGGCAATTAGGTTCAACAGGACGATGTACGAATCACTGTAGATTGGAGGCAGCACCGAGAAACAGTTGATGATCCATCCCATAAGACGGTACCGAGCGATCTGGCCGCGGCGCTTGACTGGGTTGCTCAGCGTATCCTGGGTTGCCGTCAAATACACATGGAGCACATGACTCGCAAGAATATAGACATCGCTGTCAGCGTCTACAGCTGCACTCTGACAATTGGACAAGAAGCAGCTGAGGGGGATTACAGCGGCCTCAATGCGCAGCAGTTCCAGAGATGATTCGCGACTGTGCAATACACTGGACTTGAGCCATAAATTCAGGAGCTTCTCCAAATTTGCCTTGATCCAGTGCTCGTCATTCATGGACACAAGACTTCCAACCAGTGTCCAACCAGCACGCGTGCAGGTGAGCCAAATACTGTCCGCACATTCATTAAAGAACTGACTCTCGACAAGTTCCTCCGAGATGGCGTAAATATCGTCCATGATCGTCTGAGATAATCCACCTTTGCCGTCAAGTTTGATAGCGCGAACAATATGGACGATTGCTGTGGATCTGCCTTGAATCGCATACAAGTGAGCCTTGCTTTGCATATCGCCACCTTCATCTTGACCATCTTCGGTCTTCTCAACTGACTCCGCAGTTCTCGCTTCTTCGACGTCTGAACCTCCTCGCATCAAATACTCTGCTGTATCACGAAGGCCTTGGATACAATCCGTCAGCACATTCTTAAGTCGGTATGGGATTGCCGTGACAAGCGAAGCCAGTGCGACTGCAGCTTGGAAGCGAACACTTTGCTTTTCATGACAAATAAGTCCTTGAAGGACGTCGCTGGCATCACGTGCGTGAGTTACAGAAGCCTCGCCCATCGAATGAAACATATGACTCATCTCCAATAACGTCGACAGGATCTTGTGATGGTTCGGGTCTGGTGATTGAGTCTCATCTTTTAGTTTTTGTAGATAAGCACCTAGAAGCACTTCTTGCTGGCGTTCCGTTAGACATCGATTAAGTCCACAACGCAATACGAAGCCCACGGCATTACGCGCTCGAGTTAAGTCTCCCAGCGCGAATGGATAGTCAAGAATAGCAAGTATGGCATCCATAACCTCGCGCAACTGGAACTCGGGGATTGAATCAGGAGGTAGATGCTCGAACATGCTGCACAGAGCGATGGAGAACGAGGCCAGGATGCCTCCATGACTCTGGTTCGGATTCGTCGAAAGATACTTGGTGCTCATCATGTCCTTAAAGTAAAGCACCACGCTTGCGATGGTCGAGAAATCCACCGTTGCTGCTTTCCGGCGAGAGAGTGAAGACGGTAGGTTGATGCCAGGAACATGCAGCTTAAAACCTGTCTTGGATTTCCCACTTCCACTAGATGGAGGTGTGTCGTGTTCAATCGAGATTCGTCCACTGTCATCATCATTGTTTCTCAAAGACGCGCCACTCACTCCATTGCTCTCAGCCCCTGGTTGTGCTTCTGCTTCTCCCGAGGACGTTGCGTACTTGGCAAGTACCACACCGACCACCACAGAGTACGCTCTTCTCGCTTCCGGCGCCACATCATCCATACCCTTAGCAGTGATCTGTAAAATTGAATCAAGCGAAACGCCTTGAGCGTTCGCACTGCCTCCTGTAATCGCCCCAGTCATAGACCCACTAGCACCCCCAACTCCACTAGAACTTCCATTTCCACTGCCCCCTTGACTTCCTGCAGCTCCAGCAGCTCCGGTGTTAGCTGTCGACACGGATGTGCGCTCCGCTACCACCTGGAGCAGCCTTGCAGCAGCGATCCTGACTTCCGTCACCTTGTCTAGGATGCTCTTGTTCACGATCTTTAATGCCTCTGCATGGAAAGATACTAATCTCGTCGAGTCCTTTTCCAGAGCATGAGCTACACTCTCAATAAGGCACTGCTTCATATAATAATCTGCACTTCGGATGCTCTTATTGGCTAGAGCCACCGCATCCGGCAAAAACTGCAGCGCTTCCTGTAGCGGTAGACGGCAGACCACCATAACCAGCGAAACCTTCACGTACAGTGATGTGCTCTTGGCTAGCAGCGTTTCATTGATATTAGGCACCACGGAGAAGTCGAAGGATCGCACCAGTAAGTCACACACAAGGCGATGGACGCACTCGGATGTGAGAACGCTGGATGACGACAGCGAAACACCCGCACTACCTCCTGCCGCGCCCGCATTGGAGTTTCCAGCGTGACCACCACTGTACACGATAAGCGTGGCCAGCAGCAGCTGGAATAGTGCCGCGTTGCTCTTGCCGCTCCGTTTTGTAGTCGGTGAGGGGTTTGTCAGCAGCTCTGGCTTCCACAGACGCTGCAGAACAATGAGAGCCTGTACAAGCTCTTTCTGCTGCGCCTGCTGCTCAGCGACGGAGCCGCCTCCGGTGCGCATGGCCTCCACCGCGGCCGCTAGACGCCGAGCCGCGCCCTTCATCTTAGCTAATCTGACGCGTGTGTGCAAATGAGGGTACCAAAACGTTTTTTTTTGGCCAATTGTATGGGAGAACAAAGATCAATACAAACGAGAAGTCATTGTTAGGAGGAATCAAGATGATGCAGACGGCGACACGGACGTGGGAGGAGCTGCGAAGCAGTGCACGGGCGGCGGAGCACACATTGGAGGACAAGATCGCGGCCTATACGGCGGTTAGTAGAGCACAGACTCGTAGTTCCTCCGCGGTGTATGACGAAGGTGAGGATTGGAAAGTAAGAATTAGAACAGCGAGCAGGATGATGATGCTAAAGCTACAGTGCGGCTTAATTTGTGATGTTTATCAGAGAACCCACCAGAGGAAACTGCAGATGAGAGGGAGTTGGCAGTGGATATTGAGAATGCACTGGCATCGGTGAGTAGAATGCTGATACTGCAAGGAAAGAAAAATGCTAACGACTTGTGGATCTATCTACCTGTGCTTGCTTCTTACGTGCAGTTGTCAGACACAATCGACGAGATGAATGTGGTAGTGAACAAGACGTCAGTGAAGACGCAGGATGCCATGCTACAGCGCTACCGTGAGGTCTATTTCGACTTTAATACAGAGTTTCGTCGTTCGATGGTAAGACTCGTCAACATGCGCGCGGGGCGGCTCGAATTCTTTTGTATGGCCCTCCTAACTGCGTTTCGGGTGCATCAATTCACGTGTGTATACTGCACAGAGCGCCTTGCAGGAGAAGCGGGATGTACAAAAGCTTTTTGGCAACAGGTGCGTGCTGCACTTGGCGCTATGGAGTGGCGAAGTATTGCTGCATTTTTTTCATTAGCTGGTCTCTAATGTGGTTATTATCATGTGATGGCAACTGCAGAGCACACACCGGTCATTCGGACGACGCCGAGATGGACTCGCTGCTGAACGAGCGCCGCGCCGTGGATTCGTCACGCTCCATGACCAGCAGCATCATTGAGCAGGCGATGGCGACTAAGAATGCACTGGAGAACCAGCGTCGGCAGTTCACATCGTCTCATGGCAAGGTAGCGACGCTGGGCAGCTCGTTCGCTGGTATCAACACGCTTGTCGAACAGATTCGCCGCAAGAAGATGCGCAACAACACCATTCTTGCACTGGTGATCGCTGGTTGCATCTGCTTTACGCTCTGGTGGGTCGTGCTGTCTAAAATCTAACAGTTAATGCTAAGGAGGAGCATGCGTAATTTGATGCACGCAATTTGACAAGTCACATTTTGTTTTGTTTGCACCGGAAATTGAAGTTCTAATTATTATCCAATCAACACCGTTAAATATTCGATAACCGCTCCGATTGGTCATAACAACTCATACGATTTGCCAGTAGGAATGGTTGGCTTCCCAACATAGATGTCATACTGGAAAACTCCCGAGCCGAAGAGGCAAGTAACATCCGTCTAAAGGGCCACTGGACAGACAATCATGGGCGACCGTGGAGGAATCTCGCTGCTGGTGCGCAACATCAGCCGCCGTCTGAGGTAGAATGCGTCTTCATTGCATTGTGATCCGCTCTACGCGTCTTTTACCACTGAATGCAATGACCAAACACGACAAATCGCTGCTGTGTCCCGATCTACAGACCCGAGGACATTCGAAAGGAATTCGAGCGCTACGGTGAGGTGCGCGACGTTTACATTCCCAAGGATTTCTACACCAAGTACGTGCGCCCACTCCAGGCTGCTAGATCGCTACAAAGAGGATGTTGAAGGACCACACAGCTGACAACTTGCTTTGTGTGCAATTGCAACAGGGAGCCCAAGGGCTTTGCATTCGTCGAATTCCGTAGTGAGCGCGAGGCGGAAGATGCGCGCCGCAACTTGGACGGTGTGCGCATTGACGGCCGCGACATCCGCGTGGTGTTCGCCCAGGAGCGCCGCAAATCAACGGAGCAGATGCGGGAGCGTGAGAGGTGCGTGTCATAAACTTTATGTAGTTGTAATTATCATAGACTTTAAAGACAGGAAGTGACCGTGTTGATGGACGCAGGACGGAGAGACGTGGAGGAGGTCGCCGCTCGCGTTCAAGATCTCCGCGCCGCCGTGCGCCGCGCGGCCGATCTCGTTCTCGCTCTCGTGACCGTCGGGCTCCGGCTCGTCGCTCGTCACGCTCGCGCTCTCCTGTGAAGGGCCGATCCCGCTCGCGTTCTCGCTCGGGTTCTCGCGGTCGCTCGCCCGCGCGTCGATCTGGGTCTCCGGCTGCGCGCTCGCGTTCCCGG
The DNA here is from genome assembly GCF_000247585.1 of Phytophthora nicotianae INRA-310. Taxonomy (NCBI): domain Eukaryota; phylum Oomycota; class Peronosporomycetes; order Peronosporales; family Peronosporaceae; genus Phytophthora; species Phytophthora nicotianae. Next base: position 1,566,126 of record NW_008648995.1, on the reverse strand, counting down.
TCGCCGCGTGCACCAGCATCGCCTCGTCGCTCTGCGTCTCCTCGCCGGTCGACATCGCCCGCTGCTCGGTCACCGTCGCCTTCACCTCGTCGCTCGAAGGACCGCTCGTATTCGTCGTCTCCCCGACGAGATGAAGGCCGCCGTTCGCCGTCGGGTTCTCCTCCTCGCTCGAGCGGACGGGACTAAGTTCACTCAATCACGCATTAGCTTGGTATATCGTTGGCGAGTAGCAGCTCTCAAACCCCAGGCCTCCAATCGAATTACCGCCGACGATCCAAGCTACCGACATCAACAACTGCATGGAACTGCACGGCATCTCGCTTCGACTTCCCTCGTCTGCTTCACTTCGCGATTGCTTGCTGCTGGTTCGTGTTACTATCTACCAGATAATACAGGTGCAAGACAGGCAATCAAAAGAGCAGGAGTCTGAAGATGGTGAAGACTCAAGCACAAAGATACAAATGGAAATAAAAACAAAAGAAGCCTGGGTACTGCAACTACTTGTCCAAGAGGAAGAAAGAGGACAAGCTAAGACCTCAGAGCCCGATAAATTTCGTAGCGTTGGCCGGGTGTCACCCCTGACTGTCAGTGTCAGAAGCGATGCAGATCCTAAAGTGGTGTCCTCCGCAGGCATGTTGCTTCGTTGTTGGTGGCCAAGCTTGCAGGTCGACTCGTCCATTCAAAATCACAAGCAAACACGGAACAGTATAATTGGCAACAGGTGGGCCAGGAAGACACTAGCGGACAACAGGTTGCGGGTAAGCCTTTGGTGGTGAATGGCATCCAATGGCATCTAACGGCATGGTTTATTTGGGTTATTCAACTCAAAAAAAGTCCAATTGTGGGTCGTAATAATATATGCTTGGATGGCATTCAGACGAAAAAAACCCATTAAAAATTTAATGGCTTATTTTCGTCTGAATGCCATCCCGGCCAATCAGCATGCGTCACGACGAGTTTTTGGAACTATGTTAATAATATAGGCAAGTTGGATGGCATTTATGTGAAATGCCATCCAACTTGCCTATATTATTACGACCCAAAATTTGACTTTTTTTGAGTTTGGTTCTGAATAACCCAGGCATTCAGACAAAAAAACCAATAAAAATTTAATGGTTTTTTTCGTCTGGTGAACGACAAAAACCCAACTGTTTTTTAAGATGTAATTTTATATCTAAATTTGAAAACGTACTTCTATTTACGACCATCTAAATTGGCGGCTAAACCCTTGAATTCTGGAACGATTATTTAGTTATTAGAGCTCTTAACTAAAAATCAGATTCTAGGTAAATACGACGATTTGGATACTTCACATCGCACGAGCTCCTGCGTACGTCAGCAGAATGAAGAAGAGATCAGTGGTGTTCGTGCTCATCGACGGGCTGGCCGACGTATCCTTGCAAGAGCTGGACCAGCAGACGCCCCTGGAGGCCGCACACACGCCCGCCATGGATGCCATAGCTCGTACGCTCTCGTCTTTCCTAGCGTTTTCAGATCTTATCTCTCACTGATGTCTGTAATGCCTTGTTTTCTGCCTCTAGACGGAGGTCTCACAGGCCTCATGGACCCTGTGGAGCCTGGTTACGCTTGTGGTAGCGACACGGCGCACATGTCCATCCTGGGTTACAATCCCATCGTGTACGTGTCTGTAGACGAGACCTTGGCGTTCATATTGTGCCTAACTCTGTGATTCTTTTGTATTGAATCTTAGTCACTACCGTGGACGTGGATCCTTTGAGGCTATGGGGGCTGGACTACCGATGAGCAAGGGAGACGTTGCGTTCAAGTGTAATTTCGCCACTGTGGAGCAGAATGATGACGGCCAATTGATTGTCGAAAGGCGACGTGTGGACCGCAACTTCCCGTCCTGGGGCATTGATCTTTGCAGCTTCTTGGATGGACTTACTCTCCCGGAGTTTCCTGGTCTAGTGGTGGCCACGAAATACGCTACGGAACACCGTTGCGGAATTGTTTTCAAAGGCCCCGGACTCAGTGACAAAATGACTGGCACCGACCCGTTAAAGGACCAGTACGTACTTGACGGATCTTCTGTACAGTTACTTCGAACTAATGCAAATTTACGGCATTTCTCGATGTGTCTTTATCCTTAGCTTGCCGCTGGTGACGTCAGAGCCGCTGAATGATACTCCTGAGGCTGCATACTCGAGCAAGGTGCTGAACGCAGTATCGAATGCCATCCACGAGAAACTTTCGGATCACCCCATCAACAAGGCGCGTGAGGCAGAGGGAAAACCACCGGCAAACGTGGTACTGCTTCGTGGCCCTGGCGAACGAATTGACGTCCCAACGTTCACTGAGATGCACGGATTAACCCCTTTCATGATCGCCCCGACCTGCATCATCGCTGGTTTGGGCATGTCACTGGGTTTTGAAATTGTCTCCGCTTCTGGCGCCACCGGAGATTATCACACGAATTTGCGTTCGAAGGCTGAGACGGCGTTGAAGGTGCTTCGTGGTGGCGAGTTCGACTTTGGTTTTGTCCACGTCAAGGCAGTGGATGATGCCGGTCACGACCGTGACGTCGCCAAGAAGGTACACTTCACTGAGCGCGCAGACGAGATGATCTCTGTGCTGTTGGAAGGTATTCACGCTGACTGTGGAGAGGAGGCCAACGACGTGACCATCGTTGTTACTGGAGATCACACTACACCTGTCAAGTATGGAGACCATACATTTGAACCTGTGCCGTTCGCAGTTGCACGTGCTGGAGTTGCGTACGAGAGGATGCAGCACTTTAAAAACGTTGGTAAGCCGCAAGATTCTTTGGTTGGCCCATTAACGGACCGTGTGACGCGATTCTCTGAACTGGCTGTAGCACGTGGTGCCCTTGGTCGTTTTGCTGGTGACCAGGTGATGAAGCTCGTCAAGAGTTTCCGTGAATACGAACTATAGGTTGCATGTGAGCAGTACATTGCATATAGCGTGGCCGGCAATCATGAGAATAAGTAAACCAAACTGTTGTTGAACCCTTTGTTGATATTCTTCGCTTTGCTATAGTGTTCAAACCCCCACACTCAAGACGTGTTCAGTGAAACATTTGCGCCATCAAAAGCGAGATAACACCAAGCATTTCCTCGATCTCGTGGTCAGTAAAGTGCTGGGACAGACTTGGAATCAGAGCCACAGCTTCTTCTACTTCCTCCAGGTACAAATTGGACAAGCTTGCGATCTCGAACTCCTCCATGCTCAAACGAGAGCGACTGGAGAGCACTACAGGTTTGAAGTTTGCATATTACCGGTTTGACATTCACATCAAACATTAGGATATTAAAAGTCACGTACTCACGAAGCTCAATAACAGCAGCTTGGTTGGCCACAGGGTCTTTTGTTCCAGTGAAGCGTGTCTTGCATTTTTTTGAACCACTATGTAGAGTGTGTTGGCATCAACAGTTAAACCCAACAATGTTCAGAATAATGTAGTCAAACTGGAGATTCAAACCTCGCGAACATTTTCTTCTGCTCAACGTAATTGATCTTCTGCTTATCCAGGAAGATAGCTACTTCGGCTTTGGATAGACAGGTGTTATTCTCGAAGTCTTCGCCCGAATTCAGCTCTACAGCGTCATTCGACTCCATCAAAGGTCGAAAAGAAAACGCCATGCCTCTTTGGCGATCACTTCTCTCTTCGTCCTTCAGTAGTTGGCAAAAATTCCAGTTGGTTCGCAACGTCCCACGAGGTAGTTGTGGTTGGTAATGATCAAGTGCTATTGCTCTTGCTCAGTACCAACGGTTTGGTGGAACTTCTTTGGTACCTCCAGCTCACGAGGCAGTGGTTGTCTAGCCGCACTTAGCACTTGTTTCAGCTCCATTGCAATTGCACATTCACGCGTCAGGAACGATGTGACTTTACCCGAAGCACCAGAAACTTCAAAGTCACCTCCAGGATGCCTTCCTGTACGACCGCAGCGATGCACATAGTCTTCAATAGTAGACGGCATGTCGAACAACACAACATGCTTGACACCAGGGAGGTCAAGTCCACGCGAGGCCAGATCTGTAGCCACCAGAACGTCAACGTATCCTGCTCGAAATGCGCGTAGTGCACGAGTACGATACCCTTGAGACTGCCCAGCATGCAGCGGAGCCACGTGGAATTGTTCGTAGCGTAGTAGACGGGCGACGCGTTCAACACTTGACCGCGAGTTGCAGAATATCAAAACTGGCGGGTGTTTAGTCGCTCGCAACACGCGGAACAAACGAAAAGGTTTTTCAGCCAGACGCATGAACTGTACGTCATGAACCACAGTCGAGGTCGTAGAGAGTGCAAGCATAGTCATTGGGGTAGCGCTAGTAGCTTGATTCGACAGTGGACACGGAGCTTGGGTCGCCATGTTTGCTTCTTCAACGCGAATCGTGACTGGTCGAAGCACTGCCGATCGCGCCAACCGTGGTAAGAACACAGGCAGCGTAGCAGAGAGCAATAGCGTCTGTCGGCCGGACGAGTTTGTAATTTGTAGAATCTCCCGTAGCTGCGTCTCCATATCTAGAGCGTCCAACACGCGGTCCACCTCGTCTACTACAAGGAGAGAGATCCGCCTAAGCGATAATGTTGCTGCGTGACACTGCACGAGATGTAACAGTCTTCCTGGCGTCGCCACCATTGCGACTGGACTAGTTGCATGTTGACGAAGCTCTGCAAGCTGATCGTCCACTGCAACGCCACCGCAGATTCCAACAACCGGTGGACTTGTCGAGCTGGGGAAGAATGCAGCGAGGTCCTGCACCACTTGATCGACAAGCTCTCGTGTTGGTACCATAACCAACGCACAAGGTGAAGTTGGTATTACGGACATTGGAGAGTAATGATCAAACCCAAGAACTGTTTGCCTGAGCAATCCTTGCAGCAGTCTAACCGTGGGGAGAATGTAGCACAGGGACTTTCCACTGCCTGTTGGGGCCAAAGCGACGACATCGCGACCTTGGAAGACACATGGAAGTGCCTGGGACTGCACCGACGACGGGGTCGTGACCCCACGGGATTGTAACAAGGAAATGACGTCTGGAGACAGCAAAAGCTCGGAGAAACTGCGAATTGGGGGCGGAATTGGGTCTTCTCCTTCGACTGCAATTCCTCGCTCTTGGCGAAACCATGAAACTTCCTGCTTTGCAGACGCTTCGTATGTTGAGCTAGCTATAGGTTGGTGATGTTCAATTTTAATGGAAGCTGCTGGAGGCTCTGTACGACGCCGTTTCCGCCGCGGATTATATGCGCCTTCGGCCATCGTTCATGCACAAATCTGAGCAAAAAGCTCTTGGTTAAGTTCTTAACGTGTATGCGACGTGTGAGACAGCATGTTACGGTCGAAATCATGTCAATTACCCGTTACAGGTTGCAAACGTTAAAATGATGCCATACGACCTGAGCTACTTAGCCGAACATGCGAGCCGCCGTACGAGACACAATGCCCAGGATTTCTTCAATCTCATCCTCGGCGAAGCGCTTGTGAAGACTGGGGATGAGAGCTACGGCCTCTTCCACCTCTTCAGGGTTCAGATTAGACAGACACGCAATCTCAAACTCCTCGAGTCGGTACTCAACGGTTTCGCCGTCCGCCTCGCGCTGGAACGCCAGCGACATTAGTGCTCTGTACGCAAAATACAGCAGAGGTTAAAATCACTACAGTATACGGGGAAACATTACAGAGGCTGGAAACCACGTACTCGCGGAGCTCGGTGACCGAAGCTTGGTTGGCCACAGGGTCCTTGGTACCACTGAAGCGCTGTACGTACGAATACGTCTTCTGGAACACACTGTGTAGTAGCACAGCCACGTATAGGATTTAGTTCAACCGCAACAAAAGAAGGATAAAAAAAATAAATCTAGTCAACGCAAAGGTCGCTGTGACGCACTTGGTGAGCTGCTTCTCCTGCGTTTCGTAATCGGACTTCTGCTTCTCAAGGATAACAGCCACCTCGGCGTTAGACAGACACGTCTCGTTGCGGAAGTCGTCGCCCAGGTTGAGCTCCGCTGCGTCCTCCGTGTCCACCACGTGCTGCGGGTTCGACGACATGGTTGTTGTAACAATCACAAAGTGATCGATTTCAGTTGCACACCATCTGCACACCAACCTCTCTTCGTACTTAACCGGAGCACCAACTTTTTCATCCACACTTTTTGACACTACAAAATGTTGAGCTCCTCGCGGACGCTGAAGACGCTCAGCGCGGTCTCGCAGCGCACGTTCTCGGCCAAAGCAGGCGCCGGTGGCATCGCTGGACCGAAGATCACAGGCGTCCTGCGCTTCTATAAAGATGTGGGCGTCAAGGACGTGGAGGGTCCAGAGAAAGAGGCCGGAGAAGAGCCACGTAAGCTCTACGCTGTGACTCTGGATGGCAAGACGGTCAAGACACCGCGACAGCAGCCCGTGCGGTTGCCGACGCGCGCTATGGCGTACGCTGTGGCCCACGAGTGGGACTCGCAGAGCCATGACATCCGCCCGGCCACGATGCCTATCATGACGCTGGCGTCCACAGCGCTGGATCTCGTGTACACTTCCAGCAGCCAGGAGACGATCGACGAGATGATGCACTACCTACACACGGACACGGTTTGCTACCAGGTGACGGCCGACCAACAGGAGAAGCTCGTTGCGTTGCAACAGAAGAAGTGGAAACCCATCCGCAAGTGGTTCAGCGACTTGTTCGAGGGCGAAGTGGACGTGAGCCACGGCAGCATCGACCGCCTGGCGCACGACCAGCAGCTTGTCGACAATGTGCGCGCTCACTTGGAGAAGGTTCGTGCTGCGGCTGGTAGAAAAAAAAAAACATGTTCAGGGATGGTTGATGATATGGTACTGCTGTTGTTGTGACAGCTGAATGACTTCGAGCTGACGGCTATGCGCACGCTGACGAAGGAGTGCAAGGTTCGTTTTGGTCGTTTTAATGCTGACTATATGTCTATGGTTGCTAACGAGTATTTGTGCTGCTTATTGATGTAGTCTTTGATCACCGCATTGGCGGTCTTTAAGCGCCATATCACAGCGAAGGAGGCCATGGATATCTGCCGCTTGGAGGAAGAGTTCCAGATCAACAACTGGGGGCTTGTGGAGGGCGGTCATGACCTCGACCGCGTCAACTGCGCCGTGAAACTCTCGAGCGCGTCCTTCCTGCTCTACCTGCTGGAGAACAAGCACTAATGTCTAGACCGGCATGCGAGCGAGCAAGGTGCTAAATGTAATGCATTCAGCGATTTTGACTGGATATATTATGAAGTATGTAGATCTGTATGATACTACTGATGCTTGTCAGACTACAGGATGGATCGCGAGGATATAAGGCGGGCTCGGAATGACCCCTTTCGCTTCGCCCTTGGGAGTCTCGCTACCAGCTGTGTTCTTCTTTTTATCTCGAACAACGTTGCCTGGCCCGCACATCCAACCAGAAACATGCAGACGGCGACAGGAATGATAAAGCTAAGATCGTCCTTTCAATCCGAGTCATCGGGATCATTATCGTCATCAGATACATTGGGTCGTATCTGCTCCAGTTCGTTGCAATAATCCCCTGTGTAAAGGCTCATAACCATGGAATTTGAGCTGCTCAACGAATCCGATGGCCCTCCTGCTAATGCGTCTCCAATACAAGTGCTGCCGCCAAGTCGAACGAAAAGAAATTCGCGCGTTGATGCTTCTTGCTCTGTATCAAGAAGATGGAAGCCTTCTACGTTTTGAAGTGTGATCGGTGCCACGGTATCGTTCACAGCAGATTTCCCCTCCAGATACTCAGCTACGGTATCCGTGACGGCAGAAGTGAACGCCAGAATAATGGTATCGTTCTTACCGCAGTTATTCTGCACTCGATCCACAATCTCGACGGCGTCTTGGGCTGCATTGCTTTCTGACCAAGAACTGGCTTCCCACTCCACTACCATAAAGCAAATCAGCAGAGGTGATGACACCGAAGCTGAAGAGTTCGCTACATGAAATATTGCCCAGAACGTCGATACCTGCTCGTACTGAGCTCCTTCTTCACGTAATGCCCAGGTTGCTCTTTGATACAGGACTCGATCGTCAGCGGCGGCAGCATAGCCAGCAGGAGCAGCATCACTCCTCACATCCGAGATAGAAGAATTTCGCTACAAAACGATCTCTTTAACCTATAGTTCAGGAGATTTACAGTGTATTTATACTGGGTGTACAGAAAGCACGTAAGGTAGACTGGAAGGATCCTGCTTGTCTTCTTCCTTGGGGGTTTCCGCCGTCTCGGATTTGGTAGACTCCTTCTTGTTTCTTCGTAAAAGGTAGACCAAGCCAGCGCATCCGAGCACGAAGACGCATGCACCAACAGGAATGATGAACCGAAGATCTCCCTTCCAGTCTGAATCGTTGTGATCACTCTCTTCGTTCGATGTCTGCGAGTTTTTAGGGCCGAAGAAAGGAGCACATACTTCACCTCTGAAGAGGCTTATCAATGGGACTTCCGATTGCATTTGAGAAGATAATGCTTTGGCCGACTCGTCTCGAGGGCAAAGTCCATCGGCTAGACGGACGAACAAACGGTCAGCGGCTTCAGGAATCTTTGAGCTCTCCACCTTGTGCATCATGAATGGAGAAATGACGCCATTGACTGCGATTTCCCCCTGTAAATAGCGCACCGCATTATCCGAGACCGCAGTGTTGAAAGCTAGAGCGATGGTGTCGTTCTCCTCGCATTTGCTGTCTAGACGATCCATAACGTCGACAGCCGACAGAACCGCCTTGTTCTCCTTCCACGAGCTGTCCCACTCCGCCATCATAGCGCACATCGACATGAACGAAGCATTAGCGTTAACAGCCTGGAATCGTGCCCAGAACGACGAAAACTTGCCACCCTGCGTTCCGTCTTCAATTAGGGACCAGCTCGCTGTCTGGTACAGAATCTTATTGTTAGCTGCGACGGCGTAGCCATCTGCAGCGTCATTCCAAGCGTCCGAGATTGAATCTTTGCCTACTAGCACCACATCGAGTCGCTCCCCAAAGTCTTCAATCACTGAAGACGACGAATTTGCTTGCTCTCTTTCATCGGACATGGAGACGACGGTCGCAATGTTGATGATGTACCATGGATTGTAATACTCAGGCCCCGCAGCTGCGTAATGCACTGTAACTGCTAGCGCTAGCAGAAGCCTCAACGCAACGGCCATCGCCTTGAGCACTTGTTGGTTCCCAGGCAGAAGCTGAAATGGGGAGAAATGTTCCCAGATGGGGTGCATGGACGCATTGCAAACGGTACGTTGCGCAGGCTCTTTTCAACGGTCCCACCTCTTTATAAACGTACAGGTTCGAACAGCAAACAGGTTTCGAGAAACCTGTAAACCTTTCCACCTGGCAGCGGAGTATTCCACTGAGAGCAAGTGTAGCAGCCGGTAGGAGAAGTTTATCGGCAACTTCATCAGAGTGATAGAGTTTTACACGATAGACTATTCTGCCCTAATTCGACAACAACACGTCCCCCTCTCGTTGAGCAGGTCCACAGCGGCTTGAAAGCTGTTCGAGACCATGATACTTCAACCAGGCAAGCTAATCTGCAGCGTGCATGCTGCTTGTCGCTGGGCCATCTCTTATGTCATAGCCACCGTTGCTGGACCATCCCATCTATCATGGTCACCGTGTGCTTCCTTCTGTGTCTGGAACTTGGTTGGTTAAAGTGTGTCTCCATCTTTGTTGACCAGGTAGTTCAACTCCTTGTTGCCAACAATGTTGGTGATCGCCAGCACCATGGTCAGCGCTTGGTGGAGTGTGTGTTCGTGAGATCTAAGTCGTCGACATCAGGTTTGCCACCGCTCGCTGCGCCAAGACATTCAGCACTCGCACACCTGGGAGGTTGAGCGTTAGGAACAAGTCGTAAATGATCATAAATCTGCAATGGACACAAATGATCTTGATGAGCAGTCCATGCATCATATCGGATACCGTTCGTATTAATGAGTCGTCATCTTCACGTCAAGACGTTCCGGTGTCTCTGTGCTGTATGCCCGTTTAGCGACAGAAGTCGTGACGATCATAGGCTGCGTCTTTGTGCTTGTCAGTGACTTGCGGACTTCGCGTAGACGCATCTACATGTAGCTTCTCATGCGTAATGTCAAATTTCGGGCCCCTCTCTTCGATCGACGGGATCAAGTCGTCTGGCCAAGAACGTAAAGCCAATGTCAACTTAGTCATGAGTGGTGGCGCCTCATGCACTAAGCTTACTACACGCTCAATGCCGGAGGACCCGCCCATGACGAGCTCGTGCTTGGTTTAAGCCATAGTGACCTTCAAGACGCGTCTCTACAGGAGAAAATTAAGATCTTCGACTAAAAAAAGAACCGTATGACCTACTACGTAGTATTTTTAGAACTTCCGACATCTCTCACTACTCCTTTGAAGTAATAGTTAGTAGAATTTGGAGCGAGCTTCAAAGAGTTCCGCTAAAAATTCTTGAACATCAGCAGGACGCTCACGAATGGCATTGTTGGTCGCTAGTATCATGAGGTGTCGGACCTTGCGGTCGAAGTAAACCTGCCGCTTGAGCTCCTACGTGGCGACCAACATGAGAACGTTGTCAATGGTACCTCTAAAATTGTGAAATCCTTCACGTACCACGTAATTGTACTTCTTGAGATTGAGGGTGCCTCGAACTGCATTGGCGAGGAAATCGGCTGTCTGATCTGGCTGATACAGCAGCACCTCTTCCAGTACCTTGGTCAGGATCGGGTCGACTTTCGTAGTAATGTACTGGTAGACCTCGTCGAGAGCGGCGATGAGGTGAGGGTCATACATTCTATAGCGCTCTTGCTCTACAAATACCAGCCATTTTATCAGAATTTGAGATCAAACTGAAATCGGAAATGTTCTTACCACCACGGATTAGTGCTGAGATAGCAACACCCTTGTTGCGAGCCTTCTGGGATTGCTGGTCCATGATCCGTTCGAGATAATCTGCTTGGCTTTGATAGAAATGGTCTGCCACACAGCAAATAAAGGAACGTCGGAAACAAATATGGCCCCTCCACAGTTCTGACCTCCCGACAGCACGTATTTTTAGGCAACAAGCAGTGGATCTTCATCTTCGTCTCGTATTCGAATCACTTCAACTGATCTTCACACACAACCTGTCTTACCGTCTCCTTCAGCAGCTACACGACTGATTGTGGTCTCATGTTGCTCCTTACTCCACCAAGCGGGTGGATTGGTACCTACCTGTTCAACCAGCCCCATGCAGCTGCTACTACTGTTGGTGCTGCTGCGTCTCCTGTCTGACCGAGTAAGGTCCTTAGTGGTCACCCTCACCCTTGTCATCGTTGGTCCTGCTGTTACGGTGATGGCCGTTGTCGCCGCTGTCGGACTTGTAGAAGGAACGCTTGTTGTCACGGCCCCAAGCTGATCGTTGGTGACCTGAAGACTTGTCGCCGCGGGAGTAACGCGAGCCAGAAGACGTTCGATCCCCGCTAGAAGAGCCTTCACGACTGTTGCCATCGTTTTTGTCCGAGCGCCACAGCGTCGTATTGCGGAAACTAGAGTTGTCGTTCAGAGACGTGTCGTGGCGCTTGTACTCCAACGCCACAAATTGCGGTAGGTTGAGCACTTTCCGCATCGTATCACTGTATAGCAACGAAACCATGTCAAACTAACACTTAAAAAGCAGAGATCATGCGCCTTTGTCGTACCGAATGCGGTAGCACGCTTCGTTGTTGTCAGCATTGCGGTTCCAGAGTGAGATGATGTCCTCGTTGTATCGGATCGAAATGACAGCGCCACAGATCTCGTTTCCCACGTCAAACTGCTCGCCAATGATCGCTAGCACCTAATCCAAGAGACCTATCAGCCTATGTTCCTTTTAAAAACATTGATTTTTATTCTAGCGCACGCACCAGATCTTCCCAGTAACGAGAGGCGATGCCCTTGCGAAGGCGCACCATCCACTTGCCACCTCGTCGGTTGGCTGGGTCTTCCCACATGGGCTTGATTCCCGTCTTGAAAAGGTGGTAGTCCATGGTGTTCGGCAGGTCATTCGGCCGCACCAAGTGGTTGTAAATCCTCCAAAAATCCTGGACCTATAACCAATAAATCCTCAGTCAGCACATTATTATCACCACATTATCCAGCTCTACAGCCACCAATTTTCACACCGTCTTGAAGTCACCGAGCCCCTTGATGCTCTTCTCGTAGCTCTCCTGCGGGTTATCAATCACATCAGTTCACTTTGCACAATTATTGCAACAACGATAAAAGCTGACGAATATCCTACGCTGACGGCCTTGTTGCCAGTGCTGCGCTTGATGTACCAAAAGCTGTACATGTTCTGGATGGGTGTTTCTGTCGCTCCCTTCTCCATAATCTTCCCTTCGTCTGTCATATTGCAATCGAGCATGACAATTGCATCATAACGTTAGGAATTTTCAAATAGTCTACGTGTCACCATGCTCCGTGTTGCAGAGCCCTGAAGGAGCTTCAGACATTAACCAGAGGCTCAAATTGTAGCTAAGACAAACCGCTACGTGAAGAAATGCATACCATTGTTCTTGTCTACCCCCATAATGCTTAACCGGCGTCCTCTTGACTTCGACTTGATGGGCTCGGGGTGAGTTTTTCTTAATATTGACCTCGTGTGGTGTCGCCTCGAATTCGTACTTAGTAGTTTTCATCTACGGTACTTTTGTATTTTCCACAATTCAAATCTACGGCAGCGGCATGGATTCTGAATCGGACGGAGAGTTCGAACGGTGCGTATATCATGCCCTTCCAATCATCGGTTGTTGGATCGGGTAATTCGACTATGTTTTCCAGCGTCTTGGCAATATGGTCATGATTGAACGGCCCTCTGAAGTGCAGTGGCGACTATTTTATTCATGTTTGTGTTGGGCCAGTTTTCTGCAGGAAGATGAAGACTCGATGTCTCCTGAGCCGGCAAAGCGCAGATCGAAGGCTGGTGGTACTTATACAACTTCATCGGCGTCTGCAGTAACTGCAGCAGCTGCTGCAATGCTGGCGTCGTCGAGATTGAGCAAGAGCCACAAAAGAACAAGTAAAAGCAAGAGCAATGGCACAAAGAAAAGCGGCAAAAAGCCGTCGAAAACGCAGCTTTCGGACTCGGAAGAACCTCCTCCGAGTTATTATGACGACTACTCTACCGGACGAGGCGGTGTTCTTAAAGATTCAAGGTATGTTGCGTAGTGAAAGAGTTATGTTGTAGTCTTAGATCTGATGACTGACCCAAGAGCACTGTAGTACCGATCCGTATGCGTTTGATATGACCTCGACCGCGTTTTCGACCACTCTAAAGAGAGAGAAGGATTATGATGAGGAACATGCATTGAAGAAGAAGAAAAAGAATGATGAGCTTAAAACGCTGGCAAAGAAGGTGGCGACTAAGAGCGCGCCGATCTCAATGGAAGATCGCATCGCAGAGATCTTGAAACGCACAGGGAGTGCTCAGTTCCAGGTCGACGAAAAAAGCGACGAAGATGAAGTTAGCGACAAGGTTTCGTATTTTTTTGTCATTACATGGAAGCTAAAAGTTGCTATGTTAATAAAATTGTTTTGTCATGCTGTGAAATAGGAAAGCGATGTGAAGAAGGCAACAGAGCCTTCCGCAAGAAAGGAAGAGGAATCGCTAGGTACACGACAAGAACAGCAAAGCGGTAGCAAGAATGACAACAAAAACAGTAACATTGATGCAGAACGTTCTAGCTTATCGGACTCGTTGGGGGTCGTATCTGCGGATTTTGAGGTAAGTACAAATCCCTTTGTCGTTTTATCTGCCATTTTGAAAAACAAAATGATTTATGGGGATGATTCAGGTCCATCTCCCACTTAAGCCAATCGTCAATCGAACACGACTCTCTCTCGTGCGTTTTTTTCGGTGTTGAAAATCTTCATCGTTGTGGATATTGACTTCATGCTATTATATCTGTTTTCCCAATGCAGTCAAGCGATGACAGTGAGAATTTTGCTGTCAATAGAGATGCACTCAATAGCGAACGCGGTATGTTAGTTTAGTATGGAAGGGTCGTCGTCATATCCGTCATTGATATCGGTGTGTGCTTACGTAGCTACAGCAACGCCTCCACGCTACGAGCAACAACAGTTGACCTTCTTAAAATCCGAACAAGATGCCGATAGCATAACGGAGAGAACTGAAATTCAAGAGCCTGAATTCTACCTGTCGGCAAGTGCTGAGCAAAAGCCATTAGATGCTAGCGATACGTTTGGCTACGGCGATGACGAGTTTGAGGTAATCATGCGAAGAAGTTGCTACTAGAAGTATATTGTGGAGCGAAGAGTGAGCTAAGATACATTTTCCAATTGTAGGAAACCGAGAGGTCGAGACAAGAAGAAGTAATCCCTGTATCGGAAGACCAAGAGGTATTTTCTGGATATCGACTTCGCATGATTGAGTAAATTGAATATTATTTGATTACTAAAGTGTTTTGCTTAGCAAATTGCCGGTACAGCCCAGGACGATGCGTCAGCAACATCGGACGTGGAATATAATGACGACTATGAAGACGATGCTTTTGAAGGTGAGCTTGCTTCTTCGAACGAGGCTCCGAGTAATGCTCCGCATGAACATCCTAACATCATAGCACAAGATGATGCCACACCTGCTGTCAATGATCCTATCGTCGAGCAAGCCTCAAAGATTGATGCCCTGCTCGCAAAGTATGGAGACTTCTACACACAAGACAACGAAGAAGAGCCTGCAACACAAGAAACATTAAATGACAGCGCTGAACTAAGGCAAGAGACACAGGAAGCTTCGGATCCAACACCAAGTTCAGTACCAACCAAAAATGCTACCTCTGTCCCTGCTCCAAGCTCTACAACACTCGTGGTCTCGACTGGGATTGCCGAATCACCTCCCTCTGTACGTTGATCTTGCGTGCTCTAGGAATTGTGTTGACTCTCACCAAACTGACGCTTTGGTTTTTCCAGAGTCCACCACCTCCACCTCCTCCTGCAGATGAAGATTTCGAGGATCAAGAATTGCAGAAATTTTCATTAAATGCTCCAGTGATCGGGTCCAAGGCTCAAGTCCAGTCTGCAGTACAGCAGTCCACATCAACAGCGACTACGCAGTATTTGCGACCTCTTTCAGCTGCTGACAAGTTCCGTCGGATAGAAACCCAAGTTGCATCACTGCACTTTATTCAGCCTGGTGGTACCCCAAGTCTTACGGCAGCAGATTCTCCTTCAGCTGAGGGTGTGCATCCTGTTTCCTCCAATTTTTTGGCCAGCTCCCGGGCCTCAGTTGGTGCACCACCTCCTTTCATCGAGCCCATCGCAATTTCATTTGATGCGGGTCTTCTAACAGAGGATGATGATACACAACGTGAGATCGACGAGTATGTACGCAGCTCTCAAATTTTACGACAAGAGAAACGCGTAGTCGCGCAACGAGCCAGCCTCGCAAGAGAGAATGGACTTGTGTTACGTCTTCAGCAGGCCCAGCGTCAGATTCTTCAGTTGAAAGAGCATATCCAGGCTACAGCGAGTGAGACTTCTCAACCAGGACGTGACAGTCTCAATACATCGAAAGCACAAGCAGATAAGCTGGATTCTGAGGACATTCTGGCTGCACGGGGCGAATCTTCTCATAATATTTCTCAAGCTGCCTACAGAAAATTGCAGCAAGAGATTAAGACCCAGGATAACTTGATCGCGGCATTTCAGAAGGAGAATGAGCGTCTCATGGGGCAACTCAAGCAAGTGCGACAGGACGTTCATTACGATGTCCATAAAGCGAATGAAGAACTGCGTCGGCAGGTTAAGAAGTTACAGGATCAACTTGGAGAAGTAGCAACTCTCGGTGGTGGTGGAGATCTAACCAGCAAGGCTCAGTACCGCGTTGCAGTGGAAGGTCGACTTGAGGCGGAGGCGCATGCTATGGCTCTCCAGGAAGAGCTTGCTGGTGTTCGATTATCGTACCAACAGAAGCTCAACGAGATTACACTGGAGCTTGATCGTGTGAAGAAGGCAAAGGTTGAGCTTGAGTGTCGCTACGAAGGCGTTGACTTGACCCAAGTGGCTCAGGAAGCTCAGCACGCTCAACAGCTGCAGAGTGAGTTGGAACTAAGCAAGAAAGAGCACTCTCATGCCTTGGCTGCACTCCAGAAGAAGCTGGACTGGTATGTGGAGAACCAGAGATTACTCGACCATCAGGACGAAGAGTTACGACGTCTTCGTCGCCAAGTTGCGTCCCAACCTCTCGATCCTACGCCATCGAAAGATCAGAAAGTCCACGCATCGCCTGCTCGATCACATCGTCGGTCATCGATGGACATTCGACGCATTCAGGAGCTTGAAAGTCGACTCGCGGAACTGGAAGAGGCTATGAGACGACGACATCCGGACAGCTTGGCGAACCTCATCTTGGCTTCTCGTCGTGCAGATGCAGAGTCCAAGACACGTGCACTGGAACAAGACTATCAAGAGAAGCTAGCTGCGCTGTCACGTGAGCTCGAGCAAGCGCATGAATCGAACGAGACCAAGTTGGCGAGCTTTCGTCAGCAGCAAGAGAAGTTATTGTTGCAGTACAAACGCAAGATCAAAGATCTGGAGAAGCAACTCAAGCAGCTCAGCAAGGCTCCATTATCACACCGACCTACGTCCAAGGACAGTGTTACGTCTGAGGCGGAACTGACGAAGATACGAAGGTTCTACACTGACAAGATCAAAGAGCTCGAGCGCAAGTGGGAGGCCAAGTATCGATCTCTGCGCAAACAACAGTATTCTGGACTGAGCAGCAATCAGCAAGAAGGTCTCACGTATGCTGATTCTACTGTAGTGATTGCAAACTTGCAACGACAGATACGCGAGCAGGAGCTGGAATTGAAGCAGGAGAAAGCTAAAGTGGAGCAGCTTGAGGCGGAAATTCAACTGGCAAATACACCAGACGACTCGTCCGCGGTGAAAGATGGCAAACAAAAGGAGCTTGAAGACCAAGTTGCTGACTTGAAGGCGCAGTTGGAAGACAGCGAGAGTGCTCGAGCCAGACTGGCACAAACGTTGACGACTGTCCAAACTCTAGGATTGGCTCGGGCGCTCAACTCCCAGCCCACATCAGTGACAGAGAGCTCTATAGTGTCTGAATCTGCAGTGTCCAAGCAGATAGAAGCAGAGCTAGCGCAGCTGAAGCATGACTCGGATGCAACTCGAGAGACTTTAAACAGCGAGCGAGAGACTGCTACTAAGGAAATCGATCGACTCAAGCAACAAGTTGCAGAGTACATTGAGAAGAACGCCGCTCTGGAAGCTCAGCTTGCAGGGAATCAACGAGAGATGCAAAGTCTTGAGAAGCTGGCGCTTGAAGCGGAGAGACACAATCGGTCTTTGGAAGCACAGGCACAGCGTGTACCCGACCTAGAAGAAGAGGTTTTAGCCTTACGTCGCGAACTGCAGCTGCCTCACACACCTTCTATGGTGCAGTATAGGTCATTAGAGCTCCAAGTAGCAACTCTGGAGCAGAAGCACAAGCTGCGCGAGGCTGAGCTCAAGGTGGTGCTGGATCGTGCCTTGACCTCAACTCACCTCGAGCAGCTTAGTCGCGAACGTGCCCATCAAGCATCGATAGCGGCCAAGAACGCCGAGATCGCCTCGTTCAAGCTCCAACTGGAGGAGATTCTCGACGAACTAGCACAACTGCAGCAGCCGTCCTCGCCTCGGTTGCCCTGTACTAAACCACTCAACCAATCTCAAGACAACGAAGATGTGGCATGGTAATTAATGACAAGTTTTCTGTTGGCAAAGCATCTATTGGAGCGTACGGTTAAATAGCTAAAGCACGGGGGACTGGAGCCTCTCCAAGTCTTCAGCACAGGAGCTTGTTCCTTGAACCCGTGAAATGAATTGCGCTCTTTGTCCTGCCCGTTGTAACTGTCTGCTGCCTTAGGTCATAGAGTCGATGAGAGCGCTGCGCATGGTGGTAGCAATGCTGGCGGGCTGCGCGTTCTGGAGCTTGAAGATGCTCTCGACCACTGAGATCTCGGTGGACGTGGTGTCCAGGCCGCAGAAGGCCGTCCAATCATTCACCACAAGACCGGCGCCGATGACGTCGCTACCACGGTTGACAGTACCGGCCACAACGGGCACCTGCAAAAGCGAACTGAGTTCCTCCTGGTCCTCGACGCTGGTACGCGGATGCACGAGGCATCCCTGGTTGGACAGAGCGCTGTAGCTGCCTACGAGCGCGTTGCCAGCGACTGTCTGGCGGAATACTTCGACGCCAAGCGTGTCGGCCACGATCTCCTCCGTCTCGCGGTCCAAATCCGTGTGCACGAGCGCCACGTGATCGTTCGTAGTAATGCAGTTACCCAGAGCCGAGAGTCGCTCCTCCACACGCTGTACCACGACCGTGTCGGGCAGAGCGTTACGGATGTGCTGCATCTCCTGGTCCGTGGTGGTGCTGGGAAGCAACAGGCCGCGCTTGTTACCCACAGCCACGCGTCCCACGAAGCGACAGCCTGCGATACTGGCGTGCACCACGGGGATGTGGTCGGCCAACTCGGACTCGAAGGTACTGTAGAAGTTCTCGCTTCCGCCAACGCACACAAGGCAGTACGAGTTGGTGAGCTTGGAGAAGACACCGATCTCATTGCTGTTCTCGAACTGACAACGGATAGCCATGGCTGGTTATGTGTGTGAGTATGTAGATATAGAGAGAAGGTTGCGCTGGTGACTCGAGAGCTTCTGATTGACAAATGGGGCGAAGCTTTTTGGCCACCAACTCACTTGAAACGATTCGCACTTAGTGCTGACGAAGCTGTACCCATTGTGTTGCGCCAAAAAGATTGTTCCGCGAAGTTGATTGTCCGAATTTAATTGTCCTTTGTTGCGGGGATGGTAGTAGAAGTAAAGGTCAATTAAGCTTGGACAGAAGAAAGACCACCACTCACAGGTAAGAATAACAGCTGAAATCTGACTCAGAAACCTGATTATCATTCCGAGGACGCTACATCAGATGGTATCTGCTGCATGCCCCAAGCTCTGTGCCGCCGATGGCATAGAGCGACATGTGCCCTGCAGCCTGGTGCCTTTCCACCTCGTTGCTCCTAGCTTCAATTACCCGGTATTAACCATGCAGTCTCGACCGTGATTTCGCCACTTCGGAATCCCCAAAGCACTCGACGGTCGAGAGAGATCCCAATTGTCTCCAAGTACAATGACCCGGTTGAATCCTCAATCCCTGTCAGCATTCACTACGGAGGAGCTGGAGTTGATCTGCTCGTCATGTAAGTGCAACATGGACGCAGACGACCACGACCGCGGTGCAATGGAGTGTGGGGATGACGAAGGCAAGCCAACAAGTGTCGAGCGGATGCGCAAGGACTTGGACGAGTGCTGCTCGTGTGTTTATGACCGACTCATGTATGTGTGGAGGAATAAGATGTTCAACCGCTGGCGACAAACGATACAAGGAGCTAAAGTCGCTGAAGGAGACGGACGTCGGGAGCGCTCAGAATCAAGAGCGTCGTCATCCACAGGTCGCAGCAGATGCAGCAGCTTCATGGAGACGATCGATGACGGCGTCAATAGCAGCATAAACGGATTGCTAGATATCGCACCCGCACTGCACATTGTCGTCCCGTATCTGCGAGTTGACGAGATCTACCGTTTGATGTTCACGAACAAGTCAATCTGCCGAGAAGTGGGTCGCGCAACACTCGCGCTCTCGTTTATCCCTGCGCGGAAGGTGATTCTAGACGATAATATGATGATCCTCCCGATGCAGTTCCCCCACTTAAAGGAGATTAACCTAACAGGTTGTTCCAACCTCACCGATGAATCCGTCGAGCAGCTCGCTATGCTGTCTGGACTAACGTCCGTGGCGCTGAAAGGGTGCTACCAGGTGACTGACAGCAGCATCAACTTACTCGCCAATTCCCAGTCGAAATCGCTCATGTCGCTCAATCTCGGATACTGCAAAGGCGTGAGTGACGAGGGTATCACTGCTATCGCCACCAATCTACCGAAGCTGAACTATTTGAGTCTCCGCGGCTGCAACCAGGTCGGTGACAACGGAATCCGTGCGCTTGCTCAGCTCAAGAATCTCCAGACGCTCAATTTGTGGTATTGCAACCAAGGAGCTCTCACAGACGTCGGTATCTCCGCATTGGCAGAAGTGACATCGCTTACAAGCCTGAATTTGTCAAACTGCACCCAGCTCACGGACGAAGGCATCAGCTCACTCAGTTCGCTTGTCAACCTCCGACACTTGGAGATTGCCAACGTTGGAGAAGTCACAGATCGTGGGTTGTTAGCTCTAGCACCACTGGTCAACCTTATCACGTTGGACGTGGCAGGATGTTACAATATCACCGATTCGGGTTCCGAGGTGCTGGTGAATTTCCCAAAGTTGGCATCGTGCAATCTTTGGTACTGCAGCGAGATCGGCGACATAACTTTTCAGCACATGGAGATTCTGACCAACATGCGTTTCCTGAATTTCATGAAATGTGGCAAAGTTACTGATCGAGGGTTACAGTCCATCGCGAAGCTCCGCAATCTCACGTCGCTAGATATGGTGAACTGCTTCAACGTCACTGATGAGGGTCTCAGCGAACTCTCCAAACTTAATCGGCTCAAGTCGCTCTACTTGGGTGGCTGCTCTGGCATCCGAGATGAAGGCATCGCAGCACTGTCTAACTTGAGCTCACTGGTGATCTTGGATCTTTCGAATTGCCGTCAGGTTGGTAACAAGGCTTTGCTTGGGATCGGTGAGCTGCACAACCTCACTAACCTTAATCTCATGCGCTGCAACCGCATCGATGACAATGGTGTCGCTCATCTCGCAAAACTCACGCGCTTGAAGACACTGAACCTTGCTAATTGCCGTCTTCTCACGGACAAGGCTACTGAAACTGTTGCACAGATGACGGAGATTGAGACTCTGGTGCTCTGGTACTGCAACAAGCTCACGGATGCAGGTATCCTGAACTTGTCAACACTGACGAAGTTGCAGTCGATCGATCTGGCAAGCTGTTCCAAGCTGACCGATGCGAGTCTCTTGGTCTTCCTTAACATGCCAAATCTCACATCACTAGATCTCGGAAATTGCTGTCTCCTCTCCGACGAAGGCCTGCTGACTCTGGGTAAGGTCACGTCGCTAACGTCGTTGAATTTGTCCGAGTGTGGAGACATTACGGATAGGGGACTTGAACACTTGAAAACTCTCGTCAACCTCTCGTCTATCAACCTTTGGTATTGCACCAAGGTAACACCAGTGGGTATCAACCACTTGCCGGTGCAGTCCGTCGACTTCTAAGCTACCGCAAGCTGTACATGTAAGCACCAATGTAATCTAACTGTTTGTAGTGTCAAAAATTGTGGTGTAGTTCATTTTTGTTGTTGTGCACTTCTTTTCTCAACCCTCTTCCAGTATCTCTTTGTGTAAAGTAGTTTATGCTCCACGACGACGCGCAAGAATGGCAGCCAACTCGCTGTTGGCTCCTCCAATCCCTCCATTCGATGACGAGCTCTGTACATTTTCGCCAAACTTCCGAACTGATTCCATCGACGCCTTGGCCGACTTTCTTGACGTCAATGCTTGCTTTCGAGCTTCCTTCTCTGCCTGCTTTTTGGCTTTCTTTTCGGCGACACGACGCAGACGCTCCGCTTCACGTTCACGGCTGCGTTGCGCATGACGTTGGGCTCGAATTGCCAGCTCTTCCTCGCGCTGCCTTTCCAGTTTCTTACGACGAGCCTTCTCGCGTTTACGACGCTTGCGAATGTACTCATCGGGAACGCCTGGTGCTACTTGAATCTGCACGTTGTTGATATCTCCTGTGATTCTGTCGTGGCCTGACGACACGAACTGAATCTGTTGTGGTGGCGTCTTCGACAGTCCAGCACTCGCTGCACGACGCAGACGAATAGAATCGCTGAAACTGATCGGTGTCACGACACTGGCCAAGGAGCGAATAGCGTCCACAAGCGTGACAGCGATTTCGGTCTTCTTCTCGGACAGTAGTAGCTGGTCTTCAGGCATCTCTGTGGACATGAGTCCAATTACTTTGTCGTACACGCGCACTGGCGTGTAAAATCCAAGGTCCGGCACCACTTCCAGTTGCTTGCACACGTCATTGCAGTAGATTTTGCCAGTGTACCGACAGTGGTGACGCCGATTAAACAGCCCGAATTTCTTGCCAGTCGCCATGCAAACCATCGTAGATTTGTTGTCCGCCCAGTTGCTCTTGTTCGGCTCGAGAAGTAGCGGTTCTTGATGCACCTTCAATACGAAATATGGGTCTGCCAATGTACTCATCGTGATCTCTTCTATTGCAGTCAACCGAAGACGACGACGAAGGTAAACCAACGGGGGTACCCACATGCTCTTCGGATCCACTACAGGTTGCCATGTGCGCTTCTCCATCAGATACAAATACTGGTCCGTAATGATCAGAATTCGTCCTACCAATGCAATAGGAGATCCATCAGGAGACACTCCAGCGATCGGACAGGCTTTCTGTACCTCGTCCATGAACACGATCTTCTCGGAATCTCCATAGTGCTGAATAATCCCCATAACCACTTCGCGAATCGTACTATCGCGCAAATAGTCTCCATCAAAAGGACGGTAAATACTCACACGTTGTCTCTGCTTGTTGTTCGACGTGTACAACTTCGTAATGTCGTGACTCAGCTGCAGTAAATGCCGCCGACCAAAGTATTTCTTCCACGCCTTCTGAATGCGCATGGCAAACGATCCGAGCTTCTTCTCTCGTAGTTTCTCAAGCTCAAAAAAAGTTTCAGGTGTCTGGATGAACACCATTGTCTTTCCGAGCTGAACTTCGGTCTCTAACTGTGGTAGCGACTTCACCGCGGCGCGTAGTACTGCTTGTGTGCCCTTCTTGTCTGATCCACGGAATTCCGGGTATGTCTCCTTGCTCAGTAGACGGAAACGATCCACAAAGCGTCCATAGTCTCCACGGTAAGCGTAGCCGGCTCGACGGACCTTCACATTCTCAAGCAGACCCAGATATTTAATCTGATGGATTACGCGACGGTCATCCATCTTGTTCGGCTGTTTCTGATCGTTGGACTTGATACAGCGCACGTAGTGAGGCGTGCAGTCCATCAACGCCGTCACAAGTGCTTCACACTGCGTACGAATCTTGTATCCTGCCGTGTTCGCCATGCGCTTGTCGTTGAGGTCGATCTCTTCGGGGAAGATATATCGCATGAGTTTGTTGGACGTCTCGCTGATGATGAGTGCGATGTCCTTGCTCAAAAAGTCCTTGTTAGAATCTCCAAAGCCGTCAATGTTGTACTGCACGTCACCTGCGTAATGTTTGATCTCGAAAGTCTTTCCACGCTTCGAGAAATGCGGATGTGAGCCGT
This sequence comes from Phytophthora nicotianae INRA-310, assembly GCF_000247585.1. Lineage (NCBI taxonomy): Eukaryota > Oomycota > Peronosporomycetes > Peronosporales > Peronosporaceae > Phytophthora > Phytophthora nicotianae. The sequence goes on along the minus strand of NW_008648995.1, from coordinate 1,542,808 downwards.
GAATACCCGCAACTTTATCCAAGAAATTCGCATCCACGCTCTCTCCCTGGCGGGAATGCATCGTCTTAACCGTGTCGTCCAGAATCAGGAAAATTCCAGGCGTAGGACGTCGCGCCTCAATCAAATCGCACACAACCTTGTTGTTAAAGAACGGGATCGGCGCCCATTCAATACCTTCACGCGCATATTCCTCCTGTTCGCTTTTAAGTGTGAGCTCAATAAAAATCTGCTGCAATTTCTCGTTCACGTAGTTGATGCAGAACTGCTCGAATCCATTCTTGTCGAAGATTTCAAACCCGTAGATATCCAAGATACCGATCGTGGTCATATCTTCAATTTCCAAGATCTCACCATGTTTTTCCGCTTTCTTCTCAATATCCAGCGCATGGTTTACACGTTCCACCAAAAAGTCGAATAGTCGGTCATACACAGCCTTTGCTATAGAGTCACGCTGAGATTTAGCTTGGCTGGTATTCTGTGGCACCTCGTACGACTCAATCTTGCCTCCAGGCGCCATTGTTTGCAGCAATTTGAAGCACAATGCATGCTCCAGTTTCGCGGCATCCAGTCCCAGCAGCTCGCACGCAATTCGTAAGCTTTCACGATCTCGAAGAGATGAACCCTCTGCATCCCCCACGGTCTCAGGCTGGAACTGCACGTTGCCAATATGCAGCACCGCTGCTAGAGTCTGGATTACAAGCTCGATCTGTTTGCGCTTGATGCCCACATGCTGCATGGCTGCCATGGTCTCTTCGAACTCCTGAGTGTCGTTGACGTCGTCCACATCATAGCAGCCACTAATTTTAAGGTAGTGATAGCTCTCGGGTCCACCTCGATCCAAATAGAGTTTCTGCTTAGCTGCAGTAGGTAATCCAGCTAGAACTTGGTAGAAAATGTGGAAATTCCTCTCTCCTTTGCCCGGTTTGACAACGCGAGACTTTTCTAACAGGTAATTGGTCACTTTACCGCCTTGCGGCCGTCCCGCTGAGTCGAAGAGCAGCTCAAAGTACTTTCCGAAGCGACTAGAATTGTTGTTACGTAGAGTCTTGGCGTTGCCAAAAGCTTCGAGCAGCGGGTTGCTCTCCAGAAAAGTGCGTTTAACCTTGTCGACGCCCGCGCCGCTGCCACTGACGCCTGCAATGTAGTTCTGGATCTGTTTGGAGGCCTCAGTCTTGCCAGCACCGCTCTCACCGCTGATGATTACGCACTGGTTGTCCTCCTCGCTCAACATGGTGCGGTATGTCTCTTCGGCCGTGGCGAACACGTGCGGGGCCACATCGATGCGCGCCTTGTGCATATAGGCGTGCATACTATCCTCGCCGTAGATGTCCAGCCATTTGTATGGGTTTACGACCACCAAGACGTGGCCAATGTACGAGTAGATGACGTCAGCTGCGTGACGCATTTTGAGGTTCTCTAGGATGGAAGTCTCGCTCACGGACGGCAGCAGCACCAGATCATCCACACCAACTACCACGCGCTCATCTGAGAACAGTGCAGCGTGCTTGGATACTGTAGGCTTGCGCCGCCCCATGTCCGGCCGAGATGAAGTTGCTACAGCTGCTTGAAGGGAGAAGTCTCGAACTGGAAAGGGGGAATTCGAGGCGGAATCGTGCGACAACTCGTAATTCCTCTTTTTGTGAAAAGTAATATTCACCATAATACTTTTTCACAAAAAGTCATTTCACTTTTAACCTTTACCTTTTCTGCGTAAAAAAATTTCCCGCTGCTAACAAAAGCAAGTAATGTTTTGTGATAGTACTAATACATGTCCATAAGTAGTAATATTACTACTATTTAGTACTACTAACGACGGATACTACAGTGTCCACGATGCTACATCGACAAAGCAGCAAGCAACGCGAGTGCAGTGTCAATGACACAGTGTCATGACGCAATGAACGACTACGGTGTCGTAAAGCACCACGACAGCGAGGTTTCGCGAAAGAAGGCGGGGTCGTCACTCAACCTTATACCTGCCGCCGGCTGCCACCGCGGCGATGGATAGCTGTCAGCAAGCAGTAAACCCGAGTTGGGCAATTACACACGGGCAATCCAGCGATGGGATCGAAATCGCCGCCTGTGCCGCTGTGATCCGAAGGCAAACAGGGGATTTGTCTTGCTCAAGCTGCTCGCAAACACCACTTGCTGCGCTGAGCCAGCCATAGAACTGATCAAATCGCTCGCTGCTCATGCACTGCGGGCTGCGGAACGGCGTTGTGAGACAAATGAACAGGCCAAGTACATGTATCTCGCGATCTGGTCGACGATGCTGTCGCTGAAAGTGCGCTGTTGTCGAGCACACCGTTCTTCTCGTCGGGTCAGGATTCCTTGGCATCCAGGGCGGCGGTGCATGTATCCTAGCTGTGAACAAGGGCATTTTGGCTCATGCAGGTCGGAAGATGCAGCTGTTTGCCTTTGCCAGAGTGGATCTTGAACACTGACGTCACTCGTGTCGCATATTTTGTGTATGTACACGTAAAAAGCAACAATTTGTTGCCTTTTTGGCGCCGACCCTGCTGAAGTTACCGTCCGAACAACACGTCTTCAAGGACTGCAATTGCGTTACTCGCTATCGAATAAATGATAGCGAAGGTTTCTCCACGCCAGGTGGGCCCGGAGCTCTCTTTCGGCGCAGCCGAGATATCCGCTGTGAGGCTCTGGTTTCTGGAGCGCTCTGGCAGCAATCACCGACAAGAAACACGTGCGTCGCACCGTCAGTTCGGTGCGAGGGGCGGCCAAACGTGATCCATGCGGACAAATGTTTAGCAGCCTGTCACCACACTAATTGCGCAGCCATGACAGAGTGCAGGTGGCGTTTTTAAAGTTATCGCCAACGCGTGGCCAGAGGCGTCGGGGCGTTTTCAGTTTGCTGAAGCACCCACATTATTATCTTGACAACGCTACATCTTTCAAGGTCGAGGGCGTGATGGCCTTCGACAATGCGTTGCACAGTGCAGAATTGCCGTCACTGCTGGTGGCTGACGTCTGGGTAAGAAATTCGTCTGGCAAAAGACTGCAATTGCGCCTCACTCCGAGGCCCGTCTCTGGCGGCGGGCTTTGCGCAGCCATCTCAGCCGCAACACCACGAGCGCGCTCTGCCGAAGTCGAAGAGCATGCTCTGCTTGCCTTGCCATATCGCTTGTTGCTGCGCTAATACAGAGACTAAAGTCCAGCGAAGCCATGTTGTCCAGAGCCATCACGAGTGTTGCCATGCATCTGGTGATACTTTCCTTCAGTTCAGGAGCTTGGCGTCGCTTCAACGCCCAACCTCCTCGATGGCCGTTCTCTGTCCCAGTTACTTACGCTGTGTATGGTTGTGAGGCCCTGAAAATGTCTCTGGTTATCCCTTTCGCTTCTCTATGGCCAAACGAAGAATCCGCTGGAAACGACCGCCGCCTTGCCACACTCCAACACGCCGTGGCACGCGCACTTGCACCAGAGCTTGCAGTAGACCGATATGGCGTTCGCATCCTCCGTTGAGACTCTGCGGCCATGCATGGGGCCCGTGTCTCCCGTATCTCCCCCAACAGCCACGGCCCCCAAGAGGCGCCCTGGAAGCGCCGGCCCCAGCTCCATCAAAGACCGCACCGTAGTCGTCTTTGACTGGGACGACACGCTGTGTCCCAGCTCCTGGCTGCACGCGCAGGATCTGCTACCGAAGTACCGCGGACACCAGATCTCCGTCACACCTGAACAGCGCGAGGTACTCACGCTCATCGGCGCGCACGTCGCGCGTCTATTACAGAAGGCGGTAGCGTACGGTCCTGTGTTCGTCGTGACTGCAGCCGAGTACGGCTGGGTCGAAATGTCCGCCGCGCTGTACATGCCGGCCGTACAGAGCGTGCTGGCGCTTTCCGACGTACACATCGTGTCCGCGCGCAGCTGGTACGAACAGAACTTTGGTCTCGGCGGCGACTCGGCGACCTGGAAGCAGGAGGTCATGCAGCTTATTGCGCGCAAGTGCTTTGCAGCCGCAGCGCAGGACACGAGCTCACGAACATACAGGGAACCCGTTGGCCCACAGGATGCCTACTTTAACTTCCTCTCGATCGGCGACTCGATGGCAGAACGGGACGCATGTTTCGCAGCCGTCCAGAACGTATGTCGCACGTTCGCTAAAACGCTCAAGTTTGTCGAGCACCCGAACGCTGAGGAGGTGCTGCAGCAGGTGGAACTCACGCACGACTCGTTCGAGCAAATGTGCGGCTGGGATAATAACCTCGACCTGCGGCTGTCCCGCGCGCAGTTAGCTGAACTGCGCGGATCGCCTATTTAATCTGGCATCACCGAGCCGGTTGTGCATGAAACACATCCGTATACTACGGCACGGCCAATGTTAGGATTGTCCACTAGGGACGTAAAGATTTTTTAGACAAACACTAGCCTCATGTAGAACGAATACGTCGGGGCAATTTTTTTATAATAATATGCAGCCTTTTTCGATTAACGTAGCATTCAAGAAGTTGAAACAGCTGAGTCAACATGGAGAACATCAGCACGCTTTTTATTTATACATGTATTGATCCTTGAGATCCGTTTTCAAACTTGGACAGATAGATCCCTTGAAGCGTCGCTTTGCGTGGTGTTGCGATGACGACAAATGCCAACCAGCTCGCTGAACGCCGGCGTCTGCGTGTGAGGTCCCCGAGCTTGGAATTTACCTCTGGCGGCATCGTATATGATGTTATTGTGCCATCCGTGTGTAGAAACTCGAGAACCAGCGATTGGAAGAGGCGGCTCGACAGCGCCAGGAAGAGCTCCGCAGACAACAGGAGGCCGAACGCAAGCGCCTTGAAGACAGTAAGCAGATCGAGGGTGAATATTGCAGTGAATGAGTTTGATTTACGACTATTTCGCTGTTTCTTTTGGTTTGCAGAACGAATAGCGAAGGAGCAGCGACGTCTCCAGGAGCTTGAGGAGATCCGAAAGAAAAAATCGGAGGAGGAAGAGCGAATTGCCAACCTTGAGCATGAGGAACGCCAGGTGATCGCTGGCATTGGGAAGCAGTTAAAACTTGTCGGGGCTTTCTGGACGTCAACACTTCATGTACCAGGAAGTGAAGAAAAGGGAACTCTACCGATGTGTACTGCGGTGATAACATCTCGAGCGTTGGAGAAACCTATCCTAGGACTGGAAGGTGATGTTATCCTCGTTGGTGATAACACCGCAATGATTCACGGATTCGATCGAAAAACCAGAGAACTGTTATTTACTTCGTCATGGAGTGACCTGAAAGATGGTAACCCTTCTCTGAGAACGCCTATGGCAATGGCGGCGACGCGCTGTGGGCGTTTACTAGGTAAGTGAGCAGCATTTGCAATGTTTTGACAATATTGGCTAGAATTAAAGTCTAATATCGCCAGTGTGTGAGCAGGAATGCGCTCGCGTCGCCGTCATTGATCTTCGCGTTCTTTTCCAATTATACAGGACGTGTGTTCTTGCCAATCAAGTGACTGGCGGTCATTTCTGCAACTTTGAGGCATCATCCGCTCGAATGGCTTTTATTGACGGGAAACCACACCTTGCGCTACCTCGTGGCCTTGCGGTGGATGACGTAGCAGGGGAGTTTTATGCTAGTGATGAAGCAAGCAACTGTATCAGGGTGTACAAACTACCGGCGAATGCTGTGACCAAAGGTGTCACTCTTGAGCGAAGCATTTCTGGTTCTCGTGACATGGTGTTGAAACGACCAACAGGGTTTGATCTCTCGCATTATCATGTTGTTGTGTGCGATACTGGCAACTCGCGTTTGGCTGTGTTTGCAAAGCGAGGGGCATTCGTGCAGACTATAGGTCGAAAGGGAATGAGTGGTGGGGAGTTTTACGATCTGCGCGATGTCAAGTTGGTCAACGTTCGAAAGGTGCGCTAGAATGGTAGGATAATTGAGAAGGGTTAAAGTTTTTTCATTTTTCGGTGTGGTTGGAGTACAGCGCGTTATCACCCGAGGTGTTGAACCTGAAAGTGATGGAGGAGTCTCAAACGAACAATTTGACGCAATTGTGGCAGATTGTGGCAACTATCGCGTACAAATTCTCAACGAACGAGGAGAGTTTCTGAGGCAGTTGTCGTTACTTGGCAGTCTCGAGCAGATTGTATTCCAACACGATCAATTTGCAAACCTGCGTGCAGAGGTTGAGAGAGAATATGCTGCACTACATAAACCTCCGCCTGATTTATCTGGTAAAGGTATGGATGGTATTTACAGTCTTGCGACTCTACTGCATCCGACATGCCAATGTTACGTTCATCTGACGTCTTGCCTAATGGAGTGGCGTGAAAAGCGTTCACGCTTCCATCATCCATTCGCACTTGAATATGCTCCATCTGAAAGAGAAATCGTAGTGATTGACCGAGAAAATGCGAGTGTCTACACGTATAACTTCGACGCAGCCGGATGCACTTGGCTCCAGCTCCCGAAGAACCAACTCCGAGGTGTTTGCAGCGTGCACAGCTGTTTCCAGTTCAGCTTCACGTTTAGCAATCCAAAAGGACAAACGAAAGACTCATTGAAAGAACGATGGCTGTACGTGAGTGACCCGATAGCACACCGGGTGGCTGTGCTCGACGCTAGCAACCTGAGTCTAAAGTTCTTCATCGGCGCGACCACGTATGGCGATCAGGAGCTCTGTTCAAACGGGTTTCTTCCTGGAGAGTTGAATCATCCATCATTTCTGGCGTTCTATAGCGTGAAGAATGGTGAAACAAACGAGGAATATCCTTCATACCATTCTATGTTAGTAGTGAGCGATAGCGGCAACCATACCGTATCGCTTTTTAACGCCCGAAATGGTTCATTCTGTGGCCGTGTTGGAGAAGGATTTGGTCATTTGGAAGGGTTCCTCAATTCGCCACAAGGAGTTGCAGTTTGGAAAGACCGACTTCTTTTCGTCTGCGATCAATGCAACCACCGCGTTCAAATCTTCGATCTGATTACCCGTAAATTTGTGCGTAATTTTGGTTGTATGGGCATGGCACCGGGTGAATTCAATTTTCCAACTGGTCTTGCACTTTGCCCAGCACTTCCCTTGACTCCACAATGCAACTTTGGTCCTCAACGATCTGACAAAATCGTGGTTGCTGACACTGGCAATTGTCGGGTGCAAATTCTTGACCTAAATGGTTGCGTGCAGTTAATTCTTGATTCAAAAGCCACACCATTTGATCTGCCACTTTCACCGATTGGAGTCTGGGTGCAACAACGAAGTGGATACATACTCGTAAGTGACACTGACAACCGCTGTGTTGCCATCTTTACGAACACTGGTGTATTTCTTTCAGCATTTGGAACCACAGGGGAAACGGATACCCGATTCGTTCAGCCTGCTAGTGTAACGATCGCTTCTCAAGATGAAGGTATTGAGCTGCTCCTTGCTGCTGACTCTGGACGATGCGATGTAAGCACTTTCCAGCTTAGGCTGTGAGTAGAACAGACACGCCAACATACTCCAAAATCTTTTTTTTCGCTCTGCCACAGCGTGCTAGTGATTAATTCAAGTTGATCTCACTCAGCTCCACACCATCTTCACTACTACTATCAGGATCCGAATTCAATCGCTGGACGCGAGCCGTGGGGGTTGTTGTCGAGACAGGGGTGGTATTGCCACTAGCAACCTCGTCGAGAGGTGTGTACTGGTTCCTCCAACGTTTCACCAATGTGACCACCACAACGATACCAATTGCAACATTTGCCACGACTGCCGCAATCAGAAGCACCATAGTGAACGTACTCATTTCACCGATGCCGCTCGTAATGTCTGCCGCATTGTTGCTCACGTCTGGAATCGCAGAGTTATTCGTTTGACCCAGTTCAGACACATTAAAGTGGTCCTCGAGGTTTGTAATGAACTCGGAGATCACTGGAAAATTGGGTGTACCAACTCCTGAGACTGCATCCCAGCCAGCAGCAGCACTAAAGGAGTCTTCACAAGGTGTGTTACCACCACGCGGAGCTCCATTATTGCCAACAACCACATCGTTGAATGCATTGGGGTTTGTCTCCGCGAGATAATAAAGAAGGGGATTGATGAAGCCCAGTGGACTCTTGCCAGCATTCAAGCGCATGTCGTTCCATAACGTCACCATTGCGCCCAATACTGGTGTGGATGCTGACGTCCCTGATACTGACGAGAGACGGCCATTCATGTAGACAAGGAAACCTGCGCCTATCGCGGCTACATCAGGATAGGCACGACCACTAGCGTTGAAAAAGCCCGGGGTACTAGGAATATTCCGTGTTCCCAAGTATCTCTCAACCGCTGTGCGCTGGTACGCTGGTATTGCGTAGATGTTGGAGAATCCACCACCTGAGGTAATAATCCCGCCATTCTCGACACTGCAGATCACCTCTTCCTTCGTACGGAAGAATGGTTTCGCTGCTTGCTGCGCTTTTGGTAGGAGCATCGTGGCACCAACGCTGGTGATGTACGGACTTGAAGACGGCCACTGTGGGCCACTTTTCTTGCACATTTCCTCGAGTGGCACATTCTCGAACTCAGGACGCAGTCCAGTTACACCATCATCACCACCGGCAATAAGAACTGTGATACCACGCAAGCCCATCTTAATGAGAAGCGTGTCCAGGGTACGTGCATATCCTGGCGAGACATCGAAAATATGCTCTTCATCATCCGAGTAGCTGATCGAGACGACGAGAGGGGGATTCTCCAGTGCTAGCACGTCCTGCGCAAACTCGACAAACGGTTCATCCTCTGCCGAGTACGGATTGCTGCCGTTCATGGTCCAGACAAAAGTGGTAGCGTTACGACCAACGCCTGTGATGTACTGCACGTCCAGCGATGCCTCCGTGGTAGCCCGTTCCGGGTGATTGACTCGGCTTCCCTTTTCAATGACTGGTGGCGGACTCTCCCCTGGCAGGTACTGAGAGAAGAAAGTCTTCAAGTCCGCGGGATCATACGATTCATCGTAGAACGAAGGTACGCATTGTGCGTTGCTTGGGTTGGTCACTACGAGGTTGTCTGGGATACCGTATATCTGTCGAACCTGTGCCAATGTACCCCCTCCACTGCTCGCCAATTCTGCTGTCTCTGACGTTGCAGCTCCCAGCGCTCGCAGTCCCAAGGGGTGCGTATTCACGCTCAAAAATGATACAATGTCCTGCAGATGCTCTGGCACTGATACATCAGTAGCTGCTCGCATCAGTCTTCGCCGATTCCGCGCGGGAATACTGTCCGTCTCCTGTGTTTCGTAGTGGTGAATCTGCGTGTTCAGCAGTCGCTCAACGTGCTTCACCTTCATTGGAATTTTGTACAAATTCGACGTCGTCGAAAAAGTACCTGCGCTGTTTTCGTGTGCAAATTCTCCCACCCACTGACGCACCGCGTCAAGTGCACCATCAGTCGGTCGAGAGAGTGTATCTGCTTGCTCCTGAGCAAGATATTGGCCGTACGCAGGATGTCTACGGCCCACAACCCAATAGTAACACGAATCGGACGTCAGTACTCTCTAGTAGGTTTGAACAGCATCACACTTGACTGTGACAGTGTTAATACGTACGTTGGGTCGGAGATGCGGTAAAATTCTTGCTCCATTCCGTCAAAGTCGTCTGGGTGGAGTCCAATGACTAATGGCACCACTTGCTCCGGATCGGCGCGACTTTGGCGGACGTAGCGGTCGCTGGCAAAGCCGACGAAGCGCGAGGAGGGGTTGTACATGGTGGCGACGGTGCTCCCAGAGAGGGAGCATAGCGCTACCGCCAACGAGAGCAGCCACGAGCCCGCCATGCCGAGAGAGCTCCACGTAATGTACAGATGACAAGTGGAGGCAGAGATGTGCGATTTGATGAAAGACTTACTTTAATCAAGTTAAATTGAACTGATGTTTTGTCTTGATTAAAGTAAGCGACAAAATGTGAAGATGTTGAAGTGACGCAATGTCAAGACCGGCCGCATTGCCACCACCATGCCTGAACGAAGCATATCGCGCTTCGTTCTGACTTGCGATACACAGCTATAAGTGACTGCGTAAGCTCTATCTCCGTCGTAAGGACCAAACTACAGTAGGCGCCAAGGTTGCAAGGTTGTGGCGAATACTCAGTGACAGTGTAGGATAGCCATCGCGGTGTACATGGTCAGCATCGACCAGCTGCGTCGGGACTTGCTACGTCTAAACGTGACATTTTTTTAACCTCTCCTGCTGTCCATGAGGCTCACAATGCGAGCGCAATAAAATGCCAACCCGCAGCTAAAGTAGTAGGGTCCTGGCGACTCCAGTTCTCCTTGAAGCTGTTCCATCGTGCACGATGATTGGCTAAATCTGGATATGCTTAAATCGTTTGATTCCCTTCTAAGCCTAGCACTCGCCCGACAATGCTGAAGTCGGTCCCGTTCGTGCCGCCCGCATGGGCGTCTGCGCTGCGTCGCCCCCCAGCGCAGAAGCTCCGTCTCGGCCACTTCCCCACGCCAATTCTCCCTTTTTCACCGCCGGGCTTGCCCGATGGCGTGCGCATGTTCATCAAGCGCGACGACTTCAGCGGAATGGAAACTTCGGGCAACAAGATCCGCAAGCTCGAGTTCCTACTGGCAGAGGCGCTGGACCAAAAGGCCGACTGCTTCGTCACGTGCGGCGGCATCCAGAGTAACCACTGCAGAGCCACCGCTGCCGTCGCCAGGATACTGGGGCTGGATTCGTATCTTCTGCTTCGCACTAACAAACCCGACGAGGACCCGGGACTGGTTGGAAACGTTCTTTTCGACCGGTAACTATGACGCTGAGACTGCGCCTCTGATCTGGATAGAGGCTAACACGTAGTTGTTATAATATGTAGTATGTTGGACGCCAACCTCATCCAAATGTCTCGTCAGGAGTACGGCAAATACGGCAGTGAAGCTATGATCAAGGTCGGGCGGCTGAGATTCGTTTTAATGCTGTTGAATACTGTAGTGCTCACAAACAGGGTATGTCTCACTTGACAGCGCACCTGTGAGCGACTAAGGAAAGAAGGACGTCATCCGTATGCGATTCCGGTCGGTGGGAGCAATGGTCTCGGCACGTGGGGATACATTCAAGCCATCGACGAAATCAACAACCAACTTAAGGTTCGTTGTTGAAATTATTTCAGCTTAAAATATGTAGAGTCGCTACTGGCATCTGACTGTATCCATGCTTGTGAATAGGAGTTTGATGCCACGATCACGGATATCGCGTTTGCTTGCGGAAGTGGAGGCACTGCAGCTGGTATTGGCCTTGGGTCGTATCTGTACGCCAAGGCCCATCCAAGTGCACCTCTCAACTTTGCTGCCAAGATTCCTGGTAAGTATTAGAGACCTCACTCGTGTCGGGTGTACTCGCTCAAATATGAGGTGTGATTTTGTTTTACCAATTCAGTGCACGCGTATATTGTTTGCGACAACGACGAGTATTTCCACGGCCACATTGACGGCCAGATCCTACCCGCCATGGGAGCACCGTCCGACATGTCGTCAAGGCAGTTCCTACAGATCACCAACGCGCAGGGCACGGGGTACGCTCGCAGCACGAAGAAGGAGCTCGAGTTCATCTACAGTGTGAGCCGCAAGACCGGTGTGCTGATGGACCCCGTATACTCCGGCAAGGCGCTCTTCCACCTCATACGCGAGCTGAACGAGGCGCCAGAGGTAAGACAAGATTATAGGAAAGCTACAATATCGCTGTCGGTGCTGATCATCAATTCTGTTGTAGAAATTTGTGGGGACGAATATCCTATTCGTGCACACAGGCGGTCAGTTCGGTATGTATGACAAGGTAGACGCGCTCCAGGAGGTCATTCGCCAGGATCAAGTGTCGCGCTTTGTGATGGAGTAGCCACATAATTCTTCCTCGATACACCAATGAATGTAATGAAGTCCTCCAAAACCACAATGAATGTCATCATGACGTTGTCATGTTTCCCATATCTATTTTTTTTTCCTACCCGGCTGTACCCGAAGGCAGCCTTGCAACCTCGATTCCCACCTCACCAGCGGTAGCAACCGAAGCAGAAATTTATGTTCAAGCTGCTGGTCAAACGCTTCTCGTGCGCAATCCCAGTGTCCTGCAGCAATGCTCGTTGCTTTCCGTACGGTGCCGTGCTTAGCGTCGTCCAATCTAGAGTTTGGACTTTGAACTGAAGGAGATGTGCATCAATTAGACCTTTACAAAAGTCAAGATATTAGCAAATTGAAGTGCCGACATAGCCTTTTCTTTGTCCGTCTCACACTGGTGACGCGCACCTTGAGCAGTCGCATCCCAACTGCCAAGTGCAAGTGCCCATGACATGACTTCCCTGCCGCCGCGCGTCCTCCGCCTGGGCTCATTCCTCAATTCTCCACGATGTTGGCAACCAAGACGTGCGTGACGACTCCCTTCTTCCTCTTCTCCTTTGCGTAGCTGCTCTCTGACGCTGTGTGTGCGCTCTATAGACTGCAGACTGCTGGACTGACTCGCGCTCTCGCCAAGCGTGGTCTTCGCTTTGCAAGTTCCGTGTCGACCGATGAGACGCCGTACTATGATGTGGTAGTCGCAGGTGGTGGCGTCATGGGTTTCTCCACCGCCTACCACCTCGTTACCGCCGTTCCCAACCTCAAGATCGCCGTCGTAGAGAAGGACCCATGCGTACGTCACTGCTTCGTAGTAGTATTTTAGTGTTCACGACTAATTGTACATCTTGTATCGTTCCGATGTAACGCAGTACAAGTATGCGTCGGCCATACTATCGGCCGGCGGCATCCGTCATCAATTTTCAGAGACGGAGAACATCCAGATGAGTTTGTACGGTACTGAATTCCTGCGCAATCTCGGCACCAACATGAAGGTGGACGGCCATGACGCTCCCGACGTGCAATTCGTCGAAGGTGGCTACATGTTCTTGGCCAGTGAGCGTGGTCTAGATGTGCTTCACCAGAATTATGCCACGCAAAAGGCTGCAGGAGCCGACGTGCAGTTGCTGGACCCCGTGGCACTGAAGAAGCGCTTTCCGTGGATTAATCCGGACGGCGTCGAGCAAGCCATATTGGGCATGAAAGACCAGGGCTGGTTCGATCCCTGGGCGTTCCTCAACGCCATGAAACGCAAGAGTGTATCTTTGGGTGTAGACGTTCTGGAAGGGGAGGTTAAGCACTTCGATCTGGGAGGACAGAACCAGATTGAGAAGGTGCACATTGAGGTCAAGAGCTCACCGGAATGCGGCGACATGCGCTTCAACTCGGTTCGTGCTGGTGTCGTCGTGAACGCAGCAGGTTGCTGGTCTAGCAAGCTACTGGAGGCTTGCGGCAGCTTCGACTATCCGGTCAAGCCTCGCAAACGCTCCATGTTTGCTTTCCACTGCGATGCCGAGGAGATCTGGAAGGGAGAAGCAGCGACGCCACTTGTGGTGGACCCCAATGGCGTTTACTTCCGACGTGAAGGTGCTGGCGGTCGATTTGTGTGTGGTTGGTCTCCTGAGCCCGAGGATGACTACGACGGACAGTCCACGGACGAGCTAGACTTCCCGGATCACGACCATTTTGAGGAGCAGATCTGGCCCACTATCGCCCACCGTGTTAAAAGCTTCGAGTGCATCAAGGTCCTGAGCGCATGGGCTGGATACTACGACTACAACACCCTCGACCAGAACGCTATCATCGGTCTGCACCCGGACGTCCCTAACATGTACCTTGTCAACGGATTCAGCGGCCATGGTCTGCAACAGTCACCTGCCGCCGGTCGTGCAATTTCCGAGCTGGTTGTCCACGACGAATTCAAGACTATTGACTGCTCACGCTTCAGCTTTGACCGCGTGCGTGCCAATGAACCGTTCCTGGAGCAAGGAATCGTGTAGATGATCTGTGTAACTACAACAATGCCGTTTTCTTTTTTGCAATAACTACAATAAAGTCCGAGATGTTTTAATGGCGGTAGATGCATAGTGACGTTTTTGCCTTGCTAGCATCTTGTGGCAACGACCAGGCATTGGTCTGAGTGGCTTCGCTGAGCTCCTGTACCTCCGTGAGTCGTGCGTTCACCGCATAAATAACTTGCTTATACCCAGATACTTCTTCTTGTCGTAACCGTGCCAGTTCCTCGGCATAGCGCTTACCGTCATGAAGTTTCTGGGTGCGTAGAATGAGCTTTGCTTCTCGTTCACGAGCTGATTGCTTGGACTGCGTGGCCAGCAGCTCGTGTTTATCCAAAAGATTGGCGAACTCGGTCTTGAGAGCCAACAATTCCTCGGTTCTCTCTTCCAGCTCTCCCTGGACTGTACGTGCTGCTTGCACCGCTGCGTCCCGTTCTTTTACTGCTGCTGCTTCTCGTCGTGCGTGTAGTTTGCACTCATTTGTTGCTTGCTGCAATTCTAGTGCTGCACGATGCTGTTCATTGCCCCAGCTCTTCTCCTTGAGGCGGTCTAACTCCTGCTGCTCTAAAGAACGCGATCTTTCACTCATCGCAGCGGCGAGTTGTTCCTGTAGCGCCGCCTTCTCTTCCCTCGTCTTCTGCAGCGTTTCCTCCATGTTTCCAATCTTCCGGCGACACTCAGTCACTGTAACCTCTATATCCTTCAACATTTGTCGGGCATTCTGTAGTTCCTGGATGAGAGCATTTACCTTGACTTCATGTTCTCGTGCGATCTGCTGCCACAGTTCTCGGACCCGTTTCGCGTCGCTCTCAGTGCGTTGCACGAGCTGATTTCTATCTGCTTTGAGTTTCTGAATCTCGTCAGCAGCTAACTCAGCCTCCGCCATCGCGATTTCCTTCTTCTCCAGCTCTTTCTTCCACTTGCCTTCCATAGCCTTGAGCTCGGCCGCCAGAGTCGTGTTTTTCTGCGTGGCGGTGTTCCTGCCCAGCACCGCCATCTTGTGCATGGCCACCTCGTCCTCCAGCTCCTTTTCCAACGCTATTTGCTTGTCCCGAGCCTGCTGCGCTGCCTGGGTGCTGTGTTGCTGCATGTGGCGCAACTCCAGCTCTCGCAATTGCGCCTCGTTCTCCAGTGTAGATCGAGCAGTGCGTTCCTGCGCTAGTCGACGCGTCAGTTGATCCACCTCTACGCGTAAAGCATCGCGCTCGTCTTGCAGTCTGCGTGTGAGCTCCGGTAAGCTCCCAGATGCCGGAGTGGACGAAGGTGGGGCTATCACGCTCATAATGATACACTCGCCGCGAACTTTTTTGAATTTGAATTTGCGACGAAAAAACATTCAAGATAAACCGATATGGGTACATTTGATTGATTTGTAGAGGTCTCTCTGTTGTAATAACGGCTTTGGTAACGTGCGAGCAACACGTTCCGCGTAGCAGTTGACAATGGTGCACCGTGTCACGGCACCTCAGTCGGCTGGCTACACTGTGGTGGGCCCCAATGCACTACAGTTGAAGGCGAGAGAGCATCCGAGATCTTTTGGTGGCGTACAAGCTTGGATCTGCGGGCTTAGCGCTTTATCGGGTTTCCTTTTTGGCTATGACCTGTGCGTCATGGTTGTGGCGCTGCCACTCATCCAGCAGGTGATGCGCGTTAAATGAGCTCGTAGTCTTGGTTTTGCATTGAAGTTGCTGTCTCTGACTGTATCATTTAGGACTTCGCACTCTCAGCCACTGTGGCCCAAAGTATCGTGAGTACGCTCATGCTCGGCGCTGTGGTCGGGTCGCTAGTTGGTGGAGTTGTTGCTGATTGGTATGTATCACAGCTATCAAAAGAGGATGTCTTGCTGCACTACACTGACTGTTTTGTGACTGCAATCGATGCAGGATTGGCCGCAAACCGGCGAACCTGATCACTGCCGTACTTTTCTTGTCTGGATCGCTGTTCATGACATTTGCCGGGTCGTTGAAGACTATGCTGGTTGGACGATTCATTGCGGGTCTGGCCGTTGGAAGTAGTGGGCCTTGCGTCTCGACATACGTGGCTGAAATCGCCCAGCCAAAGACTCGCGGTGCATTGGTCACGATCAGCGAGGTGCGTGCTGTAGGCATCAACCGATATAGTGTAAAATGGCTAACGATTTATCGGTTACATGACTCAGGTCATGGTATGCTTTGGCTGCCTTGTATCGGTCGTTGTAAGCTCTTCCTTACAAAGCAGTAAGGTATAAAACTGGATTCGTTTAATGCCATATTGATTTCCACTGACAATGTAATGCATCTGGACAGGATGACTGGCGCAAGATGCTTGGTATGACACTCTTCCCCCCAATTGTGCAATTGGTACCCACTTATTTATCACTGGAATCGATGTTGAGCTGCCCAAGCTAACACGTGATCTTTGCTATGACCAGATTGGAATGCCATTCCTGCCTGAATCCCCTCGGTGGCTAATATCGGTAAGTTCGAGTGGAAAAACTTGCTTCCAGCGAAGTTTGTTGACGTTTAAATGCTCCTCTTAATGCAGAAATATCGGACGAAGGAGGCGAGTACTGTTCTGAAGCGACTACTCTACAGCGAAGAAGCATCACAAGAGATTATAAAAGCACACCTCGATGTTGGGGTACGTTTTTTTTTTACAGGATGTGTCGTACAATTAAGATGACTTATTGAGGCTTTCTTTGGATGCTTGTCCAGACATTTCATGAAAGTTTTTTCCACGCCATGAGTGAGCTCGTGACTGACGACCTCACTCGAAAGTACGTACATGAATATGTGGTTGGTGATACATTGCTTCATTCTCATAGATATCACTTAATGTCCGTAGACGTGTGCTGTTCTGTGTAACTATTGCGTTCTGCCACATCTTGACGGCAGCGAACGGGATGCTTTATTATTCTAGCTACATTTTAGATGGGCTGCAAGTTGGGAATGCGCACCAAGTCTCCCCCCTCAGTAAGGAGATTTGGGTGGGCCTTGCTAAGCTTGCAGGCGTTTGTTCAGCTGTTGCTGTAGTTGACCGCGTTGGCCGTCGTCCACTGCTGATCATTGGGACTAGCCTGATGCTGATCTGCCACTTCATTTTCGCTGTTTGCTTCTGGACACTCAGCTCGACACACTCTGAAACTGTGCAGACAATCGGTGAATGGAACCTCTACGTGTTCATCTTTGCGTGGAACCTGAGCTGGGCGCCGTTGATGTGGGTCGTGTGTTCTGAGCTTTTGCCAGACGAATTCCGTTCGATTGGAATGGGTCTTACGTTTGGTACGTTCTGGCTGGGCAGTGCGCTGATCAACCAGACGCTTCTCTCGGTTTTTCATGCCTTTGGGACTGGAAACGCTTTCCTACTTTACACAGCACTCACGGCTTCTTCGCTTTGCTTCGTTTACGTCAAGGTTCGAGCATTGTTGAGAGCTCCAATTTTTTTTGGATGTTGCAGCTAAAAAGACTTTCGTTGCTATTGTTGTAGGTTCCAGAAACTACTGGGCTCACGTTCGAGCAGATTGCCATGCTTTTCAACGAGCAGGTGGCTAATGTTCCTCTTGGCAACGCGTTGTAGATAAAATACTGGAGATTGATACATAACTTGCAAATCAAACCATATTTTACTTTCACTTTTCATGACGACGGTCGAGCTAGAAGATGGCGGGCTGTCGGCTACGCAGCAGCAGCTCGAGGAGCTCGAGTGCATGCGTAGCATGTTTCCATTTGACGGCGAGCTAAAGATCGACGAAGCTACTAAAGTATCACTCGAGGATTTCGTCAGTGGAGGCAGCGGAGCTGACAAGTCACCACGGCCTGAACGCCAAATCCGCTACACGCTTTACTACAAGGTGCTGGCTAAAGCTTGTACCAATGTTAACCATGCCACTGATCGATGTTGTACCTTGTGTTTTGCAGGATCTCGCTTATGGCCGTGAAGTGCCATCATTGACCCTCATGTGCCCTCGACGTTATCCCGATGCCGAACCAATGCTGTTCGAGGTGAACTGCCCTCAGTTGTCACGAGTGGAGATGGGACGATTAAACACTGAGCTAGCAGAGCTGACTGCTACTGCTTGCGCTGGCCAAGAAGTGGTGGGGCTGCAGCTATACCAGCAAATGCACGAGTTCCTAACGCAAGTGCAGGCTATCTCCACAGTCGACGAACAGCAAAGTAAAGCAGTCACTGTTGGTCCTTCTGAAGAAACCTCAACGCCTCCGACATTAGGTCGGCGAGCTATCTACTTTCACCACATTATCGCATCCAACAAGCGGCGAGTTGTGAAGGAATGGGCGACAGAACTGCGACTTGGAGGCTTCAGCAAGATTGGATGGCCAGGTGTTGTGATCGTCGAAGGAGCCGAGCCCAACGTTCAGGAATATGTGCGGCGGCTGCAGCATTTACGGTGGAAGCAGATCACAGTGCGTGGGGAGCAGACGGAGGAGCTACAAGAGGGTTGCTCAGGAGATATTGACTCATTGAGGAGACTGTCACGCAGTTTTCACGAATTCCCCGAGAATGGCATGTCAGACTTGGCGACAGCATGTCGAGATGCCGGGTTGGAGGAACTTTTCCTCACAACTATGAAAATCTACGGCAGGTCAGAAGACAAAGAGGATAATATCGACAAGAAGAATGGCAAATACTCTGGCGACAAGCCTGAAAAATGAAAATCGAGGGCTCTATGAGGGATCAAACTTACACTCGCTGCTTCTTGGTCTTCCCAGTCCAAGCAGCATTGCCACGCTTCCGTGGCTGCTTGGCCTTCACTTCTTCTTCCTGCTCGGCTTCGCTGTCACTGTCCGTCTTTTCAACAACCGAGTCACTCTCACCGACCGGCAGCAAACTCTTCATAGTCACGATACTAAAGTCCACGAGGTAAGATTTCTGCAGCATACGATCAATGCGCTGGAAGTGACGCTCACTGTAAGCAATCAAGGCTTCCACTGTCTTGGCAGCACCTTCCAACGATTTCAGGCGGCTCGGAGGCAGTTCACGCAAAATTGTGCTCACCAGAACTTGGCAGACGCTCGTGTTACGAGCGTTTGTGTTCCAGTCTCGCAGCCACTCCATAAGTGTCGTGAGTTGTTCGTCTTCCAGACTCTGTACCACCGGCGCAAAAATGTCCTCGGGTGAGAAGTTGTCGGGATCAATAGGCTTATTGCCGGGGAGAACAGGCTGGTCCTTGTGTCGTGGTCCTTCAAGCAGGTCGCGCAGAATCTGCAGCATGCGGTTCGGGTGGTTGAGCTCGAACGCGAGCTGCACAGCATCCAGCAGCTTGTTGTTACGGAGACAGTTGAACAGTTCCTGCTCCTTCAGCAGCTTGGCGTCTCTGTCGTCTTGCTGCGCACGTTCCTCTTCTTCGGTGAAGTCACGCCAGAGATTGATAGTCGAGTCCGCACCACCACTTACCATCTCGGAACTGTCTTTGGCCACAGCAAGAGCCCAGATCTTATCCTCGTGGTTGTCCAGCGTAGCTTCGCACTCGTTGCTCTTGATGGTCCAGAGCTTAACAAGTCCGTCAGCACCGGCAGACAGAAGCTGCATTCCGGCACAAGCAAACTGCACATTCAACACAGAGGCAGTGTGGCCCTCGAACGTCTTCAAGCACGAAAAGTCCTTGGCCGACCACACCTTCACGGTCTTGTCACCACTGGCAGAGGCAAGACACTGATCGACCGGGGAAAACTCGACGGCCCAGACACCACGCTTGTGGCCACGGCACACACCAGCCAACGTCAAAATACGACCAGCTCCAGCCTGTTGCGAGTGCCACACCTTGATGAGTTTATCCTGAGATGCACTGGCGATGAAGCGGTCGTTCGGCGACACAGCGAGTGCGTTCACGTCCTTGTCGTGAGCCTTGACAGCGCCAAGCGTAGAAATCGTCAGCTCTGTCGGTGCAGGCTTGGCAGGCGCAGCGTACGATCCGGCAAGCGGCTGGAGACTCCACATCTTGAGCGTCTTGTCCGAGCTACCAGTAACAAAGAAAGCAGCACCTGTAGCGAAGCTGGAAGCACGCTGTGATATGACAATAGCGCCAAGAGCCTCCGTGTGACCCGCACAAGTAGCCACACAGCGTGGCAAAGTCTTGCCCATCTTCTTGCCACCAGTGGGTCGTAAGTCCCAAAGTCGAGCAGTACGATCCTTCGAAGCACTCACTAGCCATCGTCCATCAGGAGACACCGCCAATGCCATAACGATGTCTGTGTGACCTGAAAGAAGCTCGCAGGATAACGTGCTGCGGTTCAAAAGACGGATCTGTTCACTGTTGGTGGCCACAGCCAGCACATCAGACGGTGCACCACTCGCGTCAGCCTTGGGGATATACTTGAGGTTGAGGATATCGTCGTTGTAGCCGATAATCTGCGTGCGACGAGTCAAGTTTTCGTCGAACACAAGGAAATTCTGCTCGGAAGACACGACCACAACCTCGCGGCGTGCAGTACTCAGCAGTAGCTCCATGTAAGTAAGCGCCGACGACGCATCCGATTTCTGTGTGAACAGAGTCTCACAAGAATTGCCACTGCTTCGCCACAGACGCAGAGCGCCTTTCTCTCCGGCGGTCAAGAAGTAAATCGCCTTGTCATCCTGAGTCTTGTTACTTGTGACGCACTTGAAAGTCGGCGGCACCACCACGAGACCTTCAACAGACTCGTGCACTAGCACCGTCTTGCTCAGCTTCTGATCCCTCAAGTCCCAGAAATTGACCACCTTGTCACGTCCAGCAGACAACATTGTGTAGCCATCTTCGGAGAAGGCCACGCTAGTCACGAGACTCATGTGGTCCTGGATGCACGCAACCTGCTTCTGGGTGTACAAGTCCCAGACGCGCACTGTGGCGTCGTCACTGGCCGACACGAGTGACAATCGTGCTGCATCTGGGTGGAACTGCACCAGCGTCACGATACCCGCGTGACCGCGGAAGTTGTGCGTGCAGAAGCCCTTGTCTACGTCAAAAACCTTGACTGTGCGGTCACTACCACCCGTGGCCAGCAGCGTGCCTGACGGATCGAAGCCCATTGCCAGGACGGGTGTATCGTGAGCTTTGATGGTGCGTACGCACTTGAACGTGTCCAGGTCCCACACGCGAAGTAGCAGATTACGGCCTGCCGTCACAAGCTGATTCTTCTTGCCTGGGCGTACAGCGAATACCACAAAGGATTCCTTGGCCTCTTCATCCTCGACGTCCTGCTGCAGGGTACGCTGCAGCTCTCCGGTCTCCGCATCGATGATGGCCACGTCGTCGTGCAGCATGCAGGCCATTAGTGCGCGAGGCTCTGCGTCGATGCTTGTGCGACTATTGAACAGCTCCACCTTACCACCAGTGTACACACCCGCGTGCGTTTTGACAGTGCGCCAGCTCTTGGAGAGGCCCGATCGGGTCGAGTAGCTGCCGGCCGCGCCGGCAGAAGCTTGCGCCGAGTCCGCGAAGCTACTCATCTTCTACAAACGTTGCAATGGACGGCGCTTCCAGTAGTATTTGACTGGAGTAGGGACGCGAGTACACTCTATTGACAGTACTCAAATAAATCGTTAAATGAGGTAAGTGTGGACCACAAAAAATCTAGCCTCAATATTGACTGGTATTGCAAAATTTGCAATACAGCTTGAACGATTTCACTTTTCGATCTTTGCGAGCGATGGAATTGGAGACACATGCGGCAGTGAAGGTTGGCGACGTGAGCAAGCTGCAGAAACTGCTTGACAATGGCGTCAATCTAGATGCAAAGGACGAAGACGAGCGCACACCGTTGCACTGGGCTTGTGCTACGGGGCGTCTAGACGTGGCAGAGTTCCTCCTGGTATGCGCTAAGGCCACCGTGAATGTACAGGACGACGCCGGGTGGACACCGCTCATGAGCGCTGCCTCTGCAGGCCACGGAGACATTGTCGGTCTTCTGCTAAGCAAGTAAGGACGAGTTCAAAGCATACGCCACTGCATTCTTTGACTCTGGTTAAGGCATCCATCAATTTATTTGTCCATCAATTTATTTGTCGATCAATGCAGAGGTGCCAATGCGAACCTTCCCAATGAGAATGGACAGATCCCATTGCACTACCACCGAGGCACGTAATGTGCAGAGCAATCCTTAGACGTCAGGTGGGATGTATCGATACTGACAGGTAATTTACCATGTTGTCGGAGAACAGGACGACAAGAGGTCGCCGAATTGCTGCTGGACTACACGCGGGATGTCAACCAAGCGGTACGATGAGCGTATAGTAACGTAAAGCACACATAGAGCATTATGAGCGTACTGACAGTTTTATGATGTGCTCTATATTGATGGTGCAGGATAATACCGGGAGTACCCCGCTGATGCGTGCTATTGGTGGCAAACCTAGTCCAGGTTCGTTATAAGTATAGTAGTTACCGAGAGTTGATGTTTGGGACCTACTAATCAAGACATTGCTCTTTCTGCTTCTCGGTTTTACAGTGGTAATTGCCCTTCTCCTTGACCATGGTGCCAAAGTCAACACTCGCGATGTTGGAGGCAACACCCCGCTGCACTTGGCAATCAGTGAAGGCTATGAGGACATCGCACGTTTCTTGCTGGAGAATGGAGCAAATCCGAATGCGAAAAACAACGACGAAGAGCGCTGTACCGATCTCGCAAAACCTGCATTTCGAGCTGAAATTCAGATGCTCGCGTCCAAGAAGAAGGGGGCAAGCCACCCCTGACCAGTAACACACAGTGCGCAGCCTAATACCGGTAATGGTAACTCTGTTGTACACAGAAAACTGGAATACCTCTATTGATCGCTGTGTTGTTTGTACTAAGCTGTCCACGAATGCTAGTCGTCGTCTGGTCCGGTGAGGTCAAGATCAGGTATGTTAACCAAGATGAGGATTGACGCATGGCAGTAGATTCTTTTCCATGCCATTTCGACCTTCTCGTCCCAGTCATCCCCGCAAGTAAGTCGCATCGCTTGGATAAGAGAGTCTCCGAGCGGGTCAAAGTCGTCTGGTTTCACACCGATCTTGAGATGTACGAGCGCCAAGTTCATCACCTTCTGGACAAGATCCTCTGATGACAAGAGCGACTTCATGCCGCTGCTGATATGCACGATCACGCGGCTCTGAATCTGAACCGATGCTTGGAAAAGGGGCTTCATGTGCGGATAGTTATCGAAGAGGTACTTGTAGAAGTTCTCGTACAGTAACCCGATCTTGGTACCGGACCCGACAGCGTGGTGTGCATCAGTGTGGATATTTTCCTTGAAGACTCGCTCCCAGTGCTCGAAAGCTACCAGTCGATCCTCATTGTCGGACGGTTCGGTGATCGGAAAATGTGGCATGTAACGCTTGATAATGCGGCAATAGTGCTTGGAGAACTTGGGGTGGCTGCGATGAGCGCCAAAGCTTGCACCAACGCCCATTTTTGCCTATTGTTGTGGTTACGGATTCAATCGCAAAATGAAGTCACCCTGTGAACTGTGAGTTCGTTGCAAAAACATGTAAGGGCGTCCTGG
This sequence comes from Phytophthora nicotianae INRA-310, assembly GCF_000247585.1. NCBI lineage: Eukaryota > Oomycota > Peronosporomycetes > Peronosporales > Peronosporaceae > Phytophthora > Phytophthora nicotianae. The sequence goes on along the minus strand of NW_008648995.1, from coordinate 1,519,542 downwards.
TGGGGCTACAGATCGGATCATGGCATACATAAGATGTCGAAGATACAGGAGTCGCCTTTAAGCGCTGCCAGATCGAAACTTAGTTGTTAATCTTGCGGTACGGAAATAAATTCTCGCATATAGACTCGTCCTGGAAGTTGTTCATTTTGCTGGATTAGCCTTTTTTTGCGACCGACCAAGCTGTTGACCTCGTCCTTGAAGAAGTTATTGCTTGCTTCTAGCGTCCTCGCAGTACATGATACCCTATCTTCATTTTTTGTTTTTTTGAAGCGCTTCAGGCGATGTAGTGATGCAAGTGACTAACCTTACTTGCACTGCAACGTAAATAACTTAAGCCGAGACTAAACAAAAGAGTTAAAGCGTACTGAAGTATTATGTAGCCTTTAGTTGCCGAAACCGCATGCAACACTCTAGAAAAAAGTTCCTCCAACTCGACGGTGCAAGGGTTTCCAGAGCTTGCCACGAATTACATTGGGCTGTTGTACGTGTTGTTCCACGCCGGGAAATACTGAAATCGGAGCTGACTTCTTGGGTGGATGTTGCCTCTGTGCAACAGCAGTCTGCGCTTTACTCTTCACGTTCTTGCTAGCAACAGCATTGGCCTTGGCAATTTTGACAATAGCAGCAGCCAGATCGTGCTGCTCGCTGGCTTCAGAAGCTGCAACCTCGACACTAGCCGCATTCAACGCAGCTCGGCTCTTCTGAGAGGGGTACTACGAAAACGAAGCGCAACCATAACAAGTGAGTCGAATATCACCGCTAAACACTACATGTAAAATACTATTGCATCGTACCTTAGACCGGTTAACCACAAAAACGTACGTAACGCAGAGATGAGGCTCGAACTTCTTGGCCTGTGGGTCCGTCGTACGATGCCGATAGCCCGGAAACAACTTGATATTAAACTGTCGCCGCTCCTTCATGACGAAGCCGGCGGCCTTGGCTTGGTCCTCTATGAACCAGTTGGAGTACGGGGGTCGTGTCTTGAGCGTGACGTGGACTTCTCCATGAACCGTAAGTCGGTTCCGTGCACTCTCAAAGAAGTTAAGTAACAACGCTCGGTTGATATGCACGCGCTGCTGTCCACTGTGGGGGAAGTTGAAGACAATGTACTGAAAGAAGTCGGGGATGGTCTTCAACCCCGTGCCAGTCTTCACCTGTTGCGGCAACTCAAGCAGCTTGGTGGCGTCCACATCATGCAACACAAGCCCATGCGCCGACCGTACCGCCGCGATGCACTCTTGAGCATTGGGATATTTGCTGCGGACTTGGCTCTCTGAGTCAAACGAAGTCGTGAACACACCTTTGCCAGTGCCGCGGTGCTTGACCAGTCCGCGCGAGAAGGAAAAGTCGCCGTCTCCCAACACCAGCACGGCGTCTTCGGGCGCGTACAGCTGGTTGGGCGTCTCATGCGTGCTATGGCGTTGGCGCTTTGAGCTGCTACCTGGAGGCTCTGACAGTCGACTCTTCCGCGACGAGGTGTCACGCTTGGTACGTCCCATTGCCAATCAAAAACTGAAAGTTAAGTTGCGCATCAAATATCGGAAGTTGCGGCAAGTTCACAAGAAGAACAACGGTACTGGTAGTTCGATTGTCTCGACAGTTATCTGCTTATCCACTTGTGCTACTTGGGGCTAGCTACGTAAACCACACGGACTTAACGTCGTCGTGGCCGAACATTTTCTTGCATGTTGGGCACTTGCGATTGCGTGACTTGAGGTTGTTCTCGATGCATTCCTTGCAGAACATGTGGAAGCACTTGGAGATGATCACATCCTTGCGTCGGTCCTGGCACACCGAACAGTTTACGAGTTTCTGCAAGTCGCGCAGCTCGAACCGTTCCAGGTCTGTGAGCTCGCCAGTGGAGGATGCTGACTTGGCATTCCGCAGCTTGCGCTCCATCTCGTCGATCTTCTTACGATGTGTCTCGCACTCCTCGCAAGGTTTCTGCTTCTCCTGTTGCATCTGCTGCTGTGACTTCTCCGCAGTCGCACAAATCGTTTTCGCTACTTCTGCATCTCGCATCAGTTTGCGCTTTTCGGCATCTGAAGCCTCACGCTCTGCCTCAATGGACTTGATATATTCCTTTAACTTCTCGAGCTCGATCTCCTTTGCCTGTAAAGATTCCTATAACATGCATTTGCATCGAAGCAATGTCAGCAAAGAGTTTAAATAGCATAGGAATGCTGACTAAAACGTACCTTAGACGACTCAATAAACGTCTTCTGGTGCTTGTGTACGGTGCTCAGAGATGAGACCTGCAGCCGGACCGCAGCTAACTCCTCGAAACAGTGCGCCTTCGCTTGCTCCTCTCTTGCAAGCAACGTGTGAAGCTTCTTATTGGCATTGCGCTTCTCCTCAATCTGCTGAATAAACTTTTTCCGGCCGTGACGCACCGATTCCACATCCTTCATCATCGTCTCAATCTCCAACAGTAAGGCGTCGTTTTCTTCTTTAGAAGCTTCACTGGAAGCCTTCATGTCCTTGATCTGAGCACGCAGCTTCTCCCTATCTGCGTTACATTCGTGGTGTTCTTTCCTTTCTTGCTCGAATTTAGACTCCACTTCGGATAACCGCTTCAACGCGTCAGTCAGCTTTTCATCAGCATTTTTCCTGTCGGTAGAAAGCAGCATTCGTCAGACCTTCAAGAATAAAAACCACGATGAAAGGGTATCGTACATTTCTGCTTGTTTCAGTGTGTCATACGTCTGCTGCAACTCTAGCTTCTCCTTCTCCAACAAAGCCACCTACAAACAAATACAGTCAAACATCGAGCAAATCAAGCCCACACACAGAGAATAACTGTATCACCTTCTTTGTCAGTGTCAGAGTTTCGTGATTATCTGCCGAGGCTTGTACTCGATCTGCTCGGCTCCGTTCACGCTCAATTTGTGTCTTCAAGTTCGTGTTTTCACGTTTTACTGATTGCAGCTCAGACTTCGCTTCAGTTAGCTGTGAAATTGACGCAAAGGCAGAAGCGTTAGCGATGATAACCTTCAATCATCCTGCTCCATTAGCTCACACCTGATCTCTGTACGTCGATGCGTTGGAGATTTTTTCTCGCAATGATACGTTCTTCAGGTTTAACTCATCCATCTGTGACTTCGTTTTGCTCATTTCCGCCTGAATTTTCGTGATCTTTTTCTCCCACTTCTCGGTCATGTGGTGCTCGAGATCCTGGATCGAGCAAAGCAATATCAGATAATAAAATCAATTTGAATTACGTAAATCTGCTAATACCTTCGTTTTGTGGAGAAGTTTCTTGTACTCTTCGTCGACGTGGGCTTTATCATCGCGAAGCTGTTTGAGTTTTTCGTCATGATCTTGAATCATTGCAGCTTCGTCATTTTTCCACTGTAAAACAACAATGAAGCACAATCACTCAATAAGCTAAGTGGATTTTCTGCATTCCCACGCACTCCAATTGCTTACCGCTGTTTCGGAAGCCTTGATTTTTTCCAGCTCTCGCTTCATGGTATCGACTTTATGACGCTCTTGGTACAACTTCTTACTCAAGATCCCCATGTTCTCCCTCAGAGTTGCAACAGTCTTCGCATGTTCCTTCTCCTTCTCCACAAGAGCTTCCTGCTTCACCATCTCCGTACTAGACAATCCTGAAGAAGTTTTATCACCAGTTTTATCATCATCTGCAGCGTTCTCCATTTTAATTTCGCCAACATCGGCGTTGTCGGTATTTACACCTCCCCGTTGTTCCACATATGCGCTTAACCGGTCGTAGTCTCGACATGCACGATGTCGCTCCGTTTCTTTGGCTTCTATGTCACGCTCGAGTTCAGCTATTCGTGTTTTGAACTGCGTCACGAAGAAAAATTACTAATCAGTTCTAAAGCCCACCAATTTGCAATCGCTACATCACTGCACGCACCGCTTGTAATTGGCTCTTCAAGCTCAGTGTTTCCGCAACTGCTGCTCGTTTTTCTTGTAGAATATGTGCATACTCAATCGCTTTTGCCTTATCTTGAGACGTGCTGCCAACTGCGACGAGTAGTTTCTGCAATAACTTCTTCGTCTGCTCGCTTTTCTGTTTCAGCTGCTCGTACACCTCTTTCTCCATATTTGATAACTCATCTGCTTTAATAAATGCGCTGTCATCAGCATTATCATCAGACGGCAACGATACATCAGCGTCCGGCTCTTCGAGCTCTGCGTCCTTAGCCACAGTGATGAACCACTCTGGTAAATTCAATTTGAGCTCCTCCGCGTGTATGCGAACCTGTCCGAAGCCGTCTACAGTGTCTAGAGCAGCCTGCCAAGCCTCCTTCGAGGCCTTGTTTGACACGGCAGAGGGATCTACAGTCTTAACTGCAGCGAGAAGCTCGTCCTGTAGCTGGAACCACTGCCTCCTCAAGCAGCGGAACGATGCGCTCGTTACGCCTCGCGAACGGTACAACGCCTCGCATTTCTTAGTCAGGTAGGCGATACGTCTGTTCTTCTCCCTCATGTCGATCTCCAGCGCCTTGTTCTTCTCCCTCACGGCCTCAATCGTGTTGGGGTTGGCCTCCGGCGGCGTGTCTTCCTCCAGCTTGATCTTCTTGGGCGCCGACTCGCCGCCAGGCATGGCCTCGCGCCGCTTCCTGTGGCTCACGCCGTTCTCACGTGCATGGGCTCCGGTCTCTGCCATGACTCGGCCTTGTCTCGCGCCACCGTCCACTGGGATCTTCGTCCGTTCCCCCTCCTGTATTGAGACCCTTCTTTAAATGCCTAAAGCCAGTTTTTTAGTGATAAAACGGGGATTAATTTTGACCTCTTATTCTGACCTAAAACCCGAAAAGAGCGCGCAGCTCCAAAAAGGCAAGTGAAAAGATGCTGATAAGCATCGCCCCGGCGATAGCGAAGAGAAGCAACGCACGCGATTTGGCCTTGCGGGCGACTTTGATCAGACACAAACGACCGAGCAGTGTCATCACAAAACCGAGCGGCATTAGTAACTTGGCCGTATTCAGGTCCAGCTTCCCCCACAGGAAAAAGTCGAAGGACGCCACTGCAAAAGACAATGCCACACAACGTGAGTGCATTTGCTCATGCTTAGGTAATCCCATATAAGGAGAGAACGTACTGCCGCTGACAAAGAACACAGCCGTGGCTGACATGGCGGACACAGCTGCAGGGGAGACATTAAGTCCACGCAGCAAGCCTGACGTCGCACCTTCACCGCCTACACCAAACGCTCCTCCAATCGCTCCGATTCCAAGCAAGCGCAGAGGCATCTTCCTGATTGATTCCGGGGACCACTGTAATGAAAAAATCGTTAAAGATGTGGAATGAAATGTGGTGGCGAGCACTGTTACCTGGACTTCGTTCGGGGCAAGGATAAATCGTGGATTCTGCTGCCTTTGGTATGTCGCCACAACGTCTTTCATCTGATAATGCGAGACGACCGAGAGAAAAATGAACGGCAGCATCGAGACAATCAAGAAGAAGAAGGACGTAGGAGGGATTCCGAGCGGACTGGGGAAGTATCTCCCACCCTGGAGCGCTGTGAGCAGCACAGTGACAATAAAGATACCGAAGTTAATCCCCAGCTTGCGCCAAGGAAGACCACTTTTGTACTGAAAGCTGCCATCGTCGTCCTACAATTTTAAAAGACATCGGTCGTCAGAGCAGATTGGCAGCATTAACAGCAATTTTTCGCTACTCGCCTGAAAGCTCGTAGATGGCGCGCCAAGCAGCGACATTGTTTCACCGCTGCTGCACCACCGCCAACCTTCTTCGTGCCCAACAGCGCGAGCTTTCTTAAAAGCTTTTCTGCC
>NW_008648995.1:1509339-1513671 GCF_000247585.1 Phytophthora nicotianae INRA-310 | reverse complement strand
AAGCTGGTAAGAAGTGGAGCTTGTAAAAAGCAAGGCTATACTGAAGAGTCGCCTCTCCAGAGGCGACTCGCTTTCAAGCGACGGAAGAGGAGGAAGAGCACTGGGAGCATTGGGCTGTGTCTGGGGGGCGTCCGACGCGTCGTCGACGTCTGGAAGAGCAGCAATTGGGGACCGTCGCCGCCAAGACGAGCCGTAGCAGAGGACCACCAACGTCTGGGTGGACAGCAGCTACCGTCGCTGCTTGAACGCTGTAGCAGGGGACGCCGACGTTTGGGTAAGCTGTGGCTGGGATCTGTCGCCACGGGTGAGTGTGGCTGGGACCGTCGACAGGAGCATGCTTGACGGGTTGGGCATCGGATCCAAGAAGATCATGGCATTCCACAGGACAAAAAAAAATCGTACGGTCTTCCTGTTTCCAATGCTCCTGGTGCCCAAAACCTGTAGAGAAAGAAGGCGTGCTTCATACGTTTACAAGCTCTCCATCAATTTGCATCTCCAGCATCCACGACAAAAAAATCTTACCTCCCCCGAAAACAGTAATGCTCGCCAGCGGGATGGCCTCCTACACAGTCAATTACACAGCGCCCCAGTGAGAACAATATGCTCCCTTCCTCTGCTTCGCAGCAAGCCTCAATGCCCCGTACATCCGGTCCCAGCTTCAGCACCAAAATGTAGACGGCATCGAGCACAGCTCCACCACCGATCTTTGATCCAGACGAGATGAGCACCACCAACGCAGCAAGCAGAATCCCAAGTAGCTCGTGGGGTTTCTCGACAGAGCGCAACACTTCACGCGGCTCGTATGGCTCGTCCTGCGACGGGAACGTTGGGACGGGGCCAAACTTCACAGGATCTTCTTTCCCGTGTGGTGGTTGAGCTACTATCAATGCCGCACCGAGTGTTAAGACTGCCAGACCACGCACGAGATCTCCTCGAAGGCCCATCGTTCTCGTTCTCTTTGTTGAAGCGAGTGAATCTAAAAATGACGTTGAGGAGGGAGAGAATGAGTCAGGAGAGACATGATTGGATGCATTGTACGCCAAAATGATTTCATTGGTTAGCGTTATTTGAAATTTTGGGTTAATGTTAATATTCAGGTATTTTTTACGCGAGCAACGCTCGAACGCTCTCGATGCTCATGGCGATGGCGCTGATGAGGACAATCGTGGCCATGGAAAAGATAATCATTGACGGGCAGTTGTAGTGACGTACGACCTTCAGCAGACACAAGTGGCCGACGTACGTGGTAACTAGACCCATTGGCAGCATGAGCTGCGCCAGGTGGAGATCCATCTTCCCCATTGTTGCATAATTGAGAGATGACACTGAACAACGCACAGGCAATTGTTAGCGCTATGATAACAAGAAACGATCAAACACGTGTCGGACTTACTTCCGCTGGAGAAAAGCACGGTGGTGGCGGTCATTGCCGAAGCGGCCGAGGGGTCGACTCCTACCTCAAGCAGAAGCGGGCCGTTGATGATTCCTCCGCCGATGCCGAACATGCCAGAGACTGCTCCAGCCGCGAATGAGCACACAGGGAAGAATCGAATCGACGACGATGTCCACTTGATTTCGTGTGCTTCGAGCTCGTATCCGGGGCTTTGCTGCTTTTCGTACGTGGCCCCCAGATTCATCAGCGAAAAGTAGCTAACACCGATGAGGACAGCGTAAGGCAATGTCACGAGTACTGGATAAAGAATCGACGATGAATCGATGCCAACGGGGCTGTCAAAGTTCTTTCCCCCTCGGAGAATTCTCATCGCGGCGACTACCACGAACAGACCAGCAAGTGTTGCAAGCTTCTGCCATGGCGGGTCTGCGCGAGGGAGTACTTCCGGCTCTGCTTTGCTGTGGGTCTTCATGGAGTCAACGGAGGATGAATCAATGCCGAGGAGGGATGTCGCCTCGGGCGCGACACCGCATTGCCAGCGCTCTTTTTGGCGCGCTTTTATAGCCTTCTGTAGTGTACGTGTGCCGGTCACACTGAGCAATAGCACTAACAGAACACACAGGAGCCACGTAGGCATTATCGTGTTGAGGAAGGTGCCGCAGGTAGCTCCCACTGAACCATCATTGTTAGTAAACATGCATGTAATACCGAAATCGATTGAAACAGCAACGTACACAGGAGAAGTGGTTGCATCACAAGAATGACATCCCAGTCAATAAGCGGTTGAGTCGAATTGTCGCGGGTGCGGCGAAGATTCAGAAAGAAGTTGCCGATTGCTGAGGAACACGCCGTTAGCAAACACTAAACACGGCGAACATAGTGGAACACGTATTCAAAACGTACCTCCGCCGAGAATCGTGATACTGGAGAGGGGGATAGCAGTCTACCCAGTGACCGCGTAATAGTTAATAAGACTACCAGCACGATATTGCAGTGTACATGTATCGCACCTTGGCATCTAGCCCGACGATGAGGATGTAGATTGGATCTAGCACTCCTCCACCTCCAGTGCCTCCTCCTGCAGCGACGAAGATGACGAGCGCCGCTAGAGCCATACCGAAGACCTCGCGCTGGGTCAGCCCGATGGACGCGTCAACTTCTGGGATGACAGCTTCTTCTGCGGGCAATAGTGTGTCTACTGCCCGCTCAGTACGCAGTGTTTGCGCTTTTACGACAGCAACCGCCAGCGCCGCCAATATGAGAGCATGTGGCAGCGCCGCGAAACCCGAACGCGTCCGTACTCCGAGTCGCTGCAGCATTGCCCTTACGTGGCCGTGAAGTCAAATTCGAAGTGGCGGCAGTGCAGCAACTGCAACCGCCATGAATCTCGGTTGGGCAAGTCACAGATGCCGCGGCCAATGATAGAGGAGACCGTTGTCGAGTCATTGTTGTTCTGAACACAAAAATAACTGTTCGCAAAACTCTTTTCGTGGAGAATTTTAGAGGAGATTGCTGTCCGTCTCCTCTAAAATTCCCAGACTGTTGTCAGTCTCCTCCAACACGAACAAGAATGTTGCCGCTTAGTTTTTGCATTGCGCTGCGTAACCAAAGGGCGTCAAATGCGTGTGCTGGAGACCACAGCGACACTAATAGCGGGAGCACGCATCACCTCGGCTGTGCTACGGTAGCTATACAACGCACCACTCCATCTGAAACTTTCTTTTAAAAAAAAACTATAAGCTAGTGTGGATCATCGATTGAAAGCACGACTGAAATTCGTGAGTTAAGCGTCTGATTGGAATGACAGAGCTAATAAAAAATGAGTCGAGATGGCCTCCTCTTACTGAAGACTACACGGAATAGAGGGACCTGCGCTCTCCATTTCGTTAGTGCTGCTAGGAAACGAGATGTCGGTAAACGAGAAGTTGTCGTTCAGCTCCACTGCAAAGCAGACCGCGAGTCGACCGTACTTGGCCGAGTTTGTCCACCCGGGATACTGCGACCGGAGAACGATCGACACACAATCGCCAAGCTTGATATGGTGCAGCAGGTCTGCGGAGCTGCCGAAGTACTTACGGTGGTGACGGAAATTCCTGCCGGCACGAAGGTTCGGACAGAATAGCGCGCGCGCCGTCTCTCTGTTCTCTCCCATCGTATTTACCGACGTCACCGCCACCTCGGACCAGGAGCTTGACTCGCGGTACGTGCCATTATGTTCGCGTCCATCGGTGGCCCATCCCTGATCTTTAGACACACAGTCTGCCACCAGCAGCGAGCATTTACTTACGTCCACTCCAGGTGGAATATCTAATTCCTCGGCGGTGGGAAGCTGCAGCTGCAGATAATCCTCATCCATATCGCTACGTCCGCGACGAAACTCTGTAGTTTCGGCCTGGAAGGCGAGCAACACCCCGGCGAACTCGAGAACGTTGTTCACCACCTCCACTGGAAACCTATGCTGCGCAACGACAGACGCGATGTAAAGAATCTCACCCATCGGGCGCGGTTGGATAGCGGCTAGCTCCTCTTCGGGCGTCATCCGGTGTGCCTCGCTGGCCGAAAAAATGGCATCATCCACGAGGAACACGCCTTCGTCCATGCCAGGGGTCACCATGCTTGTCTTGCTGATTTTCTTTTTTGGCCAAAACTACAAGGTAAAAAAATATTGGTTAAAAAACCTGAAGCTTATTTTTCCTAAAACTATATATTATTTTTAATAAATAACGTACAGTTCCTGAAATTATTTATTTTATAAAACCTTCTTTAAGATTTCGTTGGGCATTTATTGGGGACGAAGTCCCCCCTATAATGATGTGATACATTGATTTAGTGTGTTTTACGACTGCTATATAAGCTCTTATTTACTTTTTACAAGTGTATCTATTAGTTCTTGGAATGTTTTAGGGGTTCAATTTATAATCATGCACACTTGGACCAAA
>NW_008648995.1:1483519-1508534 GCF_000247585.1 Phytophthora nicotianae INRA-310 | reverse complement strand
GTAGAACTTGAAGCAGACTCTGCTGATGGTGAAACTGACAAGATTGCAAAAGCAGCAAATCGAGCTGCAGGACAAATGTTGTATCCGACCGCGGATCTAGCTCGAAAAACTGAACTGATAAATGAATATACTACTAAGATGCTTTTTCAAAACTGCTATCCAACGCTTTTCCTCGATGGCCGAGGTGGTCTACATTCACTGAATGATGACTCGGGAAGAGAACATAACTACAATCTAGCCGAATATTGCGCACATTTAATGAAATGGCATGATCGCCGCTTTGTGATTCATGGGAATTTTAGGATTTTCTGCCTAAATCTCATTCAAAGGCGTCAAATAGATGGTTTTGTGAAGCGTGTCAACTTACCATCTTTTTGGGAGTCAAGTGACACGGCGGAACAAACCATTGGTTGTTCGGAAGGCGTTGAGGCTGATACATCTCCGTCAATGAAGCTACTAGACTCTTTGAAACCTTTGTTTTCGAGGTGTACGTGGTAGTGGACTTTACTGGGCAAACGCCCGAGACGATTTGATGAGCATGATCGGAAATCGAGTGCTGCCTTCCCGTTGGCCAACATTTTTCCTAATATTGAGTGCGGCAGATACAATTTGGCCAGACTTCTTTCGAGCCTGTAACCCAGAGCGTTCATTAGCGGAAGCCCGAGCTTTGACGAGTGCTGAGCGAAGGCGATACCTTAGTGAGAATCTTGACATTGCTGTACGACATTTCAATCGCCGATTCGATTCATTTTTTAAGCATGTAATTTGTGGTAAATTTTAACCTCTTGGAGAAGTAGTTGACTACTTTTGGCGGGTGGAGTTCCAGCACCGTGGCTCTCCGCACATTCATGCATTATTGTGGATCCAAGACGCACCAGATATTATAGATCTTACTCAAACTGAGTTCAGATGAGCCCGTATGGCTAAGTACGTTTAGAGCGTAATATCTGTGCTTGCAAAAACAACAGAGGAGTTAGAAAATTGTACATGTACTACATGCAGCCACGATAAAAACAACGAATTCGATATTTTGACTGCCAGACCACCCGATGCATGTACGCCAGAGTGGGAATGTGATCTGTCTCCACTAGTGCAGCGAGTGCAACAACACATTTATTCTTCAAAATCATCCTGTCGCAAACGCGGAGACGCTTGTCGCTTCGGTTATTCTAAAGAGATTCGAAAAAATACACAAGTTAATGTCAACAAAGCCGATGACGGAGCTATATCGATGCAAATTCATTTGAAGCGAGAGGTGCCAACAATTAACAATTACGCTCCGGTCTTACTATCTTCTTGGAGAGCTAACATGGATATTCAACTTATTGGCAACGCGTATGGAGCAACCGAGTACACTGCCGCGTACGTTAGCAAAGCTGAGCCCGACACACTTAGGTTTCGACAAGTAATTACTCGAACGGTGAAGAGATGCGATCCTAACCTACCGAATTATGCGATTCTAAAGCGTGTCGCTAACGCAACCTTGTCCATTCGTGAAGTCAGTGCTCAGGAGACCTACTATATTTTACTGAGAGAGCTTCCTCTTTACGGAAAATCTAGGCAAGTTTCGCAAGTTAAGACAATGAGGCATAGCTTGAGATATTACCGAGTAGACGGCTCTGAACTATTCGATATCGAGGAGAGTGTAAACCGCAATGACTCGATTCGTATTGAGCGGGCAGAAAAAGCTTACATGAATCGCCCACGCAATGAGCTATTCTATGATATGACAGTAGCGACATTCGTCGAAAAATACAAGTTAGTCGATAGTATTGCTACTAGAGCTGAAATTTCTAACTGTTGGAGGTGATGTGATGGCTACGGGTTTGTTAAGCTTCGTAGCAAAGCTCATGTAGTTTGTGGAGACTCCATGGATCGCACCGGATTCTACAAACTCGAATTTTTGCTTTGCTGAAATATTTCTCCATAAACCATGGCGGACGTTAGAAGAGCTACCCCAAACAGATGACGAATGCATTGAAACGTTTGAGCAAGAGCAGCAGAATGTGTTGGAAAGTGAGCTCCACCACGAATCTAGCCTGAAATTATCACGGCAGGCCGAGCTTGATGCTCTAAAAAAAATCGAGAGCTACTCAGGTGCACACTACATTACCTTCCTCCGAGTACGTGTTTGTAGGTGATGGGCCTGAAGATGAGGCATGCCTAGTTGCACCAGACGACGACAATACAAATGAAACTTGCACTAGTACTAATGATTCTAGTTTGTTTCAATGGACTGCTAAGCGATCGTACACGAGTGAGGATGTCAATAAGGCCAAGACGTTCATCAAAACGCACGTAAAACCTTGGATAAAGTTGCAAAAAGATATCCGTCGAGCTCGTAAAAGCACCGCCTATTCAGAACCAAATGGAAGTTGCTATCAGTACCCTATAATTGATGTCAATAGTAATGTACAAATCGCCGTAATGGATGAATCCCAATGGGTACCATTTGCATTTGCCATGGTCCAATCTCGTGCTCAGCTTCAGGCATCGGTAAATAATACAACGTGTGAGCCCATGCAATGATTATCCAGGGCGAAGGAGGAAGTGGAAAGAGCTGGCTCATTAAGCACATAGTTAAGGACGCCCACAACGTTTTTTTTGTGAGGACTCAGCTATTCGACGATCTTCAAAGCGAGTGCTACTATTAGCTCACCAAGGTACAGCAGCTTTCAATATTAAAGGACAGACGACCTGTTCGGCATTAGAGCTAACCTCTTTCTCTCGAAATGCATTCTCAAGTCTGTATTCGCCTTTGACGACCTAGAAAGGAGGTGCAACAAAACTCAAACGCCTGCAAGACAAGTACGAAGGTGTACATCTTGTCATTATTGACGAATTTAGTGTAATATCGTGCGGTATGTTGTACTGGATCGATCAAAGAATGTGCGGGATATGGCCCCAACACAGTCATCAACGTTTCGGAGGTAGAGATGTAATTTTTACTGGTGACTCAGTGCAGTTAGATCCTGTAATACCACATGCTTTAGCGACACCATCCTCTAAAATCAGTAGTCCTGTTCATGTGTTAGGTCACGAAATTTGGGAGGAGATTTCGATTGTATGCACATTAACTAGTCAGAACCGAGGAAAGGCTGACTCAGAGTGGTTTGAAGCGTTGCGCCGTCTTCGTAGTAAGTGTCCAACGCAGGCGGATGTCAATTATTTAACTCAAGATACTTCAAAGGCAGCGAAATTCCTACTTGGGCTGTAGAAGCGAAGTACATAGCGTAATTGAATGCCGAAGTTGCTGAAGCGGATAGCCATAGCCTCAAAAGCTGTTCTAACCAGATAATTAATATTCGCTCTAAACATAGTGTTAAGTAAAAGCGACTAGCTAAGCACAGAGACGTATCGCCTAGCTCGATCGAAGCTCTTTTACAAGACGCCGAATCATCCAGCTCAGATAGAGATCGTGTCGTTGGAGGGCACTTCCAAATGCTATTGGTGCTCCAGTTAGCCAGACCTACAATATGGAACAAAGAGCAGGTCTGTGCAACGGGTCCAGTGGAGAAGTGTACGACTTAATATTTTGCAACGAGCTTGAGCTGCCAATTAATACTCGTACAGATTTCAGACGAGTACATGGGGCCCTCGTTCTTGCCAGATATACCAAACATTGTGCCTGTTGTTCCTAGAAAAGTTAGCTGGGGAAAGAAAACTAGCAACCTTACAGTATTCCGCGAAGGGATTCCGCTACGACTCGCATATGTACTTACTGTTCATAAACTGCAAGGCTTAACTTGCAATAAAGTCATCTTTCACTCATTTTCCATTCCTAGCGCAGCTTTCGCTTACGTTGCGCTATCGCGAGTGCGAACTCGTGAGGATATTGTGCTTACAGCACCAGTGACTCTACAACAGCTGCAAACTTCAAGTGATAAACAATTGTCTTTTATTAACGAAGTAAAAAGGAATTCAACAAGCAGTTAGCTCAACTAAAGCAAAAGCTGAATTACTTATCCCTTCGATGAAGCTGCTGGCATTACAGCACAATCGAGCGTTGGCACCGCGGTTATTCAATTTATTACCTTGTTGGACAAATTGCGTAAAAGTAGTAACTTTACTCAAGATTACGTTGTCAAACTTGAAAACAATTGCTATCATAGCAAAACCAAACAACTGACTCATAACTTATCTGTATGTTGCAAATTACAAAGGAATCCTTCTCTTACTGATACCACAAAGTGAACAATTCACCGTTCTTACGCCTACTAGATGATGCCCATAAAGACCGAATAACTTCCACTTAAACTTACGCGCGAGCAGTTGGGTGTGACTTGAAACTCTTAGTTTTTTTTTGCTCTTCTTGAACTTGCGCGCATGAGCAGCTTGGCGAACACGGAGTTCATAAACCTCACGGCCTGCAATACATTAGCATCAGTAAGCCATACATGTGCCCAAACATTATAGCATTTTTGTACGTACGATGCTGCGATTTGGCCACCTTGTCCGCACGTGCGTGAGCTGCCCGTGCAATCACCTGGGCGCTGATCACACTACGCCTGCTACCGTCGCCACTGTTGTTGCTTCCTCCGTCACTAACGGGTCCACTGCGACGACCATCTGCGCTTTCAAGCACAGAAGAAGCCTCTCCATCCTTGAGCAGCAAAGGCAGAGCCATCAGACCAATAACAACTTCAACACTTGGTAGCGTAGCCACGTGCTTGGCTGCCTGTCGTTGACCTACGAAAAAGCAATAAATATTAAATTAAACATCAACTTGAAGTGGAAGCACATGACTCACTTGTTCGCACTGGCATAGCAGATCCAACTTGCGCCACGTGTTCACAGCATCAGCATGTTAGACAGTACATCCTTAACTCAATCTACAGTCACCTCCTTACCATCACTGCCTGCATCCTCGCCCCGACTAGCAGCTGCCGAGGCACTGCTCATCATTCTCGATTTGGGAATGAAATGTGATCTCTTTTGGGGGACGTCGTCCAAAATTATGTGTACCACATAATTTTAGGAGGTCGGCAACTCGCCGAGCGCAGCGAACGTGAGATGCTCTCTACTAGTGATGCTTTTGCCCCAATTATTTTAAATGGTGTTGGAGAATATTCGTCTTATTTTTAAAAAGACCGAAAAATACATCAATACTGTTTTTACTAATAACCTATGCATTCCTAATGCTTGTCAAAATTAATAAAACACCAACCGCGATTTTGAAAGGTCGGAGAAGGTTTCTGATTCTCCAGTTCAAGACGACGATGCAACCGCGTAGAGAGAAGGAAGCGCGCAAGCCGCGTCCGCAGCAGCTCGTGTTCTCCACCAAGAAGGCTGGGCGCAAGACGAAGACGCGTCAGCAACAACAACAGCAGGTGGTCACAGAGGACGCGAAGTCAACAACGCAACACAGTCAAGAGGGGCAGCAACATGAGTCTAATGTCTCGTCCCACGATGCTCAAGTTCGGCACCGCTCGAGCCGCAGTCACAGCCACAGCCGGTCCGTGAAGCGCATGAGGCCATCACGGGCGCTTCTACAGGGCGACCACGCGACGGTGGCGCAGTGCGTTCGAGCGATGGTAGAGCGAAAGACGGACGCCGCGCTACTTGTGGATAGGAATGGGCTGCTCACAGGCATCCTTACGGACAGAGATGTCGCAGTGAAAGTTGTGGCGGTAGGCAGAGACCCCAGCAGGACATTGGCGCATGAAGTCATGACTCCGGACCCGTTGTGCGTGTCGGCCAACTCCAGCGCGATTGACGCGCTCAAGAAGATGATTTCAGGACAATTCCGTCACTTGCCGGTGACGGACAATGATAAAGGTTGGAACCGTGTAAAAGGCATATGAGGACAGTAGCATGTGTTAACGTCATCTGTGCGTATTTTGTAGTGGTGGGCATTCTGGACATAGCCAAGTGTCTGTATGAAGCCATCACAAAGCTCGAGCATGCGTACCGAGATTCATCCAACCGACTAGAGGAAACAGTTAAAAAGGTATTGTTGCGGCGCTAATTGGAGTGAAGCATACTGGTGTCTCAAAGTTTCTGATGTCGATGGTGGCTGTAAATCCTAGCTGCAAGAGAGTTTGTCAGGGTCTACGGAAGCTAATTTATTCGAGTCCTTGCGGCAAAAGGTAAAAAACTAGCTACATTTTCTGACATTTGGTTTCGATGTTCTAACGTTTAGAAAATGTGTGTTGCAGCTCTTTCTGCCAACGCTGTCTGCAATCCTCATGGAAGGCTTGGAGGTGCCGATTTTGGGTCCGACGTCGACTGCTATGGACGCAGCACGCATGATGCTCATACAAAAGACGAGCGCCGTTATGATTTGCGATGAAGCAGGCCAGACTGTGGGCATTTTCACTTCAAAGGATCTGATGCGGCGCGTGGTCGCTCTGTCGCTGGAACCCAGTCAATGTTTGCTGTCTAGCGTGATGACACCCAATCCTCAAACTGCCACACTGGGAACAACGATCTTGGAGACGCTTCATTCGATGCACAATGGGAAATTTCTGCACGTGCCCGTCTTTGATGGTGGTAAGAAACTAGTGGGTATAGTCGATGTCCTGCAGGTTACGCATGGTGTCGTTCAGCAAATGGGCACATTCCAGAACGTAAAAAGTGATGGAGTTCAGCCGTTGTGGGATCAATTTCGGAGCAGTTTGAAAAATGCAAATGACTCAGCGGAGCACGAAGAAGAAGTCGAGGATGATGAATCAAATGTTGGTGTGGATGATCCTGATGCTGATGGCATTGATATTGCCTCTTTGGTGGGGCGTCAGTCCTGGAGTGATTTCCAGTCGTCGACCGGAACAAGTGCTACTGGCGACCCAACGCTACTTGATGAAAACCCTCTTAACGAAGAGGAGCATGCACCTGATGTGTTTGTCTACAAGCTTGCCGATTGCTACGGTAACAACCACCGATTTACCAGCTCTGCTGAGTCAGTGAAACAGCTTCTCGTCGATGTTCAGAACAGACTCGGTGACAATACTATCCGCCGAATCCTTTACGTCGATGACGAGGGCGACCACGTACGTTGCAATGATTGCATTCTGTAACTATTCTAAATTGACGGTAATGCTTTTGAACGAATACAGGTGCTACTTTCTGAGGATTCCGATTTGAAGGATGCTGTGAATCGTGCGCGTACGTGGGGAAACAAATACATCCGCCTAATAGTCCCGCACTATCGGTTCGCTGTGCGTCGTGCGCTGGCACACAATAATGATACAGCGATCGGAATGGTCGTGTATGCCGCCGCCGTAGCAGCACTGGCCGGCGCGTCGTTTTTCTTAAGCAGGCGAAAGTGATGTTACATGTTACTACAACCTTCGAGTGTGTGGAGGATAGTTTTATTACGCGAGGCAAAACGCAGCTTTGAATAAATATGAGCTGCCCAAAGTAGGAAAAACTGGTCAAAATCAAGCTATTGTAGTGGCTCCGCAGCAGCTTTTGAAGTAAGCTCTATCCGGCGAGGATCATTGGTAACGAACGGAATGGGAACACGGCTTCAAGATGTGATACTGGACACGGCTGCTGAAATGTGCATCGCACTGAAGAGCGTCAATAGGACTACAGATTTCCACGAAAAGAACTGTGGAAAGTAGTAGAAGATCGTCCACAGGCCATACAGGAAAATACCTGTGAGAAGCAACAGAGAGTTCTGTGGGTTCAAAGCCTTGAAATTCGTCTGGAGCGCTGCTTGTGGGTGGGGAACTGGGGCTGAATGCACGCATTACAACATCATCAACATCTCCATATGGTTCAACGCGAGAAAAATTGTCTCTTCAATACGTACGTGCATCCGTAATGACGCTGTGGATCACGCCGTTTTCTTCGATACCATACTCGCCCATCGAGCGACTGGGTAGTAGTAACATGCCCATATAAATCAGCCTGATTTTCTTCCCATTGGCGAGCTCGTCGGCAAAGAACTGCGATGATAAATAGTGTCATTTCCATGAGAAGAACTGATACACTCGATGGATTAAATAACCACAGCACCTTGCTGACAAACTTGTCGACTTGCTGCGTGGCCTTGAACCATGCTGGTCGAATCTCTTCGCCTTGGCGCAGTCGAATGGGCAGATATCCCTCGGGAACCTCGTGCTTTATTGCTTCCTCCTCTTGCTCCGACCCCTCTGATTTCTGCATTAACGCGCGAATAAAGAGTCTACAAGTCAGAACAAAAGCCAACAGCTCTTCAAAGCAGGCAGGTTAAAGCCGCACCGCTTTGTGTGTCGTCGTCACCGGCGCGACGATTCTGCGCATCCAACGTAGCAGAATAAAAAGCAGTTAGTTTTTTTTAGTGTTAACCATCAACACAACAGCTTTCACGTACTCCGCCTCGTCGTTCACGAGCTCCCACTCGTCGTGCAGAGCAGTAGGAGAGGAAGGAGGTGAAGCTGGTGTATTCATCAGACTGCCTTGGAAAGGAAACGAGGTGCAAATGAAAGCAGTGCGAGAACCTCCTTCGGGTCTTGGCGCTTCTTTTGTAGTGGTCGGAACATGAGGGATGGGATGAAAAATACGTATACACAAAATAAACACATTCAGCAAACTTCAACGTCAGTCGGACTATTTCCGTCAAATTGATCCACACATCTTGTTTTTGCATCAAAGGGTCTCAATTGACGAAGTGGGTAAAGCTCGCTAATGACCGCCTTCCTCGAGCGCACACAGAAGCTTCGCCAGCACCTTGAGGCGCTGATCCGCCGTGACGCCGTAAGGAGCTCGTTGGCCGTGGACGAGCGAGCGCTGCGACGTCGCGTAAACGACTTCTACCTGCCCATGTTCAGTTGGACGACGGAGGTTGTGGAGGCCGCGCAGAAGAAGCAGGGCGATGCCAAGCGCTGCGTCTGCATTGGCTTAAGCTGCCCACAAGGCGGCGGGAAGACCACGGCCTCCATGTACATGCAGGAGGCGCTGGCGCTTATGGGCAAGAAATGCGCCGTCATGTCACTGGACGACGTGTACTGGAAATACGAGCAGCAGGTAGCGCTTGCCAAGGCCAACCCAGGCAATCCATTGCTTCAGGTGTGTGTGCGTGGATGATGGTTGCTGTGTAGTGAGGCTGATAATGGACTTGATGCAGTATCGTGGTAACCCGGGCACGATGGATGTGCCACTCCTGATGGACTTGGTTCATGAATGCAAGACTTCAATGGGAGAGATCGCTCTGCCACGCTACGACAAGTCGCAACATAATGGCCGTGGCAACCGTGCTCCTGTATCTGAGTGGGACCGCAAGCAAGGTGTGGCAAGCTTACCTCGACAATAGCTTGGTATATGACTTGATAGTTTAATGGCCTTTGCTTGCAGGCCCGCTGGATGTGTTGTTAATTGAGGGGTGGTGCATGGGCTTTCAAGCGATCGACGATGACAGTCCCGAGCTCAGTGAGCACATGAAGACCGTGAACAGGGAGCTTCGTGCTTTCGACAAGGTATACGAGGAGCTGGATGGCCTGGTGGTGATCAAGATCAACAACCTAGACTGGGTTTACGAGTATGTTTGGTATTTCCACTCTGCGGCCTTTGTGGCGTTGCATATCTGATCGATCTTCGTGCTTACTGTGCAGGTGGCGCGAGCAGCCAGAGCAGCTCCTGCGTGAATCCAAGAAGCCTGCCATGACCCCTGATGAGGTGCGCGACTTCGTGGATCGCTTTATGCCTGCGTACAAGACGTATCTCAAGGGGCTGTATGCCGACCCAAAGGAATCGACTTCGCCCTTGGCTAATGTACCACGCCTTATTTTCTCCATCACTTCGACTCGTGAACCAGCGGGTAAGCCCATGGAGTTCAACTTCGAATCCAAAGCGCTAGAGGATTAGATCGACCTTTTTTTTTAAAAGGTCGATCTATGTAGAGACTGCAAACGCGAAATTCCACAATTCGGATGCCACGGCCAACTAGTACGAATTGCTAAAAGTTTTCAATCGTTTATCGAAAATGTAGCTGTTGTTGGCAACGAAGAAAACGACACAAATGGAACGAGTGAAAGCTAATAAAAGCACGGGCGCGGTGGACAGAGTTGTCGCCAACAACCAGCAGGGCCTGGACACGTATACGAAGGGTAAACAAGACGTGTTGCAAAAATATGTCAGAAAAATATCTATCGAAGAGGCGTCCTGCGCAAAGAGTGATCGTCCGTACCGAGCTTGATGAAGCTGCACGCTCAGCAATTGGGATGGCTACTTCTTATCGTCTTTTGCGCACTACACGCTACAAAGGCTGCGACCAAGAATGACGTATGGACAAGATGTATTCGGAATATACTGAGGTCGTTCACTCAGCCTCAACAAAACTTATTATGTGCCTCGATCCACTCGAATGGCCAAGATCCGACAGCACCTGGACGATGCGCTAAGATAGCTTTGGGTGGGAGACCACTGCAGCCAGCGAAGTTTGCCTCACGAGGGGAGCTGCTGCGTGCTGCTTCTATTATCCAGCTCTGTTCAAAAGCGCAGAATATGGGCCCAGCAAATTGTTGGATTGCGATTCCTGCTCAAGTACGGCAGCAAATGCTTGTTGCGTTTGCATCAACAAACACTGACGTGGATTTAGATTCTGAAGCTGCTGCGATCCCTTTGGTTCGAGTTTGTAAACACGCTCAGGACGATCGTCCCGCGCAGTGTTTACTACTTTGGCTTGAGATGAGCAAAACCCTCAGCAGAAGGGATGCTAGCGACGCACTCGATGGTGCGGTTACATTGTGCAAAAGTTTTGATGGACAAACATCGGCTCTGAAGCAATGCATGATGCAGGTAACACCGCATTTGAGAATCGAGGCAGGTTCTCAGTTTCACATTCTCCAACTTTGTCAGTTTATTGGGGACGGCGAGAATTTGGCTGCTGTCATAAGGTGTGCCTCTAAACTCGGGAGGAAACATATTTTACCCAATATTATCTCCCAAGTTTGTGCTGGAATCTCCGACGTTACCCAACCACAAACTTGCTTTGTGGAAGCGCAGCAAAAGCTCCGCTGGATGAGTCAAGAAGCACAAATATCCTTGTGTATGGGTGCTGCTGAACGTGCGCCACTTGTCCCGGTATACTGTGCCTTGGAGATGAAGAATATTGCTCGAACCCTACCTTTTTCTGATCATGGTAAATTTGTGGCAAATTTGTGCCACGGTGCAACGAATGCCACCACTGTCATTCAATGCGTAAAACTTGTTCCAGCGCACACCTTCACGGCCAGCCATACTCTACGCCTTTGTGCAGCTTCTGCGATGCCACCACCTCAGATGCTTGAAAATGACGACCCAGTATCGCTATATCCTACGAGGTGTGCTACTCGGGCTCAGTTACTCCTCCAACGATCACTGCGCATTTCGGTTGACGATTTAGGCATGTCAGTACCTGCAGCCGCTGTTCACGTTTGTGAACAGGCCACGTCGGACGCACCCAGCAAATGTTTAGCAGACACTCAGCGTGATCGAGCACTGTCGGTCAAACTTCGTGTGCAGCTTTGCCAGCGAGCCACCTCAGATTCACCGCAGCGTTGCGTCTGTTCACTCCGTAAATTCATAAATGCGGGGCGTATGGATATCTACAATGCCGTGATGACATGTCGACAAACTGAATCAATAGGACCCGTGGAATGCGTGGGGGAACTGTTTCACACGACTGCTTCAGTGACAGGAAAAGTGGCGGCTCAACTATGTCATGCAGCAAAAGACTCGGAGCCTGCTCATTGTTTCGCCGCGTCTCCTGCTTTCTACGACGATGAGCTGAAAGTTCTGCTTTGCAACCAGGCTGAAAGTTCAGCCCCAGCGTCATGTGTGAACACCGTGATTACTCGATTCGCGAACCAACCATTGGTGAAAGTATCATTGTGTCGAGGTGCAACCACCGCCGCACCTGCAGCTTGTGCCATCGAGGCTCCATTTGGTATGGATGAAACGAACGTAGTTGAGCTATGTCGATCGGCACAGAGTTCTACACCTGCAAAGTGTGCACAGGAACTGCCGAGATCTCTAGGCGTGCCCTGGCTTATGGTAGCTCAAGTGTGTACTGGTGCAACCTCAACAACTCCAGGACGTTGCTTGGCGCACCATGTCCGTCACTCTCGAATGCATCTTCGTGCTCTTGATGAAAATCAAGTTGTGGCAGAGTGTCGGCTTGGTGTGGTACGACCGGCAGCTTTGGGAATTGCTAAAGCGTCGTACAGTTGCCCCGAACTTCACCCTTTGTGCCCCTTGCATATCGTCGTAGACGTGCTGGATCAATACGGTCATCCTTTGGTCGATAGCCACCATCAAGTTGTGTATGTGAACGCTAGATTTACCGAGAGTTATGACCAGCAGCATCAGTACTTCCACCGCAGGCAGCCAGTACTACAAGGACCATCATATGCCAAGATCGTCGACGGATCTGCCGACTTCTCGAATCTGCTCTTTACTGGAGTCGGCACATTCACCCTCACATTTCATGCTGGAGAAGGTGTTACTGAAGAAGTTGCGCGGGTAGTTGTGCATCCGGATCTCATAGCGGAAGCCTTACAGACTCGCTGTGAGCAGCTCTTTATACGCTTCCAGTGCAGCGCTGAATCACCTCCATCTCCGATACGTGACAAACAGCGCAATGAGATCCAAATGTTGCTTTTACCACGTGAACTTCATCTCAACGCGGTCACGTGTGGAGAATACTGGATGAACAATATCGGTAGCCTTGCCTTCAGCGGCTTCTCCGCCCCCAGCCACGTGCTCTACGTCCTCCCGCGCCCGCTCTACGATCTCTTTACGTACGTAGCTCACTTAATTCTCTCTGCATTTCTACCACCCTACCACCCTCTGTGGCTATTATGTCAGAAGCATGGACATCCCACGAGCAGACATGAGCGCTTGGGCGCTGTTAGGACTGAAAGAAGGAGAATCCAGCCGCACTGTTATCCGCCGCGCCTATCATCGACGATCATTGGAGTGGCATCCAGACAAGTGGCACGCACTGGCGACTGCGTTGCCTCCAGTATGGCAGCAGGAGTTAGGTGGAGTGTACGTTTTGATCACACAGGCGTACGACCAGCTCACTTCGAGCAGCAGTCGTTAAACAACAACTTCAACACGAAACGTAGTGATTTAGGTTAAAAGGGACCCAATCAAATCTGGCCATTTTCGCCGATTGTGAGCTCATAATATGAAGGCGACCATGCAAGAGGCGCTGCTGGCGATCCTCCGCGGCCTCCGCAATGGCTCGTTCTACGGCACCAAGGTGCGCGCCCCGCATGGTACGTGACTCGCTGCACGTCCTCCTGCTCACTCTCTACCTACAATCAGCCTCACGTTTGCTTTGTTCTTGCGTCGTCGCAGCGTTGGTGATGATCTTCCTGTTCCAGAAAGGCTCCATTCGCCAGAAGCTCCGCGGCATCGTGCGTCTCACTTTTGAGCACAGCAAAAACCTCGCGCTATTCGTGGGTGTCTACAAAGCAGTACTTGCTGTGTTGCGTGCGCATCAAGAGCACGCGCTGGGACGCCACGTGAGTACAGGTGTGGGCAAACCGGGCGCGCACTGGCACGCGGCCGTAGCCGGCGGCATCGGCGGCTATTTAGTATGGGGCCGCTACTCTAGTGTGAATTTTCAAATTATCATGTATTTGATGTCGCGGGTTCTCATCAGCGCCGTACGCTTGCTGGCGGCCAAGGGATACCAGCCGTTCGCACAGCACCGCTTCAAACATGTATATCCGCTGCTGGCCACCGTGGTCTGGGCGAGCGTCATGTGGCTCTACGAGAACGAGCCACACACGTTGCACCCGTCCCTGCTCAAGAGTATGCAGTTCCTATACGACGAGTCTTGCCGCTGGAAGGATGGTTTGGTGGAATTCCTTCCGTCGCCGGCCACGACCGCCGTCTTCTTGCTGACATGGCTGCAATTTTAAAAAAGTGAGTGCGTGCAGATCGCAGTTTCGTCCCAGCGCTGCGATAGGAACAGCGAGCTCTTCAAGGAGCTCGTCAAGCTTAAAAGATCATCGCAGTCCCTTCGCCCGGCTCGTTTGCTTTGTAAAACGCGGCCTTAACTTCAAGCAAATAGTAGCTACATGTATTTTGTTGACGAACTTTACAGTAACACCACCGTGATGAGATTGTTCGAAGACTATTTGCGCGATAAGGTGTTACATACTTAAGTATACCAAAGGCAGCGTGGATATGCGCTCTCCGTCTCAACGCCTTGAGTTAAGACTTCTACAAACCAGATTTTAGACAGTGGTTTAAAATCAGAGAAGTTCGTCTTTTGTCTGCGACAACATCGGCAGCACTCATGTACAATAATAACACGAAACACATTAATCTACATGCATTTAATAAATGCCATTTATCCCGTAGACCACATGATGCGTGCTCGAAAGAGGGTTGAGAGTTTCACAGCTTTGTCAACTTGAGACATTCTAACTCGAGCCAAATTTATCCCAGGCATAATTTACGATATGCGAACATCAACATGCTCAACTTATTTTAGTAGATTAGATATCGAAGACAAAAACGTTTCTTGTCAATGGCTTTAAGAAGAATCACGAGCTATTCTTCTCTAGTCAAAACTGGGGTGGGTGGGGGGGGGGCTGACTAAAGCAAGAGGACTACATCATTTACTAACACTTTTAACTGACATACAAATTGCAAGAGACTGGCAACAAAGAGGAGAGTCTGCGACGCCCAAAAAGGTCTGTTTCTGTTTCCAGTTTCATCTGCGGTACATATCGCAGTGAGCAACTTGCATGAGCGACTGGTAACCTATTTATTCCATTATTCTACTGGAAACGCGAGACACACAATTGAAGCGAGCGTCCTCACCAAGAACAGAAACCGATTGAAAGTGAAGAGGACAGGTTGGCAAAGTCAAAAACAAATAAACACAGCAACACAGAGAACAGTAAAATGGGGAACGTCTTCAGCACCAGCACGGGCGACACCAGTACAGCACTGCATGGACTGTCGTCGCCGCCCTCCCCGAGGAGACTCGATGAGAAGCAGAACTCGACGTCGGACACGACGATGTCTTCATCCCAGGACAGCGACGACAGTAACAGTATTATCCAACAGACCCCAGGCCGACGCAGACGAAGAGAGGGCTCCGAGAGCGTAGCGAGTCCCCTGGATACGGCTGACACCCGCCACATCAATGGCGCAGTGGGTAGGAGGGGATCCGTCGCCTCACCGCTCTCTTTCGTAAACAGCGTACTCACCTGGTTCATGTCTTGCACAGGCAGCTCCTCCATATCCAGCCACGCAGGCGACCAGCTGGACTACGACGAACGTTACTTGATCGAGCAGAAGCATCGTGCCTTTTGGGAACTGGTGCAGCGGATCCTTGAGCTCAATGATGTGGTGCTTATGATTCGCCTACTGCTCGACTTCTTGCAGGACGATCTCGGAGCAGCAGCGGCGGCTGTCTTTCTAGTAGATCAGAACTCGCAGAACATGTCCCGAATCACGCGCGGCGCACCGACTCAGTCCGGTTTGGCCTCGTCACGAGGGTTGGTGGGCGAGGCGCTGAAGTCACGGGTAGCACAGTTCTTAGTAGACTTTAGTTCGGAAGAAGGTTACGATCCCGACGTGGATTTGGCACAGGAATATCCAGGACAGAAACTTTTCTGCGTTCCTTTGATGGAACACGAGGCGGTGTATGCGATCATTGAGGCCTCCACTACTCACTCTACGCGCCGTGTGATGGATGAGCTACATGTGAAGCTGTTGACGTGGCTTGGACCGATTTTGAGCTCGTGCATGCGGAAGTGTATCGAATTCCACGACGTACTGCTTTCAGAGCGCACACAGAAGGCACTGCTGCATATTATTAGCTCATCGGATACGGAGGATACAGTGCTGAATCTCGTGGACGGTGTGATCGATGGAGCGTGCCATATCACCAAGGCTGAGCGTGTTACTTTGTTCATGATTGACTGGGAGACGGACGAGCTTTGGTCACTTTCGTCCAGCTACTGCGACGAGACCATACGTGTCCCTCTACGAGCGAGCATGTTGGGCCTAGCAGCCACAACTCAGCAAACGCTCAATGTTCGAAACCCAAAGTCAGACCGTCGTTATAACTGGATCACAGACGACCGAGAAGGAGTTCACACGCGCTGCGTGCTGTACGTTCCGGTGGGAATTCAAGAATCCTCAGTGAACGCTGAAGGGGGATCTGCGGGTAGCAATCGACCCATTGGTGTGCTGGAGATTATAAACAAGGTAGAGGAAAAAGCTCCTGCTGGGATGAGTGCAGGAAACTGCCCAGGGTTTACCTTTGACGACGAGTGTGCTCTTGAAGCTTTCGCATGCGAAGTTGCAGTCATCCTACGGCGACGCTGTAACGAAATCGAGTACATCAAGCTGTTGGCGGACACGCGAGCTGAGCAGGTTCTGGCGAAGCGTGCTCGAAGTCAAGTAAATCTGCTCGAGTGCTACACAAGTTACGCATCTGCATCTCGCGCGCACCCTGAAGCTTGTCTTCGCAACTCTTTCGTGTCGAGTGATCGGCACGTGGCAGATTGCGCCGAGTGCGCTGCTGCTGCTAAGCTAGAGACACCAGGGGAGCAGCTGGCGGTAACTACTACCCCCACGGTTACCAAGAAAGAGATGAGAGATCATGTACACTCTCTGGATTTTGTCGAGCAGCGTATTGGGAAAATGGTTGGAAACAAAAAGTATGATTCTGGACGCTTGGGGTATGAGTTTTTTGGGAGTGACGCAAACATTCCGTCTGACTTGCTGTTCAGCGCCCCGGCAGGATCGCGGTTCCCGTCATGGGATTTCAACGTATTTACCACGGACACGGTTGTTCTCCCCAAGCTGTTGGAGGAGATGTATCTGGATTTCAAAGTGGACGAGGTACTGAACACGACAAAGCATCGTCTACAGAACTTCATTGTGGCCATGAAAGAGCACTACCACCCGAATCCGTTCCACAACTTCCTGCACGCCTTCTCCGTCGTCCACGCGGCTTATCTCCTGCTCAGCACGACGGATGCTGGTCAAATGCTTCAGCCGTTGGACATTGCAGCTTGCCTCGTTGCGTCACTTGGTCATGATGTAGACCACCCAGGTCATACCAACGACTTTGAAGTGAAGTCGGGTTCGCAGCTGGCGATGCTTTATAGCGACGAATCCGTGCTGGAACACCACCACGCTTACACGACATTCCGCTTGATTTCGAAGGAGAAGAACGCCAATATCCTCCAGAATTTGACGCCTGTTGACTACCGCCACTTCCGTAAAATGGTGATTACGGCAATCCTGGGCACGGATATGGCACACCACTTTAAGTTCTTGGAGTCGATCGAGAAGTTTCTGCGCCCGGCAAGTCATCATGTTGACACAACTGCAATCTCATCCGCCAAGCGTGATAACTCGAGTACAGCTATCATTGCGGTTAGCAAAGATCAAGGGAAACAAGGGCCAGAGATTTTGACGGTGTTGCGTGATGCCGTAATGCAGCCGGAGGGACTTACGGTGGGTACTCCACGAGGAACGAGTAATTCTGCTCCGAGTAGTTTCCACTCGACTGCTGGTTCCAAGTGCACTCCTGGTCGCACATCGAGTGGAAGATTGGCGAAAGGCGGCTGGGTATTCAATGGAACTGTGGATGAGAGGATATTCTTGGTGAAGACTCTAGTTCATGCGAGCGATCTGTCAGGCCAAGTGTTCCCGAAGCCTATCGCGTTGAAGTGGAGCAACATGATCTCGAAGGAGTTTGCGTACCAGGCGCTGATGGAACAGGCCGAGAATATCCCGATCTCATACAGAAACATCGATGACCCGCTGAAGATGGTCGAAGGTCAGCTCTTTTTCGCGCAGAAGATCGTGTCACCACTGTGGGATCTCATGTACATCATGTTTCCAGACATCGATGAGTGCATGTCGAACTTGAGATCCAATGTTGCGCATTATGAGCAGGAGCTACAACGTCTCAAAGATGCGCGTTTCGAAGAAGGTGTAAGTGCCGATCGGATGCGACAAATGCGCGACGATCTGGAGCGGCAGTATGAGCACGAGAGTAATTACGAGCAGTCCAACAGGAGAGCGCGTCGTGACTCGATGTGTGGCTGCGAAGACGAAGGAGTGGCGGTGCCAGGACTTGCCAGACATAATCCTGCCAAGTTCAATTCGTTCCGCACGATTCCGGAGGACGACAGCAACAGCAACAGCAATAGTAATAGTGAGATCGGAGGAGTTGGTTCCGACGGTGAGACAGGTATTCGAGCTAGCATAGTTGCAGCCGCGGAGAAGTCTTGCCAGATGCGCTCAAGGTCTAGCAGCGTTAGCAGTAGTAGCAGTAGCGACTTGGAGATAGACGAGCAATCTCTCGTCGTATACGAATAAAATAGTTTCTAGGTTAATCTTTTCGTGTTTAGTTTAACTTTCTAAGTTCGACAAATTACAAACGGGTCTAAGACTGCTTGATAGCAGAGCAGGTGGTAAGCGAGCGGGGAGAACACACCAGATCTCGTCGACATTCGAAGCAGTGCTTGGTTTTAGTATCGACATGTTCGGAGCAAAAGTATCCGCCGCAGCGTGAGCATTGAACGGCTTGTGAGAATAGTGCGAAGACGGAGTGGCATTCGCGAGCATTGCAGTACCATTCCGGTCGATCGGGGAATTCGAGCAGAGGGCGCGAGGAGATCAGTCGAGTTGACACGCTTCCATTATTCTGGGTCTTAGCATTGTCAGTGTCTTGGTCAGTTTGTTCTGGATCGGTAGTTGCAATGGTGTCGTCAAACTTTGAATCAAAGCGAGGTGACCCAAGCCACGACATTGCCGGTGACGCTAAAAATGCTGGCGAGCTCAAGAACTCAAGCGAGGACGATTCAGACACGCTTCGACTCATTCCCATGACACTGCTCCCAGATCGACTGTATATCGATATGGAGGTCGTGGTTGACGAGCTTGACCCTCTAGATCGACTGCAGCTCTGCTTAGACGGGCCCAGTGCTGCTTCCTCTTCATTGTTGCTCTCCAAACCTTCATCGCATATGTTCAGCACCGTCAACGTTGGCTCCGACGATCGACGATCTTGGCTTAACCCAGAGCAGGTAACTTTTGGACATTGGTGCTTGAAAATACACAGGGCGTGCTGCGGTTTGCAGCAGAAGCGGAACTCGCAGTGGCCGCACACTGCTGTCTCGAGAGCCAATACGTCGAACTTTGTGTTGCAGTACAGACACACTTCTTCTTTTTCTAATACGAGCCGTGCCGCCGTCGTGTCACGCCGCTTCCAGCGATGTGCCAACTCCAGCGGCGACAGCTTCCGCATACTCGTCTCTTGCATACGCGCTCCGTGAGCTAGCAGTAGACGCACCATGTCGGGCTGGTTTCGAATTACACTAAAATGCAGAGGCGTAAGCCCAGTGTCGTCCCGATTGTCGACGTCGGCATTGCAACGATCGATCGCCAGGCACGCGATGGACACACGTCCATACCAGATCGCGAAATGAAGAATCTCATTCGCCAGGATGACAGAAGCGGTAGCGCTGTGCTGACGACGAATCATGTGCGTTTCAAACAACTGGTGCACCAAGGTCCCGTTTCCTGAACGGATAGCGTCTGCCAACTCTGGAGGTAGCGTTCGATGCAAGCCGAAGCCACTTAACGTTGATACTGATTCCTCTTCTCCATCCGCTGAGCTACTATCGCTGCTAGAAGCTCCAGCATCACCGGAAGGGGAAGCTGCAGTACCCATTGATCGTATAAAATGGTCTCGAGAAACGTGCGCGGTAGTGTCTTCACGGTGCATTTTGGGGTTTGGTCGGAGCGCGAGAGCCTGTAGAATAACCTGATACGGGTCAAGCTCACGTACTAGAGGCTTGAACTCGCGCAAGAAGTCCTCAAACGTCATGCACATGAGCTTGGCCTCCAGTAGCTTGAGGATGGCCAGTCCTGCGCGTAAGAAGATGTCCTGTACTCCCACGAAAAAGAGATCAAATATGGCGCATGCGAGGTCTGTCTTGGTCGATAGTGAGAAGAGTGTTGTAAACCACTCGATGCCGTACATAGGGATAGCGAAGCCTTGCGCCAATAGGTGAGCATGAAGCTTAGGTAAGTCTCGAATGAACATTTGCTCAAAGTGTTGAAGATATTCGTCCAGGAAAGTGGAGCTGCGATGGTAGATCCCAGCAAGATGACGCTTTTTCAGTATATAAAGGAAGAGTGCGTAGGCGTCCGCTTCTGATAATCCTTCAACAAGGAAAAGAGCCGCGATGAAATTCATGCCCTGACAGTAGCCGTCCTCTGCTTCCGCAATGGCGTTCAGTACTCGAAATAGTGCGCTTTGCTGAGCAGCAAGTTGGTGCTGGTGGCTGCGTTCGAAAATGCTGAAGGTGCGTGTGACGTCACGTCCGATGGCCCCCGAACGCTCGTATTCGGGTGTGGAGATTAGGTAGTAGATCTCGCGATGGCGGCGCATAAAGTCTTTAGGTAGCATGCGCATATGCGTCCAGCAGATGCCTCCAGTGAGCGAAAGCAGCAGCTCCCGCTCCGATTGGTCCGTGAAGTTGAACTGCTTTACCACATTGCGCCAGAACAGCTGGCGTTTCTTCTCAGGACCAACGCTGCTCGTCTCCGTTTGCATCTTCATGGGGCTTTCAGCCTCGCGTAGATCGCAGTTTGAGTGCCGGCGCCGCCTGGTGCTCGGAATCGGTGAAGAGTTAGATACCGAGTCGGTTGGAACCATTGCGACCCGTTGTTGGCGCTGCACTAGCGATGGTGGCGGCTCACAGAGCGCTTCACGCTGTCTCTCGCCGTTAAGCGGCTTGTTGCGCAATGACGAGGACCTCAGCTTTGCTCTCTTGTGGTGGGCTCAGCGCTCGGCGATCCTCCAGCGTTCCACGTCCGTTTCTCGCTGCTTCGCCTTCAACAGACACTCTCATTTTTTTCGCCAATGAGATACTCGTAGCTGTGACATTAACGCAGATTGGCTGAAAAGTCGTAGCTTTGTGTATCATACTGTACGGCCATCAGGACTACAAAGAAAAGATGGCGGCGGCAGTGACATCCAAGCGCGCGCGCGGCGACGAGACCGAACCGGCGCGCGAGAAGCTTCCGCTCAAGCCGCAGGTGGTGCGAATAGAAGTTCTGGGAGACGAGAAGGTGGGCAAGACGTCGCTCATCTGCTCGCTGGTGTCGCGTCACTTCAGCGAGAAGGTGCCCAGCGTGTTGCTCAACGTGCAGATCCCGGCCGAGGAAAGCGACGAAAATGTCATCATCTCCATCACTGACACCTCCTGTGTGTAGAATTATATTGCAACATTTTATTGTATTTTTCTGTCTACTTAAGTGTTGTGTTTGCAGCCCGCGTATCCGACTTGATGCGAGTGACGAACGCGGCCAAGCGTAGCGACGCCATCCTGCTGGTATACGACTTGACGAGGCCCGAGACCTTCCAACGGCTGCGACGCTGGCTGGACTTCATCGCCAAGAATAAAGAGATCCCCGTCGTGCTCGTTGCCAATAAGGTGGACATCAACGCTGTCACGCCCACCACTGATGGCCCATACGCGAGTCAAGTGCGGAACCTGGTTAACACATATCCAGTACGTAGAGATAATTTTATTTGTGATGCCAATGGAGTGCTGACTCTGGCTGCTGCAGTTTGTAGTATCGGAGGTGGAATGCTCAGCGAAGAATTTTACCCAAGTTGCTCAAGCTTTCTTTTTGGCACAGAAGGCGGTGCTTTATCCTGTTGCTCCACTTTACAATGAAAAGAAGCGGGTACGAAGGGACACATTGCGGTATGGTTGTGGTACTTGCTTGTTTAACTTTTTATGAACTCATGCATTGCAGCAATTGCAACCAAAATGCCGCAAGGCGATTAAGCGAGCGTTCCGCTTATATAACCGCGATCGCAGCGGGATTCTCAGTCGTGAGGAACTCAACGAGTACCAGTACGATTGCTTTGGTGTGCGTCTTCTGTCTGCGGAGATCGATACGCTGATGGACTATCTGTCGTCGGTGGTACCGACCGGAGTGGCTCCTGATCGCAGTGGACTTCTTGTAGAAGGCTTTATCTATCTGTGGTGGCTGTTTATCGACCGCAACCGACCAGAATCGGGCTGGCAAGTGCTGCGCAGTTTAGGATACAACAACGGCTTGCACCTGGAGATTCCTCGGGAACGTCTTCAGTTGCCTCCTTATGAAGAGGACCAGTCTGCGCAGCTCACTCCTCAAGCTGTCGAGTTCCTAACGAACTTATTCCGTCAATTTGACGCAAACAAGGATAACAATATTGCGGAGAATGAGGTTGAGGACATTTTCTCCATTTGCGAGGATGAAAGTGCGCCATGGACGACGTGCTCAGCTATCTCGTCGCCGCTATTGTATGAAAGAACACTGGTGGATGGCAAACCTACAATGTCGCTAGAAGTATGGCTCGCTTGCTGGAGCTTCGTTGCGCAGGAAAACCCGCAAAAGCTTCTTGAAACGCTGTTCTATCTGGGCTACAACGACAAGCTTTTCCCGGCGGTCGAGTTTGTCAAGTACGTTTATTGGAGAAATTAATCTGAAATCTTCGTCTAACTGCGTGATGATGATTATCTTATACGTAGGAGCCGTAGCTTGACGCGCAAGGCCATGAGGATCGAGCGGAATGTAGTCTCGTGCTACATTTTTGGCTCCCCTGAGTCAGGAAAAGAGCACTTTGTGCACACTTTTGTTGGCGGAAATGAGGGGGCCTCAACAGACGAAGAGCAGATCATTCTTCGTGCTATCGGAGCTGTCCCTGATCGAGACACGACAAAATACCTCTTTGTATGTGTTGGTTGCAGTTTATTTGGGGGTGAGAATGTGACTCATGACCTTTTTTTTATTGTCGATGTTTGTAGATAACGGAGGTGTTGTCTGATGACGAGATCGTGATGAAGGCAGATGTTTTGCTTTTGGTATTGAACCCAGAGGATGAACCGAGTAAAATATTCGTGGAGGAATTGGACAAGAAGCTACCCTCATCAATCCCGCGAGTTGTGATTAGCTTCAAGCCTGAGACTCGCGAGAAAGACATGGAGGTTGCCATCGAGGATGCCGACGAAAGCAGCTCTCTCGTGAAGGTTGAGCCCGTCGATTTTGCGATTGAAGCGACGCTGAAGCAGTACCCGACGTCGCTGAAGTGCCACGAAGCATACTACGTTAAGGACAAGGTCGCCCGCGTCCTCGTGGCTACTGCATTGCGACCGTAAGTGCTATTGCCTTGCGAATGATTTGGAATTGATGATAGTTTACTGACGTTAGCATGTGAATGCTCCACAGGCCCATGAACGCGCGCTCGAAATCTTCGGGCATTTGGCTGCCAGGCCGAAAGACGGGTATGGGGGTGATCGGGCTAACCGCCGTGGCTGTCGCTGCGTACGTCGCGAAACCGGAGGAGAGTAAGGCAGCTCTGAGCGAATTGGCGTCCAGAATGCATTTGAAGTAAGTGAAAAACAAAAGCTCTGTTCAAGATATCATGTCGCTTGGATTGCTCCACCTTTTCGCACTTATCTGGATAATGTTGAAGCCTCATCCCATAATCAATGCTAATCAATGCCGCACCAAATTGGAACCCAATTATAGAGGGTAAAAGTTTTACCGTAAAACTCCTTTCAGTTTTATTAACGGTAATCTGTTCACAGCGACTCTGCTGCTGATCGGATTGGAAATGTTCACACAAGTACATGAACTATAGTACGCTCTAGATATGCAGATAGCAACGACCAAGAAATTACTAGACATTTCCAGTTCCTCGTTCTTCTGGAACGTTGTGTGCAGCAAGCGGTGCTATCTAGACAGCTTGCTCGGCGTGTCACGCATGGAAACAGTCAATTCTTTCAATGATAAGATGCTTATCGTCAGTTGTTGCAGCTTGTCGCTCGCTGAAATTCTCCTTTGTGATTTTAAAATTGTGAAGGAAGCCTGTCATGTTGGCGCTGTTATTGTGGACTTGCCGGAGGGGTACATAACAACGGTATTGTTTACACATGAAAAATGGCGTCAATTGAAATAGGTACGAAGATGATTACGTCGTCCTCATAATCAGATCTGATAAAAACAGTGCTGGGGAGCGACAAAAGACGTATTTACTACTAATATAACCGATTGTGTACAACCAGCAACTCTTGACTTTTGCAGTGGGATTATAAGCATCGCACCCCGACCATGCTACACTGCTGCACGAGATTGCGAATAGTGAGCGCGTGTACCAGTCCACGAGGGTAAAGCAGTAGAGCAAATGACTAGGCGATTGAATAATCTGCCTGTATGCATACAGAAGTAGCCACAACTTCTTACATAGTGCTACTAGATAGTAATCCAATGTCATGCTGTTGTGAATGCACTACTGATCGATATTCGCGATTTTTTTTCCTTGGAGTGGTTTGTTAGTTTGTGTTGGTTATCTCTTGGGGCTATTTCTCGTCCAGCTTTGCATAAAAACCAAATCCTGATGCATACGTCTTTGGGAAATGGTCCGTCTGGTTTTGGTCCCACCTTTTGTGTCACGGTTGTCAAGTAAGGAAACGGCCAGCATCAGCAGCTTTCGATTGCGCGCACCTTGCGACCGCGTACGAGGCCAAAAACACTCGCTTCCTGCTCCCAACCAGTGCATTTTAACATCTTCCGTGTCGCGCCAATCGCTTCAAGCTGGGGCCAGAATTGCTTGCGCCGTTTACGCAAAAATTTATTCGCGTTCAAGAACGATTACGCCTGCGAAACTCCTGGCTGTGAATAACCCAAAAACTGTTCACCGCATTTCATCTATCACTTTGCAACTTGTTGCCAAGTGCTCAAGTGGAAACCAAGCCAAGCAAAACCAATGGAGGAAGCACCACAACTCACACGCCGCAAACCCAAGACGCTGCCGCGGCTCATCGTGGAGCCGGAAGATGAGGATGAGGCCTTTGCTGCCGTATCGGTCGAACAGATGAGTGCTCGCGGTGTCTTCCTGCTCACGATGGCTGTTACTTCCTTCGCCGCCTTCACTCTCTTTGCACTGGCAGAACTCACGCACCACCACCCAAGTTTCCTGCTCGCAGACGTCCTGCAAGGAGACACCCATGCTGGCGCTCAGTGGGCTTTGTTGCTGGCCGTTCCTGCCACC
>NW_008648995.1:1480524-1482889 GCF_000247585.1 Phytophthora nicotianae INRA-310 | reverse complement strand
GTGTCCTGGACATGTTTTGGTGCTGGGGCTGCTCTCCAGGTGTTGTATTTGCTTTCACTGGTTGTTGTGGAGCTGGAATTGTTTGTTGGTGCAATGGCTGTGGCTGGTTCATTGTTCGTGGTTGCGGAAATCGGCATGATGATGTCGCTACTGGTATTCCGAAAGGCTGGTCAATCACCGAAACGGTCGAGATCTGGCAATGATGCAAACACTTCTTCTGCTGATGCCACGACTGAGGTGGAAACTACCTCAGAGAAGACAAATGAGGCCATGATAACAGCGACCCCTTCGTTGCACGCCCGCCTTCTAGGTTTCCATGTACGCATGCACGATTTTGCAGATGAATGTCTGGGTGTTCTCGTCGTCGGAGGATTGGCCAACATTCAGTTCATTCCGAATGCATTATTATTCGTCTTCTTTGCCGCCACAACAAACTTGAGTCCGGCAGGTGTTGCCTTCTACGGCATAATGGCAACTGGTATGGAGTTTGTTATGGTAGTATCTCGTTCCATTGCGACGCACTTGTACTTGAAAGACTCGCACAACGGCCTGCTGAAAGAAGTCAACCGATACCATGTCAAGTATGTGCTGCCCCAGATTGTCACGGCCTGCCTTCCAGCAGTTGCGACATATCGACACTACATTTACGATATGGCCGCGTTTGTGCCGGTGCTACTCCTCACTATTTTCATCTACATCTACGAACTCACGTACCGCGGAAACCCTCAACAAACAGGTTGTCGCGAGCGTGCTAGTTGGGTTACCGGTCGTAGCTTCCTCGTAGATACAGTCAAGAGGTACTTTAGCGGAACTATTATCCGCATGGCACCGCTTGACCCGGAGAAGCAGTACGTGCTGAGCTTCCACCCACACGGTATCATGCCGATCTCAGTCATGTGGCTCCAGTTCACAGCTCAGTGGCGAAAGCTGTTCCCCAACTTTTATGCGCATATCTTGACGGCGAGTATTCTGCATCAAATCCCACTCGCCCGAGACGTGCTCCACTTTTACGGCTCGCGTGAAGTTACCCGAACGGCGTTCGCCCACACACTGCAGCAGAAAGAGAGCGTATTGCTTGTCCCCGGTGGCCAAGCCGAGATGCTGCAGCAGCAGTCAGCAAAGAGAGAGGTGCGTATATATACCCACCACAAGGGTTTTATCCGCCTCGCTATCGAGCATGGGGTGCCGCTTGTACCAGTGTTGAGTTTCAAGGAGGGCGAAATGATGGACAACGTTCAGGCTCCTATGCTACAGCGCTGGTTCGTCAAGAAGCTCGCGTTCCCGTTCCCGTACTTCCCGTACGGTCGAGGAATGCTACCGATTCCACGAAAAGTTGACATCCCCATCGTGGTGGGGAAACCCCTAGAGGTGCCGCACATCGAAAAGCCCACACAAGACGATATCGACAAGGTGCATTCCAAGTATTTCGCCGTGCTTCAGGAAATGTTTGATAAGTACAAGGACGAAGTTGGTTGTGGCGACTACAAGCTCGTTCTTATCTAAGGTAGTATTAGCCTCTCTCTTGGTAGGCGTATAGTGGCAGGACAATAATCCGCTTTTCGTTCGTGGGATATAAAGCAGAAATCTTAATCGGTGATCGATAGCATTCGTTATGATCGAGTTCAAGAATGACGCGTTTTCACTTTCGTAAGTTGTGCCCCAACTCAATAACTGTGTCGCTTCGGAGTTCCATAGCTTTGTTTCTCGTTGATGCATATCGCGTTGCTCGGCTGCAACCTGAAGTTGAATCTGCTGTATGATCATACTTAAGCTCCACTTCCTGTCGCCATAACATTTGCGTTTTTTCAAGTTGAGGACAACCACGAAATAACGATGCTGTCAAAGTCTTTTGCTATCTAAATCAAAGTGTTTAGCTATCTAAAGAGTCAATCCTCCAGTATTTTTCTTTTCTTCGAATCGCCCTGGGATGACTTTCAATAGCGGAGACAATAATCTGTGGATAGAGTGCTACGGTATGGGCGCAACAGGAGAGCTTTTCCTTCATTCTGATCGCCTTCACCTTCCTACAAGAGTTTGCTACTTGAGTACAAGAAAAAAACGTACACAAAGCGGAGGTCGTGCCGTCGTTAGGTCTCAGCACACAAGGAGCCTTCTTCAAGTGGCTACGGATCATAAGCCGGTAAACCAACAGGTGTTTGCATCCCTACCGCCTCATTTTACAAGGTGATCTCCAGTACACAAGTTATCAGTAGCTCTTCCGTGTGAAGGAGTCCATGTCAACCCAACAGTTGAAGCGCCGCAAGCCAAAGACGCTGCCGCCTCCAATCAAAGAAAACGATGACGAAGCGTACACCGTCTTCCCCGTGGAACGCTTGAATTCACGCGGCACATTTCTACTCGCTAT
>NW_008648995.1:1478671-1479249 GCF_000247585.1 Phytophthora nicotianae INRA-310 | reverse complement strand
CCACCGACGCCCGATTCACCCGCGCTATCATTCTCACCGACTTCGTCGGTGTTTGTGAAGCTCGCGAGACGATACCGTCGCAATCACATGTTCGCCATCTACCAGAGCGTGGGCTGGACGTTGTACGGACTGTTCGTGGCACTGCAGGTTATCTGCTTCAGTTCTGACAGAGTGCGTGACTTGCCGTTCTGTCGCCCGGGCAGTCGCTCCGTTCAGGCTGTGGCGGCTTTCATCGCCGAAGTGCTGATCATATCGTCAGTGTTGACGCTGGAGAAGCGTCGGGATCGCAATCGGCAGCGTCGAAAGGACCGGTTTGTGGTACAACTCAACAACTTCAACAACATGTTGTTGCTGGTCGGTGCGACGCTGTTGGCATTGGCATCCGAGTACACGCGCGTGTTCCCGCATCCGTCGGGAAGCAGTGTGGGGTATCCGATGGCGACAGGACTGGGATCATTGGCTCTTTTCGTGACGGCGCTTTTCAACACGTATGGACTGGGTGGAGTTCTGTCGACGAAGGACGGGTGGAATTTTTACCAGCCTTTCATGGGTGGGGCTCGTTTCGTGCTGTTTCAAAT
>NW_008648995.1:1443311-1475496 GCF_000247585.1 Phytophthora nicotianae INRA-310 | reverse complement strand
GTGTCCTGGACATGTTTTGGTGCTGGGGCTGCTCTCCAGGTGTTGTATTTGCTTTCACTGGTTGTTGTGGAGCTGGAATTGTTTGTGGGGATCATGGCTGCAGCAGGATCTCTTTTTGTATTGGCTGAGATTGGCATGATGATGTCGTTACTAGTATTCCAGAAGTCTGGATCAACTGCTACCCTATCTGGAACATCGGATGAGAATATGTTGTCACTTAAACGTCCCGAAACTACGAGCTTTTATGAACGACTGCATGACTTCGCTGATGAATGCCTTGGAGTCATGGTCATCGCAGTACTAGCCAACATTTATTTCATCCCGAACATTTTCATGTTCGCACTGTTCGCTTTTACAACGAATATAAATCGTTCAGACGTGCTTTACTATGGCTTGATGGCGTGGAGTATTGAAGGCGCAATGCTGATGTCGCGCTCGATAGCGACACACATGTACATCAGAGATTCACGCAATGGCCTGCGAACAGAGGTTAGTCGCTACCACGTCAAGTATATACTTCCCCAGATTGTCACTACGTGTTTTCCTGCAATTGCCACCTATCGGCATTACATTTACGACATGGAGGCTTTCGTTCCCGTGCTGCTTCTCAGCATCGCAGCTTATATGTACGAGTTCACGTATCGTGGAAACCCGCATCAAACGGGTTGTAGAAAGCGGCTTAGCTGGATTGCTGGTCACAGCTTCCTCATTGAGACCGTCAAGCGATACTTCAGCGGAAAGATCATTCGCATGGCCCCTCTCGATCCCAAGAAGCAATATGTGTTAAGCTTTCACCCGCACGGTATCACACCGACCTCAGTTATGTGGCTCCAGTTCAACACCGAATGGCGAGAACTGTTCCCGAACTTTTACGCGCACATTTTGACGGCTAGTATCATGCATGCATTACCGCTTGCTCGAGATATTCTTCAGTTCTTGGGGTCACGAGAAGTTACCCGGCAAGCCTTCACATATACACTCCAGCACAACGAGAGTGTATTGCTGGTACCTGGCGGTCAAGCAGAGATGCTAGAGCAGCGATCTGGTCAGAAAGAGGTTCGGGTGTATACACATCACAAAGGTTTCATCCGCCTCGCCATCGAGCATGGAGTGCCATTGGTCCCAGTTCTCAGCTTCAACGAAGGCGAGATGCTGGACAACATTCAGGCTCCTCAGTTGCAACGCTGGTTCGTCAAAAACCTCGCGGTTCCATTCCCATTCTTTCCCTACGGTCGTGGATTCTTGCCGATTCCGCGCAAGGTACACATTCCTATCGTCGTTGGAGAACCTCTGGAGGTGCCACATATCATAAAATCCACCCAAGACGACGTCAATAAAGTCCAAGCCAAGTACTACACTGCGCTTCGCGAGATGTTTGAGAAGTACAAGGACGAAGTTGGTTGCGGCGACTACAAACTCGTTTTCATCTGAAAAATGTTCTAATAGCAGCAAAAAAAAAAAGCAGGACGTGAATACAGGCAAAAAATGATTTTACCTCACGAGACCTTGGCCCGTTTCAAAGACCTGCAACCCATTTTTACGGGTTAAACACACCGGCCAGCGCTTCAAAGCGACCGCGACGTTGGGTCTGTTCAGGAAACTGCTTCCATGCTGCCTCCACTTTTCTCTGCACTTTGGACAGATCAGATGGCACGGGACGCTGGAATTGCTCAGCGTATTGGTGCCAAACGTTAGGCGGTACCAGCGCCGCGTACGCCAACATGATGCAAGCTCGCCACTTGCTCAGACTCTTTTTCCACGCGGCGAAGATTAATGCATCGCCGGGATCTTCACAAGCACGCCCTGAGACCTCCTGGACTTCGTCGTAGGTGGATTCAAAAGCCGCTTCGCATGAAATCGCATTGTAGAAAGCTGCATCGAATGACGGCAGTGACGCATTCCAAGCCGCCAATGCCTTTTTCAAAGGTTCTGGCAATTCGCTCGGATCCTCGCCACCGATTTCAGTGGATGCGCTTGAGTTGCCGCCCGTACGATCGAGATTAGGCGCAGTGAACTTCTGAAGGAACGCAAGACAGTCGTGCTTTCGAGACGGGATGTAATCACTTGCCTGTTTTCCAAGCTGAGCATGGCAATAACAAGAGCGTGGAAAGAAGACAGGTTAGTAAGTAGCACAACGGGCACGTCTCACAATTTTAACGGACCGAGTTGGTGATAGTGACGTTCACGTGCTTGTTAGTCATGAGTTCTTTCAACATCTCCACCGTCACAATGTCATTCTCACAAAGGTAGTGGACGGGGGTATTTCCAATCTGTTACCAAAGCATAAAGATCAGAGTGACAGAAAACCATTTACTTCATTTTTGACGCTTACGTTGTTCTTGATGTTGAAATTGGCTTTGTATTGCAAGAGCTCGCGGATCATGAGCTGCGTCACGCGCCTGTTCTGGCAGACGTAGTAAACTGGTGTTGATTGAAACTAACACGGATCCAAGACACTTCAGCTTCTAAGCCAACACCTACAATCGAAAAGAAAAACGTACATGGTTCTGAATGTTGAGGTTCGCGTTTGCCGCCAGCATGAGGCTGAACATACGCTCAGTAACGTAGGGGTTCTCAGCTAGACAATTCAGTGGGGAATTTCCGTCCTACCAACATATCATCAACAAGCTTAGTTAAAGTAAGCAACATCAATAAGCAAAGTTGCCAAGATTTACCCCATCCAC
This sequence comes from Phytophthora nicotianae INRA-310, assembly GCF_000247585.1. Taxonomy (NCBI): domain Eukaryota; phylum Oomycota; class Peronosporomycetes; order Peronosporales; family Peronosporaceae; genus Phytophthora; species Phytophthora nicotianae. Next base: position 1,472,812 of record NW_008648995.1, on the reverse strand, counting down.
AGCGTTCACATCCGGCTTGGCTTTAAGTAGAGTTTGCAGTGCGTCCTCCGAGACCGCCTCGTTCTCGCAAAGAAAATGCAGCACCGACTTCTTGTTGTCCTGCATCATTTGCACGCAAATTCAGTCAGCTACTGTCATAAACAAGAAGACCACAGACTACGTACAGAGGTTTGCAGGTTCACATTAGCCTTGGCTGCCAGAAGCTGCTGGATACTGGGTACGAGGTCTCCATCGCCGCCACTCTTGTTCTTGCACAGTAAATGCAGCGCACTCCATCCGTTCTGGTCAAAACCAACAGTTTAACTTGCGTTGGTTTGCTTATCCATGCCTACATTCGTATCAATGACCACCAACCTCATCTACGGTGTTCGCGTCGAAGCCCACTTGGAGCAGCAATCGCAGTCCCTCAGCGCGCGCCGTTGGTTCCACCGAGCGATTCTCGCACAGAAAATGCAGTGGAGTCCATCCGTCTAGTTGTGCAGATGGATCTGCATCAGCTCTGAGTGCTGCTTGCAGCTTGGGGGGTTCACAGGAGCCCTGCACCTCATCCCATAACGCGGCGTGCTTCGAGTTCATCTTATCTTCACAATGAGGGAATCAGATTCAAGCATCTGAGACGATTTTCCTCGCTTGAGTGACTATCTGATTCCGGTGCATTGCCGTGCTGTGATTGGCGGCTGTGTAGACGAAGGCGATTGAAGATCGTAGATGACGACTGCCAAGATTCGGGACCCCGCGACGTGTGCAGCGCTGGACGAGTTCCGCACGCACCATGTGGACCTAGAGCTTGAAGTGCACATGGTCGCTAAGCGCGTGTCAGGTGTAGCCACTTTGTCCGTCAAGAGACTCAGCGAGTCGGCGACGACGCTGTGTTTGGACGTGTTCCACTTGACCATCCGCTCGGTATGCGTCGCCCTGCCTGAAGAAGACACGATCGCGGCCCAGTGGAGCATCAAGCCCTTCACAGTCTTCGGAGAAATACTGGAGGTCGAGATCCCGGAAGAATTGGTGCTTGCGAGTGCCTTTGAGCTGACGATCCGCTACGAGACGGATGTAGAGAGCCCGGGAGTCTGCTGGCTTGAGAAGGAGCAGACAGCGGGCAAGAAGCTACCGTTCATGTACACCCAAGGTCAGGAAGTACTGAATCGCAGCTTCTTCCCGTGCCAGGACTCTCCGTCCGTGCGCGTTACGTATACCGCTTCGGTGATCGTACCAAAGGAGCTGGTGTGTGTTATGAGCGCCAAATTGTGCGGCGCGGAGGACTATGTGCCCGAAGAGGTGGAAAAGGAGGGGACTCCTACCAAAAAGAAGTTCACCTTTGAGATGAAACAGTCGATTCCGGTGTATTTGGTGGCAATGGCAGTAGGAGACTTGGTTGAAGCCGAAGTTGGTCCACGATCGAGCATCTGGACGGAACCGTGCATGATTGAAGCTGCTACGAAGGAGTTTGATGGTGTGCTGGAAGAATACTTGGCTATCGGTGAACGCTTATTCGGAGACTATCTCTGGGAGCGCTACGACATGCTGGTTATGCCACCGTCGTTTCCGTACGGTGGAATGGAGAATCCACGGCTTACGTTCGTGTCTCCCTGCACGATCGCTGGCGACAAATCGCTCGTATCAAGTACGTCAACATCGTCTCCGCTAAAATTACAGAAGAGCTAACTTTGTGTTTGATTGCGTGTTGTAGTTGTGGCGCACGAGCTGTCCCACTCGTGGTTTGGCAATTTGGTGACAAATGCAACGTGGAGCGACTTCTTCCTCAATGAAGGCTTCACGATGTACGCGGAGCGACGCATCACCGAGGAATCACACGGCAGGTACGATTTTTTTGCTATTCACTACGATCATGCGGTGTTATGTCACCAACGCTTTTAATTTCTAGAGCTTTGAGCTGCCTCGATGCCAAACTTGGCGAGGCTCTACTACGCGAGGAGATATCCTCTCTTGGAGAGCAATCGCCTCTGACACGTTTGCGAGTTCCGCTTGACGAAGGAATTGATCCAGGCGACTGCTACAACCAGTGCGCGTACGAGAAGGGCTACGCGTTCGTATGCTACCTGCGAAGTCTCGTAGGATCTGAAGCGGTATGAACGCTTTCCTGTACTTGACCACTTCAATCTACTCAACTGTTTATGTGCTATCCCTTGCAGGTGTTCGATGACTTCCTCAAACGTTACTGCGCTGAGTACCGCTTCCAGTCGATTCCAGCGGAGATCATGATCTCGTTTTTCCTGAAGAGTTTTCCTGAGCTAGCGAACGCCGCTGGGACGGATCTCAAGAACGGCATTTCGTTCGACAAATGGCTTAATGAGCCCGGTTACCCACCGTTCACTCCAGATCTTTCGGACACCCAAGGAATCATGCAAAACTGTGAGTCCATGGCTTTCCACTGGCGGTCATCGTCCACCCCAGTGCAACCGAGTGTGCTGTATTTGTCCGAAGAAGCCAAGCAATGGGAGGCCCAACCAATCCTCTATTTCTTGGATTGCTGTCTGGAGACAAAGTTCTCAGATGCAGATGTGGTCATCACGCTGGGTGACACGCTTTCTCTTTGGGACTCACGCAACTCGGAGATTCTGTTCCGGTGGGCGCTGGTTCTTATCAAGAACGACGTCATCGCTAAGTTGTCCGTTGTGCGCCGATTCCTGGAAATGCAAGGCAAGCAGAAGTGCCAACTCCCAATCTACCGCTCACTCACTGCAAGCTCCAATGACCAGGTGCGCAAGTTCGCATCCGAAACCTACGCTGCCACGAAGAGCATGCTGCATGTCATGGTGCGCGACCGCATCGAACTATTACTGGCTGCCATGCAAAAGTAAAGTTGATCGCGTGGCGCCCTTCAAGTTGCATTAATTGATATCCATCGCAGATACTTCCTGCCACACTCGCTTTATGACAAATTCTTGTAGCGATAGTCTCATCTATTGCTCCTGGTCTTCATGGCCGTCCGGACCCTCTCGAGCTCTTGAGAAAACTCCTTGACACTAAACAATAAAATTTCTTTATAAGCAGTTCAATGTTTTTTTCAGTACGCTCCAAGAAATTTCTACCTCTTGATTGAGAGTTCAATCTCCTCTTGCTCTTGTTCGTTGAAGCTCTTCTTCCAGTGCGTCGTCGGCGCCGGAGTCTTCGTCTCCTGCTCCTGCTTCATTGTCATTTTTGTCCAGCTGCAACTTGAAAATTGGTACCAAAGTGTACCACTTTTTGAAGTTTCAAACAGGAAATAGCACCAGATCATGCAGAGCGGCCGGCGACGGCTCCGACAGCGGTAAAACCGCACCTGCAGTTCGATCCAAAGGTCTGTGGACTGATATAATATACTGCTATGCTGTTGTATCCGTATGGTGTGCAGATCAGAGCGAAAGAACGAGTCGGTGGACAGCAGTAGCGACTCAGATGTGGAGCTAGTGACCAAGGTCGAGGGAGTACGGCCGCACTCGCAGGAATTAAAGACTGGGATAGCAGAAAACGCGTGGGAATGCCGTATGTGTACATTCCTGAACGAAGATACTCGCGCTTCCAGATGTGAACTGTGCGAAAGCGCTCGTCCCGGGCTGCCGAGGAAGACACGGAAGCTGTCACAGTGGCTCTCGCAGCCAATGAACAAGACAGAGCACAATAGCAGCACGAAAAAGCAGTCATCAGGTGCTTCAATGGAGCCTATTGAGGTCATTGATAGCAGCGAGAGTGGAAATAGTGATGACGATGCAAGTGTCACCTCGGCTGCGTCGTATAATGGAGAGGCTACTTTATTACGACGGAGCAATGGAAAGGTAGCGACTGCCAAGACGAATCAAGGGCTGTGGACGGATTTATATGCCCCGAAAACGGTTGATGATCTTTGTGTGAACAAGAAGAAGGTGCAGGAGATCTCGGAATGGCTGGATCGGAATGCGTCGCCACAACCAGGTGTGTTCCAGAAGCGGTTGTTGTTCTTGTGTGGTCCGCCAGGATCGGGTAAGTCGACGGTCGTACGTTGTATTGTTCGACAGCTCGGTCTACTTATCAAAGAGTGGGAAGACAACTCAGCAGCTGGAAAACTGAACTATGAACGCATGCTTCGGGAAGACTTTTGGACGCCGCAGATATCTGGAGTTGACGATTTTTCAGATTTTATCCATCGCTCGTCAGCCTACGCTGCACTACCTGTTGCTACGTCCCGCCATGCATCATCTATTGGTGGCAAGTGTCGACTATCGAGCACTCAGCCAGGTTCTGGCAATTTGCAGAAGACAGGACAGGTGATTTTGATCGAGAGCTGGCCGGAGTCATGGTCGAAAGATAAGTCGCTATACGAGGAGAAGCTTCAACGGATCTATCAACATGTGGTAGACCCAGCTGGAGGATGTCGTTACCCTGTAGTTTGCATCTACAGTGACGTCCAGGGCAGCAAGATTGACCTGGATCACCTGAGCCGAAAGTTTTCTCGCGAGGTGATGCATTCGCCGCTGACTTCAGTGATTAATATCAACGCAGTGACATCTGTGCAGCTAAAGAAACATCTTACTCGCATTACTGCTCAAGAGAACTGTCCCTTTCAGCCGGCGGATATCCAGAATATAATCGACAGTAGCAATGGAGATATGCGGCACGCTCTGAATATGCTGCAATTGTCGCTCAACCCCAACGTAAAGAAGCACAAAGCTGTGTCAGCAACCACTACGAAGAAGGGGAAAAGGAGAAGAGTTTCTTCCGCGAATTCCGAGGCATCAACAGCGCCAAGCGCTAGCATCCGTGATCCATTTCTCTCGGATTTCCACGTTGTTGGAAAGCTGCTGCACGGTAAAATGTTGGCAAACAAAAATGCTGATGAGAGCGCGTTAAGGAATGGAGCGAACACCATCGACTACGATCAGATCTTGGATGCCTCTGCTATGCCACTTGACCGAGTGCTTGCACTCGTTCATGAGAACAGCATTGCATACTTTACGCAAGTGGAAGATCTGTCTGGCGCTCTGGACCTAATGAGCTTGTGCGAGGTGTTGGTTGCTGAATCATACAGCGGCGTCAGGAGTTCTGAGGTACGATTTAAATGGGTTGCCTGCTTACCCAATTTTACTGATTGAAGAACTCTGTTGTCGCATTTGAACAAGGCTTTTAAGCGCTCTCGGGGCGTTGCGCAAGCCATTCTTATGCGAACCGTTGCAGTGACGAACGAAAATCCCGCTCCGAAGGCATTCCGACCGATCACGCGGCCCCAAACATACACTGCAAAGCAGCGTATTGTGTCCCGTCGTGAGGAAATGTTAGTGGCTACTCGAGGAGGCAAGCATGGGCTTCAACATGCATGCACGGGGGATGTGTTTGCATTCGAAGTGGAGCCTTTTTTGACAATCATGGATCGAGTGGGTGGACCTGCTACTCGGCAGAATGCAGCCGGCACATTGGCAATTGACTCACTCTCACTCAAAGAAGAGGTCGACGATGAAATCGAGAACAGTGATGATGAGTGGTAAGAGTTACAGTAACTACAATTTTGAACGCACAAATTACTACGGCTCAGGTGATGAGGCTAAGTTGGACGCGTTCGCCATGGCAGCAGCAGATTTTCTGATACTGCTGTCATACTCTTTCCTCTTGGCAAAGCTACTGTTTTTGAATTTGTCACCTTGCCCCTCATTTATGGTGATAATTGTTGAAGCAGCAGTCGAAGTACTTTGTTCCTTCTGCTCAAGGAGTACGCTTGCTTTCACCTTCTTCAAATTGTTCGTGACACTCGGTGCTGTCACCTTTGCACCTGTACCAAGCGGGTATGGTAACCCTTGCGAAGAGGTTACAATGGAATGCCCAGGACGGGACTGGCTGTCATCTTCTACTGTTGGAGACGGCATCTCCAGTAGCAGACTCGTTTCGTGCCCCACCCAGCGAACAATGTATTCGCCGTTACGTTTGCGATTCAAATCACCTTGAAGACGACGAGTTGCTGCATAATGGTGACTGTGGCCTGAGTTTGGTCCATTCTTGTGAGCTGATCCATCACCATCGCGTAACTTTTTTTCCAAATTAGCAAGGCGCTGATGACAATTGAGTTGTCCAAGTGAATGTTTGTACCATTCGTACAGTGTCAACGCCTTCGTGAAGCAATTGTGAGCGCCTCGTAGATTTCCGTTGCGTGAGTGAATCATGCCGATCGCACTCAAAGATGCCGCTTGTCCAATTTTGTTTCCAACAGTTTTGTACAGAATGAGAGCTGTGCCGAATTGAGCCTTGGCTTCGTCGAACTTTGTTTCGGTTGTGAGTAGAATGCCCATCAGTTTACGAATATTCGCCTGACAAAGGGTATTCTTGTGCTGTTTGGCGATATGCAAAGCCTTGTTAGCCGCGTTCCAAGCACCGCGATGGCGACCTGACAAGAACAAAGAGTGCGCGAGATAACATGCTACGTCCATCACATAGCCATCAATCTTCTCGCGCAGGTTGATGCCATCGCTATTGTCAACAGTTGAATGAACATCTGTCCTCGTCGATCTTGGTGACGAGGCCTTGGCTTCCGCTTGGCACTCCTCAATCATGCGAATATGGAGGTCGAGAATCATCCAAAGATTGGATTCATGCAAGTCCAAAATCAAATAAGCTGCGCTTGATTCGATTGTGAGTGTGCAGATGTGCTGAAAGACCCAGTAGCTCACTTTTTGGAAATGCCTCGAGGTGTTATACAGGAAGAGATCACGGTCGGAAACGCAGAGTGACTCCAATACCTCGTTCTTCGCACCATCGCCGTCGTACATTCCGAGCAAACTGCGCGCATAACTTGCAATGAACGGGAACGTTGAATACGAAACACACACAGCCATAATCTCCGCGTGGTCGTCCATACGCTCCACATGCTCGGAGACGCGAGATGCGCGTCCACTGCGCGTCAGCGAGTTGAGCATGTGTCTGTCGTTCAAGGCGCGACGAGACCCACCTCTGCCATTCGGGATGTCATATTCTGCACTCTCAGCTTTCCCAGCAGCCTCAGTAGCGTTATTGATGAAGTCGCTGTACGACTTCAGAGCTGCCAACAAAGACTGGTCGTATCCACGGCTGGATGAATGGCGCGACCTGGATCTTCTGGAGCTACTGCTACCGAGGCCGCTTGTTCCCGTACCGCTGCGTTTGGGCAAGCCTCGCTTAGCCAGTGCGAATCCTGGAATACGATTTCGTTGAATAAGCGAGAATCGAAGAAGCGTCTCCACAAGCCCCTCCCACTTGCTCCCCCACAGGCTCTTAAAATCTGCTGGCATTGCTCCAGCTGGAAGCAATCCCAAAAGCGCGAAGAATCGGATCGCGTCTTGGCCGTGGTGCATCCGAACTTGCTCCAAGGACACATCCAGCGATGCAACGAGGGTGTTCAAAGCGCTGCGATCGTGTGCAGCGAGACCTACAACTTGCAACTCGCTCACACCGCGACTGAGTACTGCTCGTGTAAGCTCTGACAGAGATCTATCCTGAAGCAATGGAGCACAGAGCGAAATAGCTTGTGGGTGACCATCGAGGAACGCCATCAATGGGTGAGCTACCAACGCATTCAGAATCGACGTAGACGTGGACTTCGTACCACTAGTATCAGTATCCCCGATTTCAGACACAAGCAGCGCGCGTGGTGACTTTTTGATGAACAGGTCCGCAGCGTGATAGTGCGATAAACGATTTAAAGACACCACCTTCTCGTCAAACTCGTTGATTCCACCGCCCATTGCTTGTCGAGCCGTCATCAAAAACGACAAGGACGGCGTATTATGTAGCAATTGCAGCAGAAAATCGCGCGTAGACGACGGATTCGCGTTGATCGGATCTTCCATGTTGTCCATCACGAGTAAAACTTTCATGTCAGCGAGCGCTTGGTCGAGCGGCATGTCCTTCTCACGACCACCTTCAGGGAACAACGCGCTCTTGATAGACGATTCCATGCCTTCCAGTGACTGGACCCCACGCAACCGAATGAATGCAACGCCATCAGGGAAGGCATTACGATCAGCCAGGAAGTGAGCAAGCTTAGTCGACAAGGTACTCTTGCCGATTCCAGGAGGACCACGTAGTGTCACAAACCTTCGCGTGTTGACTAGTTCTGCTAGCATGTGCAGTTCTTGCTCTCTACCCACAAACGACTCAGCTACTGGCGGAAGAGTTTTACTGAATTTGTTGGACGGACTCACATCGACCCACTTACCCACTGAGATATCGGAGAACACAAACTGTTGCGTTGACGCATTGCATCTGCAACTCTTCTCCTCGAAATTCACTTCAATCGCCTGTGGAACTTCCTCTCTGGACCAAAGTGGGCAGGTTTCCGCGTGTAGCTGAGACGATTCCAATAGCACAAACTTGTCGCCTTCCCCGTCAGGAATCCGCATTTCGGCACTCACGCGGACACGAGCGATTTCAAACGCTTGCTGGATTGTCTTCCCCGTTACAGCTGCATGGTAGAACGAATACGAAAACATGGCTGAAGATTCATCCAATACCCGGCCTTCAGACCGCACGCACACTACGTGTGCTACTCCAGCTTGGATGAAAACTTCACCGATATCCTTCGAATCGCAAGATGATACAAATACCAACTTGAGAGTGCCGTTGATCGCAGGCCGACCGTCAATGCTACGAGATGATGAGATTTGGGATGGAGAGCGCGCCGGCAAACCAGTGATACTACTAGCCGGCACGTTATCCTTCGGTATCTCCAGCGAGATGCTGCTTTCACTGACAATGGGCTCCTCAACGACCGAAGAACTCGTACCACCGTTCAGTATACTCCGCAGTGTCGTAGAATCTACTAAATGCGCCAGACCAGAGCACTGCGTGTCTTCAAACATGAGATACTGGCTTTGCCCCACAATTCGACCTCCATGTCCGCTGAAGTGTAACACAGTCACGCCACGATCCAAAACTTTCCGAAGTGCGTCAACCGTAGCCACTGCTCGCATCGTGTGCACTGCACGCTGGCATTCCTGGAAGATCTTACTCAAGTGACTCTGTTCCTGTGCAATATTCAGCGGTGGCACGGGCTTTAAACGATGATTACTGTCGCTCATGACGAATGGTAGCGAGTAGAGCGTGGCGAGATCCACCCACGTGTTGTGGATCCCGTAGACACTGGACGTCTCGGTGATTGTCGTACAGTCAGATAGTGTATCGCTCTTGTCTTCGCTAGTGCTAGCTGTTGCTGTGCCTCCTCTATTGAGCTGCTCCACACCGTCGATCATGCGTCGAGCAATGCGCTCGTTCACTTCCTCGTACATTTTCTCCTCGGCCTTGGTGGTCGCCGCAACTTCCTTGTGCTCTTCATCTTTCGTCTTTCCATGGTGATCTTCATTACTAGTGGCAATTGCAGCAGCCGAGGCGGCTGGAAACTCGACAGTTCCATTGATAGACGCCTCGCGCCTTCTGGCCAGCAAATCACCTGCCTGCTGATGGATCTGCTCCAGTCGCGCCTCCGGAGACAGTCCGGGGGCCACATGAGGCACTGACAGACTCTCCACAAAAGCCCACAGCTCTTGCTGAAGCGTAGCGGCGGGATTCATCGCGATCCACGAGCAATAGTGTGGCGAGTGAGGAACGCCGTCAATGATAAGCGTAAGTAATCGAAATAAAACCCACTTGCCTAAGAAAAACTACCATCATTCCTTGTGTTCTGGGTGATTTGGGTCTTTAGAAACTCAGATGGCTACACCTTACTTTTTTGTTGGTCATCACGCCCTGGTTCAGTGCCAAGCTTATGAGTGACATTGAAGACTCGGGCGAGGGTTTTTGGGGCCGCACGGAGGAACGAGAGTTCTCGTATGTGGTGACGATACCGAGTAGTGGGGAGAAAGTCTCGCTAACGGCGGTGCAGGATCGAGATATATGCGCTGGTACGCCGGAGTTCCCGTCGCACGGTCATTGCGTTTGGGACGCCGCGCTACTGCTCGCCGACTATCTGCAGACCCAAGCCCAGGACGCAAGAGACGAACACCGCTTTAAAGGCAAAAAAGTGGTGGAACTCGGTGCGGGGGTTGGACTTGTTGGGATGACACTGGCTGTGCTCGGAGCTCAAGTAGCACTAACGGACCAGGAGTACGCGCTGCCTCTGCTGAGCAAAAACGTGGCCGTCAACTTCCTTCTTGAAGGAACGAACAAGTCGGTGGCTACTGCTGTTGCACCGGTAGTGGAAGAGTGTCAATGGGGAGACAAATTTAAGCCTGGAGGCTCCTTGACGTCGTGGAAGAAAAGCACTGACCTAATAGTCTTCTCAGACGTGCTGTATAATGCTTCGGCGTCTTTGCTGCTGATCAAAACGCTGCATGAATTAGTGTCGCCGACGACCGATGTGATCTTCAGTTTTGAGACGCGAAATGCGGAGATTGAAGCAAATTTCTTGCAGGAACTCGGGAAAATATTTGACGTCGAGGAGGTGTCTCGCAAGAATAACGCTCAGGTTTTTGCCAGATTCGAGTACTCGGACGAGCTTTCCATCTATCACGCGCGCCTTAAAGCTGGCGGTAATGAGAATTAGAATGTTCTTGGATGTGATTATATTTTCACAAATTGTACGGTAGCATGCTGTTCCGCTATAATCTTGACAATGAGACGGAAGGCATTGGCTCGTTGGTTTGTGGTTCCGGTACCAACTCCTCGATGCGACTGGGCAACATCCGCGCTTCGAGTGGTATATCCTTGGTTTTCTTGTAGACATTATCCAGGAAAGCACACACGGCGTCGCCATGCGCCAATGCTCGTGGAGACACCAAGAAATTGAACATGTGGCTGGCGTAAGGCACCTTTACGAAGACATCCTGCACACCACCGAGCTGCTTGTCCTGATACGACGCAACACTTTGGGGGAGATTCTGACGATAGTGGAGCAAGCGATCGAAGAACAGACGCGAGTCCTTGAACGCCACGGTGTTGTCGTGAGTACCATGGGTGATCAGGAATGGTGGAATGATGTCACGTCGACGTGCTGCACGGTCATCGTCCAAGTAGGCGATAGGTGACGCGCGCTCGAAGTCCTCGTTGTTGTCTTTTAACTTTTTCTGCATCACCAAGAACTCGAGGTACTGGACAAGTCCGCGCGTTTTGTCACGAGCGTAGTAGATTCCATGTCGATCTGTAAAGTCGTGTACACCATAGTTATCGACAACTGCGCGGACACTTGTGTCTACGTCTTCGAAGCCAGGCTGCAGGGACTTGTCATCCGCGGTGAGGCCTACCAGACTAGCCAGGTGTCCTCCAGCTGACTCACCGCCAACAGCAATAAACTCTGGGTTGGCGTTGAACTCAGCTCGTGCGTTTTGGCGAAGGAAAGCTACCGCACGCTTCGAATCTATGAGGTGTTTAGGGAACGCCACTCCAGGAGATAATCGGTAGTCGATCACGCATACTATCCAGCCCATTGAGGCAACCTGGTAGACACAGGCAAATGGCGGGATGCGGCGATCACCGATGACCCAACCACCTCCATGAATGTACAGGAAGATAGGTGCGTTGGAAGGCGCATCCCGGTGCTTGTAGACATCCATCAGGAGCTTTGTTGTTTTGGTTTTGCCGACATGAGCATAAGTAACCGTGCGGATCTTGCTGACACCAGGGTAGCTCAGCGACAAGGCCATGGGCTGTGGTAAAGGTAGAAACACGCTTAGCCAACGTTTTAACGTCATGCGCCCGATATCCTTGAGCTGATTTGGCGGGATATCCGACGAGAGGAATGCATCGCGAATGACATCCTTAGACGAGAGGTTCTGTCTGTACCATGTCATGAGCTTTGCAGCTACTACGCACTGCATCAGACCCGCGAACGCGCCACTCCAACGTGAGAAGATGGGGATCTCCTTCTTAAGAAGAAAACCAGTCAGACACGCGTGTATGACTGCGACCTTGTGCGAAAGCTCGGTGGGCAATAACGACGCTGCCATGCCGAAGAAATTCTGCACGATTAAGCACCACATCGTGAAGTTAGACAATGCGCTCAGGAACCGCAACTGCGCCGAGGCTTACCTCGCGCGGGATCTTGTTGTTCTTGGCGCGCTCCACAATGTACAACGTAGACGCGGCGAAAGCCAGGTACGCCCAGCGTGTCAGGCGCTCGTTGTTCAGGTATGGCGTCGGCTCGAGGGGTTTCATGACTTTCATCTCTGGGGCTGATTGCGATCTGACCGCGTTTCCGGTGGTATTATTTCGTGCAGCTCACTGATGGTGCGGGGCCTGCCACTGTGGTTGGACCTTAAGGGAACACACAAGCAAGCAGGGCTGTAGCTGTTGGCGCAGCTTGATGCTTCCTTGAAATGACCGTCTGCAGGCCGCGTGCAAATGCATTCATCTTGTCCAATCAGAGGCATTATAAACGAGCTTTAGCCAATCATATGATCGTACAAAAGAGGTTGACTCAACAGGAATTAACATTTTCCTTCGGCAAAAGCTAAAGCTGTCTACGCACGCAATCATGCTGGTCCAGGAATGGTGAACACCAGCGAACCCAAGCGAAATGTACATGCATTAACAAACTCGTACATGTAACTCAAAGGCGTGCCGTTGCAGTTGTGGTGGCTGCAGCCGCCAACTCTGCTATCTGCGCCGTCGCCAATTCGGATGCGCAGTGCAGCGGAATATCTTTGGTCTTTGCGTACAGATTGTTCAGGAAGGCAGCTACAGCTTGGCCGTGAGCGATCGCTCGCGGTGACATGACGTAGTTGAAGGCGTGGTGTGCACCCGGGATCTTCAGGAAGATGTCACAAACGCCGCCCACTGGAGTCTGCTGCGCGCGCTGTCGATACAGCTGGAGCTGCTCGAAGAAGACCTGCGAACTACCGAATGGTACCAGCGTGTCCAGCGTGCCGTGCGAAATGAGAAATGGTGGGATGACAGCAGGAAGGTCGCTAGATTTCTCTTCACGGAGCCAACCGACGGGCGACGCCTTCTCCCAGTCCTCATCCGCATCGCTCATCTTCTTCTGCATCACCAGGAGCTCGATGAAGCGCACGAAGATGTGGTCTTTGTCCTTGTAGAAGTACACACCATGGCGGTCCTTAAAATCGTGAACACCGTAGGTGTCAATGCAACCGCGTACACTTGTGTCCACCTCCTCGAAACCGGGTTGAAGTGACTTGTCGGCCGGAGTAAGAGCCATCAAGCTTGCCAGGTGGCCACCAGCAGACTCTCCTGCCACGACAATGTAGTCCGGGTTGGCGTCGAATTTCTTCCGTGCGTTCCGACGAAGGAAGGCCATCGCGCGCTTGGCATCTACAAGCTGCTCGGGGAAGGCGATCTTTGGAGATTTCTGGTAGTCGAACACGCACACGACCCACCCACTAGCAGCAATCTGGTAAATGCATGGAAGTGGGGGGGTCTCTCGAGTGCTCATGACCCAAGCACCGCCGTGGATGTAGAGCACGATAGGAGCATTGGACGGTGTATTTGGATGCTTGTACACGTCCATTAGCAGCGCGGTGGTCTTGTTCTTCCCCACATGAGCAAAGGTAACTGTCTGTATCTTCGAGACTCCCGGGAATGCCATCGCAAGTCCCAACGGCTGAGGCACGGGTAACAACACAGCAAACCACTGCTTCCAGCTGAGCTTGCCAATGCTCTGAACACTATCCGAAGAAATATCGAAAGCGTGCATTGTGTCCCGAATCAGATGCTTGGAGGAGATATTGTCTCGGTATATCTTCGCCAGCCGAGCCATTACAATACACTGCAACAACGCTCCGATTGAGCCGACCCACTCTGACAGTACGGGCTGCTTGGACTTGTGCAACTTATAGATGATAGCGAAGTTGATCGCGAGCATGTTGTGCGAGAGCTCAGTGGGCAGCATGGCAGCAAAAAAGCTCAACACGTTCTGCAGTAGAAAGCATTGTCAGAAGTCGGCGGTTGTGTTCATCAAGAGATCGATCATACCTCGCGCGGGATGTCCTTGATCCTGGCTCGCCGCAGTAAGTACAGCATGCTCACCATAAGCGTCAGATATCCCCATCGCGGAGGAAGTTTCCTCTGCACTACGGCCTTGATGATCTTCATCGCACCGCCGCCCACTGAGGCTCGGTCGTCACTTCCAGCAATGTCTGTTTGCCGCCAGACGGACACCATAATATTTTTGGGCCAATCACGCCGGATCCCCTCGCGTCTCCCGAAGTTGTCGACTGACAAACCCTGCGTCGCCGTATGCAGGTGATGAGACTCCATTCGATAGATCTCATTTGTGAAAACGAAGTTATTCTTTATTCGGCTTACATGTACTCACTCGTAGGCTTGAAGTACTGAAGCTTGTGATCGAGATCCTGAGCTGTCTACTCCACCTTAATGGTTCGGTAGATCTTGTTGACGAAAAAGAGTGAGCTCTGAAATCCGATGAAGCCCAACATGACAAAGAAGCAGTAGGCCATCATGCTCGTGTAACCAAAGTAAAACGCTGCCTGGAAGAAACCGGTCATGTCGGCAATGCTCGTGTAGTACCACACGCTGTACGCAAGCACGAACAACCCCGTCGTACCGCCCGAGATGTACGATCGCCACCACCAGCGGTGGTCCTCGGACGAGAGCTGGATGTACGTCAACGAGATGGTCGTGAACGCTGTCACGAACACCAGCATGACGAAAGACAAGAACAGGATACCGAACAGCGTGTAGATCGAGTGGCCCCAGATCGCGGCGAAAATGTGGTGCAGCTCAATGTAGACAGCGCTGAACGGGAGACATCCGGCTGCGATGATCAGGATGAACGGACTGCGATAGCCAGGCACGGACGGAACCTCACGCGGAATCTTGTTCGTACGACACGGGGACTTGAATTCGCCAGTAGAGTTCCGCCCAGCGATACCACCGATAATGGTCAGAGGCAGAGCCACTGTAATGAACAACACTAGCACGATCATGATGGTGCCAAAAGGCAAAGCCGCTGACGAGTCGTTCCAGATCGCTACCGAGTTCAAAAACGAGAAGATCGCAACCAGCGGTCCCGGGATAATAAGCACACACAGCAAGATGTTCCACACCCATCGCTGACCACCAAGCTGACGGTACATTCGAGCAGAATGGAAACCTCCGACGCCTGCAGTGAGCGCGTAGAGGACGATGAAGGCAGTCATCATACCACCGCGCTTGTTGGGCTTGACGATGCCAAGCAACGAAGATACGAGAGCCACCGACAGCATCACGAACAACTGCGCACCGGCACCGTTGAGAGCGCAGAAAATGTTCAAATGCGTTGGGAACCTGAATACGTCAGCATGCAAGAGCTTCCAGCCAGAATCATCCTCCAGTGCATGATCGTCACCAGTCTCCAAGTCCGTGTATCGCGAGAAGTCACGCTTAAGAATGCGAATCATCACAATGGACAAGAATCCCGTGAGCATCATCACTAAGATGAAAGAGTTGATGACTGAAATCCAATGCAGCTCCAAGTCGTCTGGCTCAATCAGTTCTTTGTCAACGTTGCGGTTCTCGTAGAGCAGATCCAGTCGATTGTGCCACTTCACAGAGTACGTGAAGATTGCTTCGGGTGTCTTGGCAATATTCTCAGGCGACAGTGCGTAGTGGTATTCAAGGTCCGGATCGGACGATGCCATCGTCATGTTCACAGCCACAATCTGAACAGCACGAAAGGTTAGTGTTTACAACTCTCTAATCCAATGCCTTGGTCACCTCGCTTACTTTGTTCTTGCCTTCCTCTGCTTCCACATCGTTGTAGGCGATGTCGAAGTGCAGATGTGTGTTCAGGTAGTAGTGCATCTTCATACCTTCGCGGATGCCCTCCTGGATGAGGTATCCCACCTGGCCTCGAAGCCGGATGTCATCCACATACATCTCGAATTCGTAGTCCTCATCCACCGCATCCTTGAACACCTTCATGACATCCGGGGCCATCGGCAACTTGCAGAGCTGCGCGTATGTCTGGTCCACACCAAAGTAGAGACGGTAATCTGTCACAACCTTGCGACTGCCCGTGAGCAACTCACCCAGGTCATGATCGTCCCATTGGCGCTCCTTTGGTTTGCAGTACGGTAACTTGTAATACTGGTACGTCTCAGTGGGGTTTGCGTATGGCCGGATCTGCAGCAGGAAGTGCCGGATTCAGCCATTGAGAACTGTATTATTCGGCCCGTTAGGGGCCATATGTCTGAGGTAAAAGAACGCACCGTGTTGGCAACGACCTCCACCTCGTCCCGCATCTTGTAGTCATCCTCGGCTGCCGCGACAGACAGCGTTGCCACGAGCAGCAGCAGCTTCATCCACATAGCGAAGCTCGTCTAAATGAGCCCAGAGTAACGTTCACTATGCGCTGATTGGTGGAAAGTCCGATCTGTCGCATTCTTTTCCAATATGGCTACACTTCACATTCGCTCGTCGTCCTGCGACCTCACTGAAATCAGATTGGGAAGAACACTTGCAGCGAGAAGGACGCCTGTACATCCGTGTCCACAGTTTGAACAAGCACTTCCGAGCCATGAAGCCGACGTCTACAGTCGCGCAACCTGCTAAAAATCTCAAGAAAAGCGCGGAAAACGCCCCTAAACGTGCGTGGTGGTGGACCGACACCGCCGTGGACAGTAACCCGATACGCGCAATGGCGTGTAGCGAGACGGAGCTACTTAATGCCGCCGTTCTGTGCGCGGCCTTGGCTGCGACTGAGTCGGAGCCTTCCGATACCGACAAACAGGCCAATGATCGCGCAGCTCACGAGCTGGAGATGCACGTCCGCAAGTCACCGTTGCCGCACAGTCTGCAGCTGCCAGTGTTGATGTTCACACGCGACTTCGTCCTCATGCAGTCCGATCTGGTGATGATCTGTGCTGTGCGAGCCACAAAGCCTGCAGATATCTTGCAGACGGTAGTAGGATCGGCCGTGCCGCTCTCGCAGCCATACGTGCATAGATTTGGGGGCGCAAGGATCCATGCGCCCTTTTGGACAAGAACGCAGCGACTGGACTTGCATGAGGTTCACCATCAGGCACGACAAGCCAAGAAGATGCTGCTTTTGTGCGGCCACTCCATTGGCGGCAGCATCGCACAACTGGCATTCTGTGAACTGGTGTATCAACACTTGCCTACGAAGACGCGGCTGTTCCTGGAAAAGCGCGACTATGATCAGCAAAAACAAGAGGAGAAGAAAGAAAGTAGTACCACAAGTGATGGGTTGGACTTTGGATTGATGGTTCAAGGTATGACTGAGGAAGAGCGAACGGCGATTCTTCGTAGTACGCCACATATGCTGGCGATTGGATTTGGAGCTCCGTACATTGGATCCGCTGGCCTGTCGTCGTTTTTGGAGCCACTACAGCTCAACAAGCGTGTGATCACGTTCGTCAACGAGTTTGATTGCATTCCGAGCATTCTCAACGTAGCGCAGTCAGCAGCAATGGTGGCAAAGACAACCGAGCGCTTGGTTACGATCACGAAAGCAACGAAAACGCTGGTGAACTTGCTGCCTATTCAAATGCAGCAGCGCTTTGTCGATTTGGCTGCAACAGCGAATACTGGCGCTGTTCCTAGTGCGAGTTCGGCATATTTGTCGATGAGTCTGAGCATTCTTCAGAACACTTTCCAGAAGTTCCGCGACTACAATATCGTGAAGGAAATCGATTACCAGTATTCTCCGTGCGGTACGTACATTTTCCTCTCGAAGTGTGGAGCTGACTACAAGATTTTTTCGGATCCGAGCGCTATTAGCTCGGCATTGCACAAGGAAGATGATTCTAACTCCAGTTTGACTGGCAACGCCATCTTGCAACATTTAATGAGTGCATACGTGGCTGCCGTCGCGCGCCGCTCGAATTCCATTCAGATCAACGCCTCAATGGACCATTATGAGCGTCTTGGAGTCTCTCGTAATGCAACTGAGCGACAAATCCGAAGCTCCTACAAGCGGCTAGCACTGAAGTGGCATCCCGATCGATATGCAACCAACTCCGCCAATCCACAGGAACAAGCCTCTGCAGAGGAAATTTTTAAGCTTTTGGCGGAATCGTACGAGGTGCTATCGGATGCTGAAGCACGAAAAGCGTATGATGCGCACTTGAACGACTCGCCTAGTCTGAAAGACGAGTTTGTGCGCCATGGCACGGTGAATGGGATGACTCTGGACGAAGCAATCGCCACATTCCGCGACGTAATTGATAACCTCTCTGGAGCGGTCTCAAAGGTGACATCGCGCTTTTCCACTTCAAGCTCGACGGTGGTTAACCCTCTACGTACCCCCTCCTCTATCCGAAGTGGCCTTATTCCAAACAATCACGACAATATATTTGCGCCAGATCGGATTCGTGTGTCACGGACTGTGGGGATTGGTGCAGACCAGCATGAGCAAATTATGTATCTAGAACCGGAAGAAATCGTTGCCGGGGATGTGGCAGCCCCTACGCAGGCAACAGGCAGTTCTGGGGCGAATGTCGGATTGCGAACTGTCTCCGTCGTGGGTGGAGCTGTCGCTGTTGGGGCAAGTGTGGCGCTAATTGTGAATGCATGGTCACAATACTCGGAGATTTCGAAGAAGAGACGTCAGGCGGAAGTAGTGAGAGATATGCCCGCAGATTGTTTATTGTTGTTGCTGGAAGACCACCGCAACACACAGAACTCGGATACAACACAACTGCTTCTTCAGCAAGCTGATGAGCGAAAGAAGAGAAAAGATGCATCGGCGCTAGCCATAACCGATTCCAGCAAGACGGATGAAAGCACCGCGAAGCAGCTTTTCGTGAAAGGAGCTCAGCAAGCACTCGTCACTCTGAAGCAACAGGAAGACGCAGCAGAAGATGAACTCGTTGAAGAGTTCTTTGATTGTGCCACTGAATATGATCATGCTGCGATGGAGGCGATGGCTGAGGAGGAGTTTTTCGACTGCATCGATCTCATGGACGAGGTGACGTTGCACTTCAGTGATGACGCATTAGCAGAAGAAAAGCGCGCTGAGGAGGAGTCGAAAGCACAGAGCGCAATTATTCCTTTTCCTCCTGGATCGATTGCCAACACCCCGTTCGGTCTCGCGACTGTACAAGATTGGAGAGAAGGCAAATCGTCGGTTACTGTCCAATTTGCCTGTTGTAAGTTCATGGTTGGCTACATTCAAAAAGCGGATATCTCGCGTGGTGCGTCCCTGGCCAAAGCTACGACAAGTGAGCTACTAGAGTCCAAGAGAGCAAAGCTTGCGGATCGCGTTGTGACTCGCTATCGTTTGAATGCTGGTGAAGCGGGTAGTACGTTGAAAAGTCTGGTTGCTGCGAGTGGAGATGGCGCTTTGGACAGCGGGATCCGTGCCGCTGGTGGTGTAGCTTTGGCAAATGGCATGGCTAGGACATCGTCAGCGTTAGGCGGTGCCGTTGCTGCTCCGCTCACGATCGCCTCAATTCTCGTCGACATTGGAAAGGAGTATTACGACTATCGCAAGCGATACACTGATCGAAAGTCTCTCGGTGTGCTCTCAACGACTACTGAACAACTAATGATGCATGATTTCCGACTGAAATCCGGTGAAGTTATCGCTAGTCGTACTGCAGCGGCGGCAGGAGCAGGCATTGGTGCGTACAGTGTGGCGTCAGCAATGGGGATGTGGAGTACAGCTGGACTTGCGGCCGGCCCAGTGGGCATTGTGGCCGCCACCAGTGCAGCAGTTGTTGGAGGAATGTTAGGCTTCTTCGCTGGATCCAAGGCGTATTCTGCATCCACAGCGGGGTATTTCACGAGTCAACAGAATGCGAAGGAGCATATTGATCGGCTTGAGCTTGGAGCTCGTATTCTTTTCGACGAGTTTGATCCGGACGCTACGGGAACTATCTCGAAGGAAGACTGTATTAAGCTGATGAAGAAGCTTTATGGCGCGATGGGCTCTATCTCTGAGACTGGATATGAAAGAACAATGGCCGTGATTCAAGACGATAATTTTGAGGGACCAGTGACGTGGGGCATGTTCTGGGAGTGGGTAAGCACAGAAGCAGCTCAGGCGCTTCGTGAGCTAGAGCATGAAGAGTCCAAGAAACTATCAGAACCGGTGGCAGGTGAGACGTGGTGGAACAGCTACATGAAGTATTTCTCATACTTGAACTCGAAGAAAGCTACGCCACTTCTTGCTGAACCGCAGGCTGTAATGTATCCGTCTGTCTTCGCAACGTTGGGTCTGGCTATGACATATTCTGCAGTGTTGTCGGAGGTTGCAGAGTTACAAGCTGATGAAGCTGAAGAAGAGAGCTTGGTGTTGAAGGCACAGGTCGAGTTTCTAGTGAACAATGGCCATCTGACCGTCGGTGATGCCTTCCAACTCCGTGAACAGTTGGCGTCCGATGACCCAGTGCTGAAGGAGTGTGCACGGAAGACTATTGCTGCCATGCACGAGGGTCTTTCGGATGCTGGACCGAACCGGAACCTTGTGTGCGATGGATTCGGTTTTACTGGCGGCGACACAATGGAATTGTCGACTGATGAACTAGAAGAGGAAATGATTACAACTTGGACAACGACCACTGTTTCTGGAAAAATCGAAGACGATGGGAAGAAGAAGAAACCCGAGACCGATGAGCGGCTTGATGTCATGTGCTCGCTGATGTCTACGCAGGGTCTGCAGCGTTTCTTGCAGCGGCAAAACATCCTCGTTCGTACTGGAGATGATGCTCCAATACGCCACGAGGACTTGCACTGCTTAGCACTAATGGCAGCAACCCCGTCGCCACCGCCAAACTGAGCTTGTCCACATTGCGTTGAGAACGCTGTGCTATTATAATTGAACATCAACAATATATGAATGAAAAAGATACAGTTTGTCAATGTCGTCTACGTGTCATTGGTGAGACTTGATCCTGCTTCAATGCACGGAACTGTCATAACACCAGCGCCATCAGCATCTTCACGCTTTGTTGAGGCGCTGCTTCAACTGTTTAGAAAATAGAGAGCTTCACTTCCATCGCTTCGTGCACACGGAACGTGTTCTCAGGGTGCTCATTAGGGTCTGCAATCAGCAGTTTAGACACATAAATGAGCTCTGAATCATTGTGCTAGTAAAACAGGAAAACGACGCAGCGTACCATTGAGGAAGTCCGTGAACTCAATCTGCTCGTCTACGCCCGTAAGCGTGTCCAGACCGGCGTGGGAACTCGGAAGACCGGGAAGACGCTGGGATAATAAAATAAACAATGAGAATTCTGTCTACTAAGATAAATTTGTTCTGTTAACTCACCGTAAACTGTTCAAGCACGGCCTTCTCTGTGCGCAGACGCATGGCTGCCGCCTTGCCGTAGACCTGCTCGACCGTCGCCATCTTAAGCTCCCAGTTGGACTGACGGTGCTGTAATAACAAAAAAAAATCAGTGATATGTTACCAATAACCACAGACTCGCTCAACGCACCGTGGTCTGCAGACGCTGCACCTCGTGCACCGGTCGCACGTCCTCGCTGGCGCTGTAGAAGCCGAAGCGCAGGGCGTCAGGGGGAGCACGCACGAGAGGGAGGTTGGCAGAGTTCTGTTGAGGAGGTGGCAAGGCACAAAAAGTCAGTTGCAGGTCGCTCATATCGTCGCTGCTGCGTCTCTCACCATGTTAATTAAATCCAAGCTTCGAGCTTCTTCGGGAGATCCAAAATGGGGGATCACAGTGTTCATTTACCTATCCTTTTTCATTGAATATGATGTATCATGGGATAGGTGATGTAGCCATTTTTTTGGAGACGGAGACTATGGCGCACGACGACGAGTTTGGCCTGAAGCGGTCGTCGGGAGTGGACTACAGCCAAGTGCTGGATCGGCAGATTGACGACAACCGATTTGAGCGGCAGCGTGCAATCCGAGTGGCCTCCTCAGCGGTGCGCTAATCCCTCGCCAGTCAGTACGCGGTAAAGTGTCTGATTTTGTCTCACTTGTCTTGCAGCCACCCGCGGAGCAACCCAAACATGCTGGAGCCAAGGCTGCAGCTCCGCAGTCCGCCACCATGGATGCCTTCATGCGTATGATGACGGGCAAGGAAGAGCGCACCATTGCCGACCGTATCAGCGACCCGAACCGCCCCACGTGGGAGCAGTACAAAAAGGAGAATGCGGACAAATTGGACCTTAGTGGCAACGGAGAGAAGGAGATGAAGGAGTACAGGAAGAAGCTAGATGCTGCTAGGGAGAAGGTGAGCCTGTGAAACCAGCAGTATCAGGTGACAACGAGGCATGAGAGGTCTGAATGTGTTGATTGATGTTGAAACAGAAACTCGCTGGGTCCAGCAGCTCCAAAAAGAGGAAGAAGAAACACAAGAAGCGTACTTACTCTTCATCATCGGAAGATTCTAGCAGCGAGGACGAGCGTCGACGTTCCAAGCACAAGAGTCGCAAGAAAAAGTGAGTTCTTCTAAATGGTGATGACGGCGACATAGTCATCAGCTTATAACGTTTTGTTTTCCATGCAGGAAAAGCAACAAGCGTAGACGAAGAACCTCAGACTCAGATGATAGCAAATCGGACTCGGACGACGACCGTTCTCGACGACGCAAGCGCTCTAAGAAGAGCAAGAAATCGTCATCGCGCAGGAAAGACCGGGACGCTTCGCCCTCGCCCGTGCGTCTGTCTTCCTTCCTGCAGCAATCGAGCGATGATTCGGACGACGAGTCTTCATAGCGGACGATCAGCGACGTCAACGTCGCAGGGTTAATCGCCACTAGGTTCTCACTCGTGCTTTTAGACTGTTCATACGTTTATACAACGAAGCAACACAGATGGTATCTTGAGTCAACCGCATCTTTGCTCAACATAGTTCAATCGCAGTCTACTGTAAGCCGTCGCGCTAATCTGTCGCAGTCACTTGCGAATCTACGCGATGGCTGACGCCGAGAGCAGGAGGAAGTTTATGGAACTGCTGCGGCAGGGCGTGCAGTACAAGGTCCAGCAGCAGCAGATTAAGGCGGTCTCTTCATCAGATTTGGCAGGTAAAGCAGAAGCTCTTCAAGCTGAGACTAGCGATGAAGTACGACGCGCTTCGCTGCCGGGATCCGGCAAGGACGTTGCTGGAATGGCAGCGTGGCAAACACTGGCGTGGCGAGATGCCTTCTCCATGGCTCCATATTTCCTGGAGACTGTCAACGACAGGCCGCTGCGTATCAAGCAAGTGCTGCAGGGAGAGCTCAATGGATTCGGCACGGGGCTCACAGTGTGGCCTGCTGCCTGTGTACTGTTGAAACACTTGGAATACCGAGCAGCTAACAATCCAAGGGCACTGCTAGGCTCCAATAACCCGTTTGTATTGGAGCTCGGGAGTGGAACGGGTGCTGTCGGTATCGCGGCGGCAATGCTGCTTCGGGCTGGAAGAGTCGTGCTCAGTGACATGGACAACATCCGCTTCATCATGCAGGAGAACGCAGACGTGGCACGGCTGGACGGTGCGATTAATAACCACGTGAAGGTTGACGTTGAAGCGTACGAGTGGGGCCAGCCTCCGTCTGCGAGCCTCGTCTCGCAATCCTATCCAGACCTTATCCTAGTGTCGGATTGCATCCTTCCAAGATTGTATCCGATCGAGCCGCTAGTGGAGGCATTGACACTGCTCAGTAGACCACACACCCGGATCCTCATTTCCTATGAACACCGTCACTACCAGCATTTCCAGCCCAAGCAGAGATTTTGGGAGCTTATGGAGGCAAGGAAGTTTTCGCTACGTGAGATCGATTCGACCGAGTATCATCCACATTTCGTTGCATCAGATATCGAGGTGTGGGAGATCACTCCGCCAACACAAGGACAGTTGTAACAATTGATTAATAAACATACGTGTTTCCGGCTACTTGCCATGTAAATTTTCACTTCAACCTCTTCTCGACTCCGTTCGTGCTCGACGAAGCGGGTGGAACTGCTGAAGCGAGTGCTAGGCAGTGGAGGTCTTCGTGGCGTGCCATCGTCTCATCTTCTGGGATGATGTACTGCGTCTCGAGGAACCGCTTCAGCCCATCGGTCGACATTAAGGAGCACATAACATCGAGGCGTGGATCAACTTGAGGAGGTTTCGAACTCTTCTTCTTCTGCTCAGAAGATGGGGCAAGTGGTGGCAGCATTGACACCGTTGCCGTCTGCGATGTCATAATCTGCTTACCCTTCGAATTAGTTGCAATCAAAACTGCTGCTGCCTTCTTTTTCTCGGCCTTAATCTCAGTCTTCGCAAGGGGAAATAGCTCGAAATCGTCTGGACTTTCAACTTCAGGCTCTGCATTTTCATGCTCTGATTGCAGGGCAGCAATGATTTCGCGAGCTGACACTTGCTCGACAGGGTCGTTCGAATCGAGCTGTGAATATAGCGAAAAAGCTTGTCCAGCAGTCAAATAATTATAGTGAACAAGAGCCTCGACTGTTGCCTTCACTTCATCAAGATCGTCATCCTCACCGGGGAGAACGGGGGTAAAGGCAGCTCGAGCGTGGATATCTCTTTCGACTTCTTCGAAATCCACTCCATTCGAACTGGTACTGTCACGTTCACTTTCATCTGGGTGGTGCTTCTCGTGATGCCTTTGCTTTGCCTCCCGAAGTTTTCGTATCACTTTATCACGCTTTCGTTCACCCTCACCATTGTGAAGTGGCTTTAATTCCTGATGCTCGAGGCTTTTCAGTGACCTCGCAGCCTCCGTGCTCACCCAAATCCAAAACATTCGCCATGTAACTGGTCCTTCAAAGCTAGGGTCTTTGATGGCTTCAACGCTGGCCTCGTACGCAAAGTCCGACGTATCTCCGGAGATTTCATACAACTTTTGCATTATGGAGAGGCACGCTTCCTTTGAAATTTCGCCTGTACCCGCCGGATCATGCTCTTCAAATAACACTCGTGCACCAAGCTCCAGTCGATCGATGTGCTCCTTTGCATGCTTCTGACTCTTAAAATACGAGGCAGTAGAGAGCGAATACACCTTAGCTCCACCAAAGTAGCCTGCAACGCCGCCGACGACAGCAGCACTCGTGGCTGCCACAATTCCGATGGGCCCAGTAGCAACACCGGCCGCTGCCCACATCGTCATTGCAGACGCTACGCCATACGCACCTAGACCTGCGCCAGCAGCGGCCGTTGTGCGGCTTACAACCACCTCGCCAGTTCTCAATCGGAAGTCCCGTCGCATCAGTCGCTCGCTCGTAGACGAAAGCACTCCGAGCTCCTTTCGCTCCGTGTGCTTCTTACGGTAGTCGTAAAATTCTTTCCCAATGTCGACAAGAATGGATGCAACAGCTAAGGGGGCAGCAACCATACCACCAAGAGCTGTTCCCGATCTTGCCACTCCGTTGGCCAGCGCCAACCCACCCGCAGCACGAAGTCCACTGTCGACAGCACCTCCAGCACCGGCAAGCGCCACATTGGTAATGTGATCCCCCGTCTTGGTCTCTTCTAGTCCATAGTTCGTGATCACGCGCTCTGCTAACTCTGTTCTTTTCTCCTCGGCCACAATGTTTGTAAGCTTGCGAGCCATGGACGCACCGCGAGTGATGTCCTTCTTGTCGATATAGCGAAGAGACTCGTCTTCACACCGAATCACTGCTACGGCAGTATTCTCCCGCCAATTCTCAACCACCCCAAGTCCAAACGGAGTATTCACCTTGGAGCCTCGCGGAAACATCACACAAATTTTACCTTTGCCGTGTGGATGGCGAAGTTTCTCATGACTTTTGGCAAAATGCTGATCAACCTCTTGAGAAATCTCCACGCAGTCGAAAAACTCTTCCTCGGCCATTGCCTCAACAGCGGCATCTTCGTCTTGAGTAGCGCACTCAAAAAACTCTTCGATGAGTTTGTCATCTTGATCTTGCTCCTGATTTTTCTTAGTCAACTCAACAATTGCTTTTTGGGCCTCTTTAGCGAGGTACAAACTAGTGTCGCCAGAATCCCGCTTC
Organism: Phytophthora nicotianae INRA-310; assembly: GCF_000247585.1. Taxonomy (NCBI): domain Eukaryota; phylum Oomycota; class Peronosporomycetes; order Peronosporales; family Peronosporaceae; genus Phytophthora; species Phytophthora nicotianae. The sequence continues at coordinate 1,447,033 of NW_008648995.1, read as the reverse complement.
ACATCATTAGCTGAAGTGCTCGCAATTGCGAATGCCTTGATCTGTCGGGACTTAGATTCTTGAAGAAGTTGAATGCTTGGAGTGCGGCTTTGTCTTTGCTGAGCGCTTTTGTGGTCTTCCATAAGCAGTACCAAGCAATCGCCTGACATGTCACGCACAGCAGCAGCTTGACGTTTCTTCCGAGAAGCCTCCGAGAACTGGGACCACGCACTAACGATGATCGCCACACTGGCAGCGACAACCACAGCTCCTCCAACAACTAAGACTGTCTTCAAGCTTGTGCTAGTCGACTTTGAAGTGGAACTGATGCTGTCGCTGCTGCCTCGTGTGTCTACGGATTGCGTGGAGATCTCTGCGTTCTTGTTAGTCACCACCTCGCCCGTTCTGCCCAAAGCATTAGAGGCTTCAGCCGTAGAAGTAGAAACTCCGCTCGACGATGACGAGACTCCACTTGATCCAACCCGAGCATTAGATGACACCTGCTGAGCAGTACTAGTTGAAGCAGGGGCGGTAGCGACGCCAGTTGAGCCACTTTCAGTTGTTATAGGAAGATTGGTTGCCGAAGTCTGCATGCTGTCTGTGCTTGTCGAGTGTCCCCGGGAAGCAGAAGATGTAGCTGATGTCTTGCCCCCATTGTGTTGAAAAGGATGCCCAACTGTAGTGGAGCTTGACAAGCTGAACCGGTCAGTCATGCGGTGGAGTTGGCTGGAGATATTGTCGACGGCATCCTTGAAGGTTGAAATCGCCTCGTCAAGTGTGATGCCATCCACCGTACCGTACTGCATAAACTCTTCTCTACGACTTGGTGGTCTGTTCAGGTACGCATCATACGCGAGACGGCTCTCTTTATTCGAAAGGACTTCGTAAGATTCCGCCAACAGCTTGAAGATGTCCTCCGCCACTTCTTTTTGTTGATTGGTGAGAGATCCATGCGCAAGTCGATCGGGATGCCATCTAAGTGCGAGAGCTCTGTATGATCTACGGATCTCGCGGTCACTCGCGTTTCGAGCTACGCCGAGGCGCTCATAATGATTCATGGTTGCATTGATCTGGATTGACCTAGACCGCCTAGCGATAGCGTCCACATAGGCACTCATCATGTGCTGCAGGATAGAGTTTCCAGTGAGACCAGTTGTAGCTTCCTCTCCATCTTCCCCTAGGGCCTTACGAATCTGCATTGGGTCCGCGAAAATGTTGAACTCTGCACTCTCCTTCGACATTACAACATAGCTCCCGCATGGAGCATATCGATAGTCAACTGTCTTCACGATGTTGAACTCGCGCAGCTTGTCGAATGATTTTTGCAGCATAGTAATACTCATTGACAGGTACGCTGATGTAGCGCTGGGCACACCAGTTGCACTAGTACCCTTTGCCATGTCTGCAATTCGCTGCTGCACTGGTGCTGGCAGCAGGTTGAGCAACGCTTTCGTCGCTTTTGCGATGGTCACCAGCCGCTCGGTCGTTTTCGCAAGCATAGTAGCCGAGTGTGCAATGTTGAGAATTCCGGGGATGCAATCGAACTCGTTGACAAAAGTCACCACTCGGTCACTCATCCCTAGCGGTTCCAAGAAAGCCGTGAGAGCATCGTTACCAGCGTACGGCGCGCCGAACCCAACGGCCATTGCTACTGGAAGATTTTGAAGTGCAGTTTCGCGGTCGTTATTCCCAACTTTCTTCATCCATTCAGCTAATTCGCTTTTCTGCTTCTTGTGTTTGCGGAAGTGTTTCTCTTTGCCTTTATCATCAGCTTTCGGTTGGTCTGCATCGAGCTTTGTAAGAATCCCTCGCATGCCCTCCGGCAAACTGGAAAACACTAGTTCGCAGAACGCCAGCTTGGCGGTACTCCCGCCAATTGAATGCCCACATAGCAGTAGTATTTTGCCCACTCGCTGCGCTCGATCGTACAGTTTGGTGAGCTCCAGTCGCTGTACGCGTTTCCAGAATGGCGGGTGCACGCGAGATCCACCAAAGCGATGCATGTACGGCTGCGATATTGGCACAGCCGAGCCCACCACAGCTTGCACAATGTCGCTCGGGCTCGTGGCACGCATGGCGCAGATGACAGCGCCTTCCGACTCCACTAGCACGTAGTCCGTTGTGAATTCGAGCACCGGAAGCTGCAGCGCGTGGGGTAGCGGGGACTTGCGCACATGCATCTCCAACTCGCGAGCAGCACGCGCGTTAGCAAGTGCATCTGAGGTGGAAGGAGATGCTTTGGTGGACGACAATGCGGCGCAGAGTACAGCAGCGCTCAAGAGTTCCGTCTCATTGTAGATGACTGCTCGAATGGCGCTCTGACGAACGTTGACGCTGCGCCACCACCACACGGAGTTCGTCTGCTGCTGCTGACTTTGATCCTCGCTCGTCTGTGGTGCCATTGTGCTTAGCTCCGCGATTGCGATGAGTTCGTTATAGCTAGCAAGTTCGGCTATGAGTACAGGCAGCGGAGCAACCGATGCACACGTGAAGCCATGTTATTTACAAGATGGCTGAAAAATCTGATTTTCATGGATTCTCAAGAAATTTCTTGTTCGCAATCATTCTTGCATCTTGGAAGTAAATACAGATTTAAACAGGTATTGTGCATTAGTGGTACAGTAAGACCTGTCCTAAATGATCACTGTAATACGTGATATCCTGATATACATGATAGGGAACCAACTCGGTTCCTAACAGACTATTGAGTGAAAGTTGATACACTACGCGACAGGATAGATCGGCCACCCACGTCGGTGGCCATAACTTCGTCAATTTTGAGCCTGCCATTTAGATATGTTTTATAGCTAATTCAAAGTAAGACGGTGTTTGTGCTAACAATCTGGATCTTGCTAGATGAGCGGCAAGAGCGCTTTACACACCACTCGTCATGTACTTTGTCAATAATGAGGCTCAATCTTTTTGATACAACTATACTTAATTTTAGTAAAGATGGGGGTGGCCGATCTAATCTGTCGCAGTGCCAAAAGCGATGCTCTGTATCTGACAGACTGCTAAATCCAGATTGTTAGCACAAACACCGTCTTACTCTGAATTAGCTATAAAACATATCTAAATGGCAGGATTCAACTCCTAAAATTGACGAAGTTATGACCACCGACGTGGGTGGCCGATCTATCCTGTCGCGTAGTGCATTGCCCAAACCTGATATCTGATAGAAAATATCGACCGAAATCCAAATGTGCAAGTGGGGATTATGAGCGTGAAGTCGAAGTAAAACAGCTGGTAATTGACGTCTGAGTAAGTGGTTCTTCTGTTTCAACTCGAAGATGTTCCCGAACACGCGACTGAAGAGTGCGAAGGACCTTCATCAGCGTGTATTCCAAGTCGGGGTGATCCATTAGCGTAAGCAGCACATTGCGGACAGCATCCACACGATTTTTGGTGGTTATTTCCTGGAAGATCTCTTCAGCAGTGTCAACATTCTGTGTGAGCTCTTCCCTGCCGTCATCATCGGTAGTCTCAAGAAACGCTTCGTCACTTGCCTCGCTTAGCAGCTCATCGCGTGTAAATGATTCCGTCTCTGTATCCATTCCAGCAGAATTGCAAACGAAATCATCAATGTCCATCGGATCGCGGATTCGAAGTAGCTGCAAGTGTGGTGGAGTGGGATTCGCAAAATCGCGTTGCGATCCACTCAGACACACAGTGCCCTGGACTGCCGACTGACGGAGGGGGTACTCCGATAACCGTGGGGTTGCTGAGGGCTCACCTTGTGTACC
>NW_008648995.1:1441428-1442626 GCF_000247585.1 Phytophthora nicotianae INRA-310 | reverse complement strand
GACCATGAGTCTCAGGGCTAGATCGGGTCGCTTCCCATCAATCAGTTTTCTTATTCGCAAAAGCCAACTGGCGCTTCACCACACAAGCATTCTTGCATCTCACCACGCAACATTGTGTCGATCTCCTTCTTCGAGCGGCGGGATGACGAAGGACTAAATGCTATACCAGTGTGTTTAAAGCAGTTAAGAACAATCTCGCTGTCGATGTCCTTCCAGCACGATTTTACCCATCTCATAGCACACAGTTGACCAACCGTGTAAATATTACAACTTTGCTCCGATTCCTCCAGATCTAGTGCGTGCTGTAGCTTACGGTGCCGGTACCCCCGTTTCAATGCCGCTATAATACCAGCGTCTAAGGGCTGCAGCTTGGACGTAGTGTTAGGGGGTAGGACGTGGACGGTCACATTCTGCAGCTCCAAGTCCGTGACATTATGCGACGAAGCATTATCCATGAGCAACACAACGTTGCGCTTCTGACGCTGCATGTCTGAACCAAATTCCCGCAGCCAGTCCCGGAACAGCAATCCTGCCATCCACGCTTTTTTGTTGTTCTTGTAGCTGAAACCAAGCTCAGTGCCGCTTTTCTTCTTGAAGCACCTCGGCTTGTTCGCATGCCCAATGAACAATGGTTCGCGCATGTCAGATCAGTCTGCATTACACGTATGAACAAGTGTGATTCTCGTCTTACTCTTTTTGCTGCCTTCAATGTGCTCACGAGCAATATTTTGGTCGGGGCACAAGTTGTAAAATAGACCAGTTTCATCAAAGTTGTAAATGTCTGCTAGCGCAAAGTCCTTCACCACGGAGCGGATTCTCGCTAGCTGTTCTGGAAGTGATGCAGTGTCGACAGATCCACTTCGCCAAAAGTAGTAAAACTCTTGAAGCCATGGCGATTCTGAAATGAGGCAAGCCAGCCATTTGAAAATGCAAGTTTGTCTTTCTCGCACAAACCCATTTTGTCCTGCAGACGTATGGCCTTAGCTTTTACTAAATTACCGTCAATCATGATGCGGCGGGCCTGGCAGTGTAGCACCCAGTTTGCAAGTGCAGTATCCAGCTCAGGAATAGCGACATGGTGCGATCGTCTTGCTTGCAAGTCTTCATCCTTGGCGTTCAAATACACGTCCTTTCGCGCATGAATGGCTGATATGGTTCCCTGGGCAGGCAAATTTTCGTTTCGCTCTTGCAGCGAGCT
>NW_008648995.1:1437527-1438041 GCF_000247585.1 Phytophthora nicotianae INRA-310 | reverse complement strand
CAGCGCAAGCGACGAAAGCTGCGCAAGTCTCGGTCCGGGACCGAGACGCTACAGTCGGTATCTGCCGGGCAGACACCAGAACAGACATCGAGCTTCGAGACGTTGAACGTCTTGACGCGAATCCGTACTGGTCTTCAGTACCGGTCGATGGCATTGGAAAATTCTCCGACGAGTGCGTCCGAGTTGACGTCGCTTCTAGCCATGGGCTGAATGCGCTTCGCGAAGGACCTGTTCGATGGACGCATCGAACAGATATGCATCCTTTCAGACATTGAAAGAATGGAGAGCGAAGCGGAGGAGTTGAGAGAACTCCACGCTGCGAGCACCACTGAGAGTAAGGACACTCTCAGTGCGAAGACGAAGAAGCAGCGCTTCAACGAGCAGACCTGGGACTCACTGAAGTCGAGTCCCTTCTACGATGTTCTGCTGAAACACAAGGACGTGCTCCCGGAAGAGATTAAAGGGAATACAGCACGAGATTGATCTCGTGCCGGGTACGAAGTACTGCGTGACG
>NW_008648995.1:1431991-1433544 GCF_000247585.1 Phytophthora nicotianae INRA-310 | reverse complement strand
TTAAGTAAATCTATACTTATGAGACGTAAGTATAGTTAATCTAAGTTTAAGCAAACTACGCTTTCTCATACACGTGTGCTAACGTGTAAGCCGAAGTAGTGGGCACACAGTGAGCCTACTACAAGTATTCGGTAGTGACCGAAACAAACGGACGAAGTAGACAGGAGGCCGAGTAAGGCCAAACGATTGTAGTCTATTACTAAAGTAGGAATGTTATCGTGGGGTGACCGAGACAACAGGTGTTAGGTTCCGTTAAATTTCTTACGGACCTGGACGAACAACGCGGCGAGAAGCACGAGATGTACGACCCGTCGGCAAGCAGACGTCCCTAGACTTGTTACAGTTCCATCGATGAAACGAAGCACATTGTGCATATTAGCCCCATTGGCGTGAGCAGCACGAGCGTAGCGTCGTACTTCTTGGCCCACCTAAGTAACAACTCTCTGGTTTTCTGGCCATAAATACATGTAGTTTTTTTTTCAAGATAAGATATAGCTTACGATACAGCTGTTGCTTTTCTCTCGCTAATGGCGCTGTTGGCAGCGTCAAATCAATAGACACTAAGAAATTAAAGCTTATTTTTGACCACGATTTTAGGTACTATTTTTTTTCCTGTATGGCCACAAGTTTGGCGATATTATCCCTTTCGTGGTCAAAGGGGGCATTTTGCCCCCTTTGGAGGGTCTATCCTCCAGTACCACTCGTGTCACCCATGAAAAGGGACAAAATGCCCGCTTTCATTAAATTTTGTGGGAGGACGAGACTGTGGTGAAGTGACAGTTGGCTTCGGTGGGCAAGGGACTGATTGATGGAATATGACTCGATCCAGTCTCTGGGCTCATTGTCGACGGCGACGCGTCAAGTGATTACGTTGTCACCGACGAAGATTACGTAATCGTCCAAGTAGATCGACATTGTGCAATCATTCCGATATGCGATCTACTGTTGACGCATCAACTGATTTGTACCCATGGTAAGTACCACGCGACCGGGCTACGGAAGGATAGTATGAGCACCTATGGGATGGGCAGAAGGTAGTGGACCGCCAAGACTTAAAGGAATAACAGAGTGGAATTTGCCTTATCAGGAACAAGTGTCTTCGGTACAAGATTGGGAAGCTGTAGCGGGAAGTATATTGGCCCATACAGTAATCAAGTTAATTCTACCAAGAACACGCGGCGCCGGAAGACTCGCTGCAGGTGGAGGCTGTCCAGCCGAATGATTGGTGTAGACCGGACGAGGTTCCTGACAACGAGAGAGAGGTGATGAGTAGCTGGAAAGCCAAGATGGTAAGACTTACCTCCAAGCGTGCAGGGTCACGACGTCGGTGTGGCATGAGTGCGTCGTACGCACGGTGTAGAGCGTGGTTGAGAGCGCCGCGAGGACGGGGCTCACGGCGAGACATGGTCGCACAGTGAAAAAAATTTTGCAAAATGGATGATGTCCCAACGGGCACCAGTGGCGTGGCTTCCATTGCGACAGGGGCAGTTGTGGTGTAGTGATTTCTAAGTAATCGCTGAAGTGGCTACCTTCAAGTTGCTCAAGCCACGAAC
>NW_008648995.1:1428798-1431166 GCF_000247585.1 Phytophthora nicotianae INRA-310 | reverse complement strand
AGGGCAAAATTTAGGTTTTCAGATCACGCCAAAATGATTATTTGCCGTTCTGGTAGACGTATTGTTGTGGGTTTATCCTACCTACACTAATAGCTAGAGTTGCCGTGGGAATTACAGCACCACAACAACATGGCTCAGGGTATGAGCAACATTGGTCAGTCGTGGGCGACTACCCCTAACCGCTATTTTGTACCGATGACGGGTACTACGGGAGCGACGAACGTCATCCCAGGCATCAGCAGCGCTGGACTGCCAACGGATATGGCGGGTGGTGTTGACGAGGGCTCGGTGACACGAGCAGAAGTGGAGCAGGTGGCTCTGTTCACGAACCCGCAAGGCGTGTACAAGACCTTTTCCGGTACGTGGGACCCACCGCCTGGGCACGTCTGGAATGGGAAGTACTGGTACGAACCGCGGAAGATTGCACGGAAGGCGCTGGTACCGCGGTAGCGAGTACCAAGGTGGAACCGAAGAAGCCTGCTGCCAAGGTCAGGACGAAGCGGAGTCGAGTGAAGACAAACAGGAGGCAAAACCCAGGAAGTGACGCTACAAGGCCGTCGTGAAGCAAGCGACTGCGGACGAGGGCAAGAGTCGTGGTAATGCAGACGGCGAGCGCGGAAAGACGTCTGCCATCGGGAAGCCGACCGGTGCTGGATCATTCAAAACGAAGTGCTCCCACTGTGGCCAGTGGGGATATTCGATACCGCAGTGCACTAACAAGCCCAAATGCTACGCATGTGGAAAGCTGGGGCACTTTGCACGGGAATGTACCGACGAGGAAGCGAAGTGCAGGAACGACGCGTACCTGGAACAGCGTGAGAAGACGCGAGGCGCGTTGGAAAACAAGAACCGGGCGCTGTAAGGGTGTTATGGCATCCGCGTGAGCACGACGATCCCCAGCGGACTGTGTCCGAGAAGCAAGATAAAGATGAAGTGACGAGTGTGGTTGGAATAGGCCCCATGGGAGCCGACACCACCACCAGAGAGCGACGGATGACGGAGAGTGTAGTGTCGCCGGCGCAAGACGAGTTGGGCGAGGTGCTGCAGACGATGAGTACCGATACGATGCTGCGAGACGTCGAACGGGCGGCGATATATCTGGCGACGGTGCGACCGACGATGGCAGCGGAGCGGTTTGTGCGTGCCGAGCGAGAACAAGCGTTACAAGCGCGGGGTGAGGACGACAGACTGGGGCAGGTACACCAGTGCCGAGCTGGAGAAGGCGTGACCGCGCCACGAACTAGAGAAGGCGCGGTAGAAGAACAAACAGGCGAGATGAGGTCAGAGGAAGGCGAGGTGGTGGCGCCAACCACCTCGGACACCGCGACGATGGACGAACTGGTAAAGGACCGGAGGACCGGACGATGACCGACATGGATGCAGTGGCACCGGTCGACCTGGACGACGACCAGAACCTGGAACAGCTAAGTACCAGTATCGACCAGGCACGACAAGCTCGACGGAAGGCAAGGAAGGCGGCAAAGCGACAACGAGTCAAGATGATGCTGGCGAAGCGTCGCAGAGAGACGCAAGAAGACGAAGTCGAACGACAGAGAGCCGCTAATGCCGTACGGAACATACGAGTCAAGAGGCAAACGCAGCGATGGCCGAGCTGGCAGAACGACGGTGACGGCGGATGAGCGATTGTGGTGATGAACAGCGGCGACGACCAGGGGACTTGACCCGAGTGAGCCTGGTGAAGCACCAGCCAGTACGGGAAGGACGACACGAACGAACGATGTAGTGGAGTACGTGGGCGCGGATGATGGCCTTCCAACGGCCATCATGGATGTTGGTGGTGTACGACGGCGAGTGAAGCTGGGTGGTGGTGCTCGGTACACTATCGCTGGCACTGACTGGATGGCGTAAGGCGACAGAGTGGCGACGAGCTCCCCAGTAGACTTCGTAGAGAGTATTGGAGTGATTCTCCTCAACGTAGTTGGTGTATGGCAGTTCGAGTTCCGCACTGTGTTCAACGAGGTGCTGACGGTGGACGCGTGTGTGGTGTCAGGGTGCACCGACGAGTTCCTTCTGGGAGTGGACTTCATGCGGGCACGAGGAGCCACGATGGACTTCGACCGCAACGAAATCTGGTATCGCGACGAAGGACGATCCGTGGTAATCTCGCTCCGAACGCACGATGGGACGGGTGGAGCAAAGATCGCTGTAGTGCGGATGGCTGGCAGAACGTAGTTGGTTGGGAACGCCGTGACACCGGTGCAAGTCTTGGTGGCCGCCGAGGATGACGAACGTGTGGTGGAGTGGGATTCGCAAAATCGTGTTGCGATCCACTCAGACACACAGTGCCCTGGACTGCCGACTGACGGAGGGGGTACTCCGATAACCGTGGGGTTGCTGAGGGCTCACC
>NW_008648995.1:1426332-1427661 GCF_000247585.1 Phytophthora nicotianae INRA-310 | reverse complement strand
CGTTCGCACTTCCAGTGCCTCAGCATACAGCTGACTCCCTTCCAGGGTGGAGCGACGGGCATAGCTCCCGAGTCAATCAAGACTCTCCACGGCTTCACAAAGTCCTTCACGTTCGCTTGAACGACCAGCAAGCCCGGCTTGCACACACTCTTCTTATAAGAGCGCCCTGCTCTCTTCGGGGCTGAGCCCCGTTGCCCTCTACCTTCTTGAGGTACAACAGAACTCCGTTCTTCCCCAGTAGGCCGCCCCGCGCCTACTGGGAGTTGCCGTTTCCCGGCGATGACCCGGAGGGTTGGCTCGCCGGAGCCTGGCGCTTGAAGCGCAGAGGGCAGCTCGCCCCCAGATGCTTGGTGCTTTTGCACGTAAAGCATCGGCGGGTGCCGGCACGCTGCTCAGCAGCAAGAAGCTCCGCTTCTTCATCTTCAGCATAGCTGAGGTCCATCGGTTCCGGACCGCTCGAAGAGCTCGCGCTACCAGCGCTCCAACCAGGTCGAGCCGACCTGAAGTTGTGTTCGGCATTCAATGCCACGTTCACCGCCTCCTCAAAAGAGGTAGGGTGTACACGGAATACTTTCGTTCGAGCTGCGCTCACGCGGAGCCCCTCCATGAACACGGTCACAGTGACCAGTTCCGGAAGGGGGTCCGCCGTCATCCCGGCGATCAGAGTTCTCAACTCTAGGACATAGTCCAGTAATTCCTTCTTACCCTGCCGGGTAGCAAGGCTTCGACCGAATACGGTACGCCTGATTAGGCGGCGCGAACACGCGCGACATTTGCTGCTTCAGCTGACCCCAAGTGGGGAACGCCATGTCAATTGACATACCGCACGTTAGTGCCCACTCGCGAGCGCGACCTCCAAGCTTGGAGATAGCCAGCGCGACGCGCTGCTGCTCAAACTGGAGCAGAGCGGATACCATGGTCATCTCGACCTCACGGGTCCAGAGAAGGAGATTCTCTCCATTCTTCCCTTAGAATGTTTTTACGCTCACCAAGAGCGGTTTCGGTCTAGCAGACCCGTCGCGCGTCACCGACGCTGCCGCCGTTGTGGCGCTCATCTTTTCTTGGACATGCTCCAAGAGCGCGTTTTTATAACGGGAGGACGATTCCAGTCTGGCGGTCACCGCCTCTGGACCTTGAGATGCAAGGTAAGCCACACCCTCTGGGCCAAGTCAAGACATGAGCTTGATAAGGGCGTTCTGCTGCGCCGGGGGCAAGTTCGCGAGCACTGGGTGTTCGATCCTCGCAGAGGATACAGTCAACCGACTCAGGTGCGGGATTGGCTACAAGTGCTACCAAGTGCCGCGGGGCTGCCGTAGCTAAGCGTCAGAG
>NW_008648995.1:1421402-1423770 GCF_000247585.1 Phytophthora nicotianae INRA-310 | reverse complement strand
GTGCCTGGTACCCTTCCGCTGTTGGGACCACGAGGATTCATAACACCTACTAGCTTGTTCGTGCTAGTAGCGTGTTCTCATTTTTTCCGGTTGGCCTATTTAAGCGATTTACAGGTCCAGTCTGTCCCGGTGTAAGGACTGAGTCTGGGACTTCAGATCACGCCCGAACGATCGTTTACCGTTCTGGTAGACGTATGTTGTTGTGGGTTTATCCTACCTACACTAGTAGCTAGAGTTTCCGTGGGAATTACTACACCACATTTGGAGATGAATGAGATCAGAGGTAGACATGCCTGCAACCTTTGACTGTCTTGCCGCCCGCTGACGATGAGTAACATGTACGCGAATGTCGTCAAAAGTCGCATGGTTGTGCATCTTGCTTCCGTCCTTGGTGTGGACTATTCTCCACGGCCCTGCCGTATTGGTTGCATCAACAGCAATAATACTGATCTGCATTGGGCAACCAGATCGCTTTGTCCTCCGCAGAGGCCGCTTTCGATCGGCGTCTGCTATTTTCGAGTACTCTAGGGCCTTCCCATTTGATCACACCCAAATAGTCTGTACCGACCCTTGTCATTTCTTGCAACCTTCAGCCTTGTCGCGTTGTAGTTGTGTCCTTTAGTCCAGCTTGAGAGACATGGTCTGTTGCTGAATGCACAATGAACAAATGAAGCTGTGCACACAAAATGTAAGGTAAAAGCGTCTTCGACATCTTATCGAAAGATATTTATAAATGCCTTCCCAAAGTTTCTTTATTAATTATTGTAAGAATGAATTTCGTGAATTTAGTATGGTTTTGGTGCACTATGAAAGTTTTTGGGGCAAATAAAGAGTCTTTATTGTAAATGTAAGATCATATTTTGTTGGGATTAAGAGTGCTTTTTTCGGAGCCACGTAACGTAAGACTAGAAAGTGTGATCTTGGTTTTAGATGTTTTTACGTGCTGCAATTTTAGTTTTCATTGTTTTTTTTTACAATCTAAGAAAGATATGTTTTGTTTTAAGAAAAAAAAATGTTTTTATTAGCGCTTTAGGTCCTCAAAACGGGCAGCTAGCTGAGTGTTCATGTCTTGCGGCGCACCCTGCTTGAGTAGACGAAGGCGCTCCGATAAATTGGCCGATACCACCTCAGATTTTTCTGGAATTTTGCTCAGGAGAACGTCGAGGACCTTGACAACATGAGAGAGCGAGATGTTCCACTTGCGGCGGATGTAGTAGGTCTTGTTTTGAATCTTACGTCGTTCCTTCTTTTCATTGGTGCGTCTTGCTTTAGAGCGTTGATCACACTTCTTCTTCTTCTTCTTCAGGTGTCGCTTCATTGAATAGCAACTCGCGAAGACTTTGGACAGCGCTTGTCTGCAGACTTCTTCTTTGCTGCAACCTTCTTCTTGGGTCCACGAGGCATGATCAAAAAGATAATGGTTGAACGCGCGGTGAATGGGATTTTTGATTGACGGAATAAGCTATGGTAAACTAATAATAGAATGTAGATTGATTTTTTTATACATGATAGAAGTCGATTGATGTTTTTTAAGCGTTGAAGTTTGTTTGGACCTTTGCTTGGGCACTAATGCCATGTGCTCGGGCTTTTTCTGCTCGGGCGCTCCGGTCAGGGTGCTCCTTAGCAATTCCCCTCCAACGGTATTGATAAATACGCAAAATTACACATGAAGTGAGCTATTGCAATAACATGTTGTCGATGCCACGCCGGTAGTTACTATTGTACTGTGTGACTATCTCCCGCGCCTACAGAAAAATCGACTCAATAACGTTGGTTTTTATTTATCGACTGCATATACGGTGAGTTTGTACTCTTAATATCGTCATACCCGCCATCCCCATCAACCCGCAGAGTCGAAATTCCAGAGCCCCTCACTATTGTTTCCCGACAATTGCACCAAAGCAGTAATATGCATTCCGAAGCCAAAAACCACTAAGCCAGTTGTCAAATATTTTCAGTTTTTCTGTGTTTTCCGTTTGCTGTACCTTATACTATCCTATTGACGTACTATTATTCTAGTGGTACGACATCAATTGTAAACTAACTTAGTAATGAGATACATACCCAATAGCGCTACAACGTCGATTGCGCGGATCTACCCATACTCCTAGAGCGACCGAGGGCCAGCCTACGTCCAGACCCACGTTCAGCGACAATTGCGACTCGATATCAGGCCGTAGGCCAGCCAGGTTGAAATTAATTAGTCATGACGAGGCCGCATCGCAATCGTACTAATATTTCATTTGCACACATACATATTTTCTAGCGACCTGCCTTCTCCTTTGCATTCATGTAATCAATATCTCCTGTATGAACCACGCAGACTTTCTCCGATGTCGCTATCAGGCGAGCATTGGCAAGCCCACTC
>NW_008648995.1:1418215-1419217 GCF_000247585.1 Phytophthora nicotianae INRA-310 | reverse complement strand
GTATCTGGGTAATGATGGAAAGTAGGATCCAGCAATCTCGCAGATTTTGCTGATCCCGCTACACCACAGTTCCGAGGCCCACTGCACAGTTGACACCATCGTCCACAATATGATCTATGCGCAAGACGAGCGCGGCTATGAAGAGAGTCCTTTGGCTTTAAAGAAAGCTCGCAATGAGGCTAGAAACGTCTCATTTGTCGGCTACATGGAATAGAATTGAAACTTTTGTACTGAATTTTGGTCTGTATACAGGCGCACCGACCTTCCTCACTTTAAGGTTCACACCAATAACCACCTCGAGAGCTGAATTAGAAAGTTCAAGGGATCTGTCTCGGCTGACATGTATTTGAAAGACAGTACCAAAGCGTTGGTCCGCTCAGATGCGCGGCAGCCTCATGAGTAGCATTACAAGCGGCTTCGCATTGGAACACGAGCTGACGCAAACTGTGACGAAGAAATGCGTCGGTCGCCGCTGTGCACGACTCATTTTTCAACGGGACGCATTAAAAATTAATATATTTGTGGTTACGTATGAGAAAGAAAAACGGAGTCAACGACCAATGTCATGATCGGTTGGAACGGTGTTTGACGATGTCAGTGAAGTAAAAACCTCTGATATTGGTAGAGACACTTCATTTAGAGACCGGCGACGATATCTAATCGGAGGTGAATTCCACAGTCGAACAGACACAAGCTCATCTTCATTTTGTAGATATTTAAAAAAAAAATATGCTAAAAGATGGAGGTAAATGAGGGTCGGACAGGAAGTGGTCGGAGAGACAAAGTCGAGGCGGTAGAGCAGCGTAAGATAGTGTAGAAGTGCGCGGCACAGCGTGTGTGCGTGTCCGTGGCATGTTTTCGTGGTAGGGTTCGTATTTTGGTTTGTGTGTGTGTTGTTGTGTTGTTGTGGATTAGCGGTCGTATAGCTCAGTCGGTAGAGCACAGTGCTAATAACGCTGCGGTCCAGGGTTCGAGCCCCTGTATGACCATTTTGCTCTTTTC
>NW_008648995.1:1407503-1414356 GCF_000247585.1 Phytophthora nicotianae INRA-310 | reverse complement strand
GATTGCACCATGTCGATCCACTCCGATGATTGCGTAATCCTCACCGATGATGACGTAATCACTGACGCACCGTCGTCGACCATGAGTCTCAGGGCTGGATCGGGTCACTTCCCATCAATCAGTTTTCTTATTCGCGAAAGCCAACTGGCGCTTCACCACAAACGGGTTGTTCCTACCTACGACATACATGGGTGCCGTCATGATGGCAGCGACAGTAACAACGGCGCGTGACGGGAAGGCTTGGATGCCGGCGATAAACGCCAATAACCGACCCTCCAAACTACCAAACAAGAAGGAATTGGGAACGTGGGTGTCCATTGATGACGACATGACCGTGATGACCATGAACGGCGAACTGAACAAGGAACGACTGATTCAGTGGTTAGAGACTATGGGCGCTAGTTTCGACACCATTAGACGACGAAAATGAAGTGCACATTGGTACCGATAAACGGAAGCGCGTGATCTTGCATTAAAATTGTTACGAGTGTACCGGAAGCTGTCAACGAACACGGGGGATTGCCCACCAGCGACGGCACTCGACGTATATCATCACATAGATACTGGAGATGCGGCAACGATAATGCTAAAAACGACGACGCCAAGCACAGATGGAAGACGAGATTGTAGACGATAACGTGACTAAGATGCTTCAGGCCGGTATGTTCGAGGAAGGAATCGGCGCTTGGGGATTCCCGGTGGTCCTAGTAAAGAAGAAAGATGGTACAGTCAGGTTCTGTGTGGATTATCGCGCCCTCAACAAAATCACGAAGAAAGATGTACACCCGCTCCCCAGAATTGACGAGACGCTGGAGGCTCTGGGTGGGGCATCGCTATTCACCACACTAGACTTACTGGCAAATTCGCGTAGCACCGGAGAACAAGTACAAGACTGCATTCACAACGAAGAAGGGTTTGTACAGATTCGTACGCATGCCATTCGGTTTAACGAATGCATCGTCGACATTCCAACAGATGATGAACCATGTTTTACGCGGTTTGACGTCGTCAACGTGTCTAGTGTATTTAGGTGACATTATTGTCTTTACACGAGGAGGTATTACACGACAGCTAGCTACGGTACTGGAGCGGTTGGCTACGGCTGGACTCACACTCAAGTTGAAGACATGCTTGTTCGCCACGACGGCGATGGAATACTTAGGCCACGAGTTGAGTAGCGACGGAGTTCGGCCACTTCCACGGTTGGTGTCGGCGGTACAGGACTTCCCGAGACCGAAGGACGCGGTGGAAGCCAAGCCCTTCGTGCATCTTGCAGGATACTACCGGCGATTTGTCGAGGGATTCGGCTCCATAATGGCGCCCATTACAAAACTACTAAGGAAGAACGTGGACTGGGAGTGGACGCCCGCTCAGGAATCGGCGTTTGATTGTGTAAAGGCAGAATTGACGAAGCAGCCGCTGTTGATCTATCCAGACTTTCAGTTGCCCTTCAGAGTGGTGACCGACGCGAGTCAAGTGGGTCTCGGTGCCTGCTTGATGCAAGATAAAGGCGACGGTTGGCGACCGGTCACCTATGACAGCAAAATGAACAGTGTGACGGAAAGTAAGTACGGCATTACAGAGCTGGAGGGTTACGCAGTGGTCTGGGCTATCAAAATCTTTCGGCCTTACCTTTACGGGCATAACTTCACGATCGTCACCGACCACTCCGCGTTGAAGTGGTCGATGATAAGTCCCAACCTAACTGACAAACTACATCGTTGGGCATTGACTCTACAAGAGTTCAACTTTGATGTTGAATATCGGCCTGGTACCACGAACGTAGTGGCAGATGCGCTTTCGCGAGCACCAACAGTGGCTACGACAAGGACGGCGGTTGGTCGAAGGACGCGGCCACGACAAAGGGCGGCAGGACGAGCGGATACAGCGGGTACAACAGCGGTCAACGGCGCGGAAACGGCGACTGAATGGGTGGTGCCGGCTACGAGAGATGGAGCAGGTGCCACGACGTTCGCGGGAAGGACGTGCGTTGAGGACGTGCTGGGCGACGTGCTGGCTGATTTGGTGGCGAGTGTGGTCGCCAACGTGCGATCAGAGCGGCGGAAGGCAACAAATAACGAGGAACGGCGAATGGTGGGAGTGAGCGGCAATCAGGCGACTACGAAGACGGAAGACGGGACGGGCAAGGGTCCCGGTCAGACGGAAGCGGCTACAGCGCCGTCCAGTACGACAGAACGGCGCATGCGACGTAAACAAAGGATGGTAAGTGCCACGGAGGCGACCCGGCCCTTCACCCGTGCGGTGAAGCGGCGAATGAACGAAGAACGACTAAGGGAGGCGGAGTCGGTGATGGCTACGCATCTGCCGGGCGACGAGGTCAGCAGTGCGAAGTCGACGGAACTGGGGCAGGCTGAGGGAGCGACGACGAAGTCGAACATGACGGATAGTACGGCGACGCTCCGAAGACCACCAACGACGCAGCGACGAAGGACGCCAGTAACGGCGACTATGTATTCACCGAGCGAGGCCAGGGTGAAGGCGGCGGACCGACGAGGAACAAAGAAGAATGGCGCGGTTGGCGGTACGATGAACACGGAGACGAAGGACCGACTGATCCGAAGCGGACCACGAGCGGCAGGAAACGAGTGCGGTTCGATATGCCGCATGACGGGGGAGTATGACCAGGACCTGGACGGCCAGAGCGACGTCGGAAATGGGCGACGCAGCGAGCGAGTTGGCCAACGTTGCAGCTTACGGACGACGAGACCGCTGACGCCCAGAAGAACAATCAGCTGGTGAGGCGGTTGATCAAGGACAGTCTGCACCAAGGCAAGAAGGTCACGACGACGTTCGGATTGGCGGTGATGAGACAGCGGCGGGACCGCGCGTGATACTCCCACCAGCGTTGTGGGCAATCGCGTTCAAGGAGAACCACGACTCGGTATGGGCAGGGCACCTGCGAACTGCTCATACGTGTGCACGAATTTTGCAAACCTACTGGTGGCCGAACCTCGAACGCGAAGTGAAGCGTTGGGTGCGTGGTTGCCAAGAATGCGGAAGTAGGAAAGCGAGGCCACGGGGGTGGTGACGTGGGAGACAGGTGGGCCTTAAGCGTGGCCGGACCGCTGCCTACGACGGATAGTGGACAAAGGTTCATCATTGCGGCGGTGGAATACGTCACCAGGTACGCCGTGGCTGTGACTGTACAGCAACACACTGCAGAAAATGTGGCGTCGTTTCTAATGCAGAATGTGGTGGTACAGTCCGGACCTTTTCGAGAATTGCTGACGGATGGGGCGCCAGAACTGTTGGCAATGTGACAGAACACCTCGTCATCTTGCTGCAAGCCCAGCAAGGCAATCCCGCGCCCTTCAGACCACAACTGATTGGGTTAGTTGAGGTATTTTACAGAACCTGGAAGGACTGCGTTGCGGCATACGTGGACGACACGGAGCAGGCGTTTGGGACGTCTGGGTGGACTTCGCGGTCTACGCATACAATTCTGGACGGCATTTAACGGTGGTGCTGTCACCAAATGATCTCATGATGGGGAGACAGCTGCGGAGCCCCAACGACCTACTGCGGAGAGTGGGCGTTGCAGAAACAGGCGAGTTGACCAGCTATCATCGACGCTTGCTCGCAGCGATGAGAGAGCCAGTCACGCATGCGCCGAACGAGCACGAGAATGAGAACAACGACGACAGGTTAAGTATTACAATCGCAAAGTACGGCGGAAGTGGGGGGGGGGGGGGGATTGAGCCGAATGGTCGCGTGTGGATGTACCGACCTCCGAGGGGGCCCAAAGCCTCAAAGTTCGTACATCAATGGGTCGGACCGATGAGCGTGATTGAACAGGCGGGATATGACAATCACCTGTTGGAACGTGAGGACGATGAAGGAAGTCGTGAGCAATTTATAGCACACACGTCGTTTTTGGTTATCTACTACATTACTGGAAGCGGTGGCGGCGGATATTAAGATGCAACTCGAGTATGAAAGCGCGCTCGAACACGCGAACGATGACACGGCGGCAGGCGAGATTATGGGAGCAACGAAAGTTCCTGTACACGCAACAGTTGCGTCACGAAGCCAGAAACGAAATGCTCAGACAGTGGCAAGTGCGGACAGCGGCGGAGGACAGAACGAGATACTGGTGGAATTCCGGCGCAGACGGAGGCGAAACGAAGCTGGACATTACGTCCTCGAGTACCAGCTACGGCCGGCTCGAGACGGTGGATCACCACGAGATGGATCTACAGGCAAGACGGGAGACGAAGGGCATTGGGTATCCGTGCGAGAATACGACCGACTCTTTCATTCCGACAGGGTCGCGGAAGACCCTGTATGTGGAGAAAACGTGTAACAGGGCGCTGACGCGAATGACGCCGACAGTACTGGCGAAGGATCCTGATAGTGATGCCGTGCACGCGACGGTGCTCAACAGCGAGGCGTGATTGAAGTACGGCGATGAAAGATCGACGACCGAGCTGGAAGGTCGCCAAATCCAGAAGGGCGAGTGCGATGACCGCAAGTTGACGGTCAAACGTGACGAAGAGTAGGACGACGCGGGCCGTACGTGCGGCTGAGGCGCAGCTGGCATTGTACTTCAGGGCGGACATCTGGGTGCACGTCCAGCGCGAGCAGGCCGGCGTGAGGTTCAGTCCAGAACTTGCCAAGTCGAGGGCAAGCATCTGGGAGAAGTGGACGAAGTGAGAGTCGCGACCAAGAGCACTAGTGGGGCGTTTGAGTTGGACTGAGTGACGGGCGGACGAACGGTATCAGAGCGTTCAGTGCCTGTGAGGGGTGCTGGGCGTGCTGAGTTGATTGACGGACTACCGAGGATGAATGAGGCGTGCAGCGTTGGTTTCGCGACAGCACGGGGCGTGCCTACGCACCGACGTCTAAGGACGGGTGCGTGGAGACGGAGGACGGCTTTGCACGGGAAAGGTCCCGCAACCGAGGAACATGTGGAGGTCGCGGGCGACGTACTGCGTGGTACGGAGGTGGTCGAGAGTCTCAGTGGAGACACGGTTGTGAAGTCTTTGGCATAAGCTGAAGCAACGGACGGGCGAACTAACGAAGTCTTTGGCTCGTGCACGTTCTAGCCCCACTGCGAGAAGCAAACCCAGGCGCAATCTCTAGACTGTACTGTCTCAAGAAGGTGTTGGCGATCTACCAGCAGCATAACGGCTACTCCCGTTAAGGAATCGGCGGCTGCTGACACAAGTGTTTTGGCTTCGTCGGGATCAGCCGATGTTGCCATTGCTGAAGCGCCTACAGGAAACAACGAAACGATACCAAGTGCATCAATACATCGACATAACTGTAACAATAACGTCGCCGAGCGGTGTGACAGATCGGCCATCCGGACAGTGCAAACTATCTTCAATCCGTGCTATGTATGTGGACATACTCATGACATTACACTAGCAAAAGAAGGCTTCCTTACGCAGGAACGAAATGTGTTGGAGATGTAGACGCGCACTTGGTAGGGTTAAGTATGGTGGTCGTGCGTCACACTGTCAGACAAACTGTATCAAAATGCACTGGGCGTAGTTATTTTGGCTTGGTTATTAGAGTTGATGGGTGATGTCGCACGCTTGTGTTCACTGGATATTGCAAGCAGAACCGTACGACTCGTGGGTTGCAGAAGCGTACGACTCGTAAGTTGCAGAATCGTACGACTCTATACTGTGCATAATCGTACGACTCTTATGTTCAGCCTCAGCATCTGGGATGCAAGATGGGATAGGAGTCTATGAGGACAGGAATCGTAGAAGAGGTAGCTAGCTTTAACCAACTCAATCCCAAACTCACTTTTGATTTTTCAACCTCGCCAACAAGCATTTCCTCATCTCTTCGACTCGCCCTTAGTGTCTTCCTTCCCTTCCTTCTGGAAAAGCAGATTTTACCAGCCCTGGCACCATTTGATAATATATTTGTACCGAAGACGAGCCTAACATTGTATAAGCTCTGGAATGCAGGTAGTTTATTGGGCGAGGAAGGCGGACGCCTTTATCATCCAGGTGTTTAGTGGCCTGACAAAGTAGACTTTCTCGTAAGATCGCCTTCAAGTCTTCAAAGACTATCCAAATCGTTCCCTATGTTGCCCTGTGGTTATCTTGACTCATGTCATTCATCCTTAGTGAATTAACTAATAAAATTAGATGCTGTGTAGGTATCGACACGATGGCCGAGCGGTCTAAGGCGCTGGTTTTAGGCACCAGTCTTCGGGCGTGGGTTCGAATCTCACTCGTGTCAGTTTTGCAAGTTTACCGTGTGACTGACTAACTATGGACATTGAGTTAGGTATTTGGTCATGGCTACAGCATTTCTTGCTGTCAGAAAGAACCGCTGCCAATTCCAATTCACTTATGTCTAACACACATTACTTTTCCTTTGCCAGCAATAAGAGCGCCTCATACTATCCAAAGTCAATAATCACTCCTGCTACTTCTTGCAAATCAATTTTCTAGTTAGCTTAATGTGAGCTTTCCACTTTCTACGTTTTTCCTCAAGCACTTTATTTGTGTATCCAGGTTTTTAACTAATGCCGTGCTGCGCCCGGGAAGCTCTGGGTATTTGGATACTCAATATTTAATATTATAATATTTGTCAATAGGAAGAAACTGAAGCGCGAATAAGGATGGGCCCCCCACTTCGCCAGCGACACTTGGACTTTTTACTTTTCTTAGTTGAGAAGAGCAATCCCAACCAAACGAAATTGCCACTGAGGTCCAAAACCCAGAGACAAACCAAACGGATCAGGAGCGTTCGCAGTCGTATAAGAAGAGGGCAAGAGCCTTTAAGAAGGCCAAGACTGACTAAACCTTCTTGTCGGCAACCTAGGGTAAGCAAATCGATTCGGACAATCGTATGGCCAGCATTATAT
>NW_008648995.1:1371766-1407122 GCF_000247585.1 Phytophthora nicotianae INRA-310 | reverse complement strand
ATCTTAAAAGGTTATAAAGTATTTCGTCGCTTTAGCTCTTCTTTTGTGAATTCAAGGTATTGAGTTATTACAAAAGTAACCAAATATAATATGATACAGGATATCCGAGGGTTTCCGAAGCGGGTAAGACTCTGGATATAAATATCCAGAGAACAAACGATGTTACTACTTTTACATAAGACTACATTATAGTGAGTACGTGGCCGAACCGCTCCCAAGATATTTTTAATCAATCCTCATCAATCACTTGAATTAAAAACATGAGTTTTAACATGTAGAATCATTTACTAGTATTACATGATAATATGAGATAGAGCCTTTACTAAACACATAACAAATACTTCTTAAGTATAAACCAATTAAAAAACAGGTAAAAAACATTGATAAGGTGTAAAATATAAAGTAACATTAGGAAATAAAAGAACTAAAAGTCTTGTCATACGGAGTGACATTTTCAATGTTACTAAGTCTGACTACATATCATAATATAAACCCACGTCTCGAGTAAGTATCTAATAACTATGATATTTGGGCAGTTGGTTAATTAAGTACGGTAGGTTTGAAAAATATACAACCTACCCCAGTGAGTGCAAGCACGGCTGATAGCTGTTCCCAAGCGACCAATTATGGTCAGCGCGCCGTAGTTGCGGTGTGGATAGTTCGGCTTTTTTTTTATTCTGTTGCAGCAGACAGTTCGTCTGGTGCAATAGAATAAAAAAAAGCCTTCGTGTGATGTAGCCTGTCGTGGTGTACAGTGATCACGAACTCAGGGAGAGCGAATAGCTGTGCGAGCTGAAGGATGCCTGTCTTGTCAAACCTAAAGCCGCTAAAAGTTTTCGGGATTGCGCATCGATAGAAAGCGCGTGAGAACTTTAAAATGTATTAAGCACGAAAACGGTTTCTAGAAATCATCCAAAAAAAATAAATAAAATGGCTGTCTGGCTGTCTGTCGTATCACGTTTTTCCGGACTTTCTATTGGCTAAGATTGTTAACTCATATCAGTACGACTGTGGTAACTTTAGTTGTGAGAAATTATCGTGAAGCTCCCTAAGTGCAGGATTCTAATCCAGTCGAAAGATCGGGAGCAATATTTGTAAGTTTTTAGTTGTGCCTTGATTTTTAGGTCGTCTCTTCAGCCTTGGAGGGGGGGGGGGGCTTTACGCTAGATAAACTTAAGCTGACCGCATCTTAATGAACTTAATGAAGTAATTCTACCACGAAGGCTATGGAAGCGTTGTATGCAGCCACCTGTGAAAATGGCTAATATTATTGTTCTCTTTTGTTGTGGAATTGTCGGCCCAGTCTACAATACATGAACCCCCTATTGGTCCTTGAGTGAGTATTTTTCAGCGCGAAGACAGTTTTCTTCCAAACACAAAGGAATCACTGGGCTAAAAAGACATGAGCTACTGTTTGTGCGAGCTGGCTCACTTGTAGACCTAAAAACTGAGCTCTGACCTCCAAACAATTTCTTGGAGTTCGGCGGTGTTTTTGAGGTTCATTTCTATTCAATCACTTGCAAAACATCTTCCTAAATTTGTGAGGTAAAAAGGGATTTGACACCCACTACTATAGCATAGCATGGCCGAGTTTGAGCGCACCAACGACTTAATGAGACAATGTAAGTTGTCCGCTATGTAGTCTTCTATCATTGATAATAATATGATTATTCTGCTATGATAAACGCTGAGGCTCTTTATAGAGCAAGCTAATAAAAAGTGAAAATGGAAGATGATAGGAAGACAACGAATCTCATGGACTCGAGATGGTTTGAAAGGGGGGGGGTGGGGGCAGGTCTTTATGGACGTCCTTCTTAACTGGATCACCGCAGACGGGGACTATCGCAAGTGGAAAGGCGGGATGAAGCACTCGAGTGTGTCCAAGGAATCACCCTGCGGGCTCATCAACGGAAAGATGCTGGCCTCTCGCATCGGAAAGAACGACAACATTCAAGAAGTGATTAAGAGTGGAAACGCGTTTAAGCACCCTGAAGATTGACGAGCTAACACTGGTGCTACCCAAGCGCTTCGTAGCTCTCGTTTACTTGCTGGAGCAATATTCAAGAAAAATATACTTCTCTTGCCCACTTAAGAAACAACACTCCCAAAAAAAAAACTTAATATGACATGGGCCCACACAGCGATTTTGCCTGGATACAATTGCGATCGTAGCATCGAGCAGATTGAGCTCTTGAGGGAAAAAAGATGGCGTCGTCGCGCTTGTGAGCATCATTTTCAGCACCTGGATGCTTGA
Organism: Phytophthora nicotianae INRA-310; assembly: GCF_000247585.1. Taxonomy (NCBI): domain Eukaryota; phylum Oomycota; class Peronosporomycetes; order Peronosporales; family Peronosporaceae; genus Phytophthora; species Phytophthora nicotianae. Next base: position 1,404,868 of record NW_008648995.1, on the reverse strand, counting down.
TATGGGCAGAAAATGTTTTCCAAAGGTCTCTTTGGATATTCGTAGTACTCAGCTTCTTCCATAATAGTTTTTGCATCCGTGAATTCAAAAACCACGCATGTACTCCAGTTGGTTATATCCTACCTTCCACTGCAGATCGAGAGCTTTTTAGAAGATGATGGAGCGGGTATTTGATCCTTTCAGAGTCGGCGAGCAGTATAACCGTGATCCTATCTTTATCTTCGCCAGCTCCACGGATTTAAACAATTCCTTAACTGAGTTCTTTGTTAGATGTTAAAAATAGACTGACATCGCGCTAATAACTTTAAAAAAAATTAATAAAAATCAAAGAGCCTACCTGTCTGGTCGGCACTGAATATCTTTCCTCTCGAAGCTCCAACATCTTCCGTTGAACATCAATAGCGAAGCTAATGGCCATTGCTTCCGCATCATTAATCGATGATTGTCGTTGACGAGTTCGTGTCCGGTTTCTCAGGCGGTGCCACTTCATGATTCTTTCCTTCAGTAGGATCTACAGTTTCAATCATGCAGATGCATGTTGGCAAGCACATTATAAATACGGTTAGTAAAGACATTTAGAACAAAGCAAAAAACAGAAAAAGGTTCTGCAAGGTGATCGAATAGCAGCTTGTAGCGAAGTCTTGTGGCATCAGAATTCTGGCACGAAATCCTCCCACTACCAAGAGCGAGGGTTTTTCCCTGCTCTGTTAACCAGTCTGGGGCGGTACACCCTTCCTTAGTGACCTCGGTGCATTGTCTTACGACGATTCCCCAATGTCGACTCCTGGTTTGAGATGGACGCACCATTCGCATCCTGGGAATAGCGACAAGGCAACGCATGCCACAACCCTCACACCTTACTACCCGGACAGAAGCATATCCGTGACAAGTTGGCGCCACCCAACCCGGTAATTAATACGCAAGAATGCCAGGTACTTAAATTTGACATAGCCCACACTTCGAGAACCACGTTTGACCAAAACGAACGTTACGTATGTTGCTAGCGGGTGTTCCAGGTTTGTCATCTCAGTACGAATTAATGTTACAAGTGAGATTATACAATCATCACGGAGCACAGCGATAACGCGCTGAACGAACGGCATCAATTCACCAAACCCTGCACTCGTGAAAACGGGGCCAGTGACGTGCTGACACTCATAGTTTGCTGGGAGCTGGCCAATGTAGCAGTCATCATTTTCGCTCTGAATTTCGTTTTAAACGTGGTACATGTAGAAGTGCTCGCAATAACACTGTTGGTATCAATCTTGACCCAACTTCATGTCAAATTCACCCTTTAAATTGGACACTCCCTTTTTTTTTTTAATAATTCCATTGCCCGATGCTTAGGTGAAGCACGTTCTTTGATGAATAGAATGATGCATTGTTCAAGCATTTCATTAATCTGCCAAAATTTAGTCTGGCGAGCTGCTTAAAGATGATGGGAATGATACGCCAGTTCTTTAAAATATAATCGAGTGGTTTTGCTCACGCACTGCCAGATAAGACGCGGTTCTGACCAAATTGCCCAAAACTCTGCACTATCTGTCTCTGCGTAAGCGTATGGATAAGGTACAATGCACCGTTTATGTCTGTCGTCACAGAATATTTACTTTTGTTTTTACACAAATGCCGGTGGAGATGCCCTAAGTGGCTGATGAAGAGTGAGTGAGTGAGTGAGTGAGTGAGTGAGTGAGTGAGTGAGTGAGTGAGTGAGTGAGTGAGTGAGTGAGTGAGTGAGTGAGTAGACCTCCTAACTAGATGTTACCCACAACACACGGCAGGGCCTAACTGTTAACAGGGTACACAGTCTATTTCGGCTCCATACCGATCGTGTGCACCATGTGCAATACGTGATTCCACACACTTCCTTTAACCTAGTAATAACAAAAGAAACCAATAGTCTTCTGAGCAAATGACAAGATCCTGAATATCACTCAGCAAACACAAAAATTATAATTTAGTACTCTGTGCTACTCATTTATGTCGCTTCGCTATCGACGTCTACTGCATTTATCTCAAGCCGTAGCTATCGACATCTTCTCACCTGACGGTTTGCTTTTAGGCACCTCGTCCTCCTTTCCGTCCCGGTTGAGTATCGGTATGATCGTCATATTCCGGACGCAGAGGGTGGTCCCCATTATGAAAGTTGATCAACGCAAGTCAAGCCCTGGAGAAGGATCATACCTTACCTCTTGCCAGCGATATTTGTCTGCGCAGAGGGTCCACAAAGTACACAACCTCCCAAAGAAGTTCTCCACGATGATACGGTCGGATGAGATATCACAATTGACAGCTCCCTCTTCGACAGTAGCCAGTAGATATGGTTTTGTATTGGACGAGTAAAGAATGTCTAAACTGTTAAATATTATTTTGAAGTGCTTAAAAGTGTCTAAAACGTCCAAAAGTCCAGACTTGTGAATCTTTTGATGACACTTCTGTGGTGAAGTGACAGTTGGCTTCTGGGGACAAGGGACTGATTGATGGAATGTGACCCGATCCAGTTCGGAGACTCGTGGACGACGACGGCGCGTCTGTGATTACGTCATCATCTGAGTGGATCGACATGGTGCAATCATTTGGACACGCAATCTTCCCTCAAGGATTCGATCTACTGTGGACACATCAACTGATTTGTACCCATGGTAAGTACCACGCGATCAGGCTACAGAGGGGGTAGAAAGGACATCTATAGGATGGGCAGAAGGTATTGGACCGCTAGGACTTAAAGGAATAACAGAGTAGAATTTGCCTTATCAACAACAAGTGTCTTCGGTTCAAGAACAAGGACTGTAGCGGGAAGTACATTGGCCCATACAGTACTCAAGTAATTCTACCAAGGACACGCGTCAGTCGCCGGAGTTAGCAGCTTGGCCGGTCGATCGTCTCCACTCTCGCCCTCAACTCCCCCGCTATAGGAAGCGGTCAAGCCTCGCAAGAAGAGGAACAAGAAACCCCCCGCAAAGGACAACCACACCCCAAGTCGATCAAGATCGACAACCTACCTGGCGCGTAGCCTGAAGAGTATCTACGCTACGCAACCCCACCATCCTGCGTCCCGACAAGACAAGACCAACCCAGGCCAAGCTTCCCATCAAGTCCACCAGAGGAGTGTAACCAACCCCGCTGACGGGTACACAAGGTGAGCTCTCAGCAACCCCACGGTTATCGGAGTACTCCCTCCGTTAGTCGGCAGTCTAGGGCACTGTGTGTCAGAGTGGATCGCAACGTGATTTTGCGAACCCCACTCCACCACACTTCTCGTGTCCAAGAAATGGCGTTGGTGCAGGTATTTTTCGTGTGCGCTCTGCCGTTCATTCTTGTCGAAGCACCGATTTTTAGAGAGTTCATGGCAATGGTGGCTCCGTCCATGAAGATTCCTTCGCGCCATAAGCTTAGCGATGTACCACTGAAACGTGCACGCGATCAGCTTCATCGAAGCCACGTCATCAAATGATTAACCAGCAAAAGTACGTTTCGCTGGTCACGGATGGTCGGACAGATACAAACGGCTCTAACATTGTAAACTTCATGGCGGTGGGGCACCTGTGTTTTGGTCCTCGTGGTCAACACGATCTCAGCAGCACACCACAACCTTTTTCGCAGGAGAAATTGAAAAGGTTATTGTCGAAATCGAACGCGAAACAACGGCACAAGTTATAGCTGTTGTGACGGATAATGCCAGTTCCATGATAAGTGCAACGGGCAGTGTAGCATCTAGACGCCAAAATGACTCAACTTGTGGATGCAAGAAGTATGTCAGTTCCCCGCCATCAAAGCTATACACTCGAGAAGGGTTGTCGTTCGCAAACGCCTTGCCCTGCTTGACGAATTGAAGCGTCTACAGCAAGGAACACGCGCTGTGGGTTTATGAGCTCGAAACCTTTCGCTTCCAGTAACAACGCGGTACTCAGTGCACAACTGTTTGCAGAATGTACTAAGAAGTCAAGAGCTTCTCGAAACATTGTTCCTAAGCCCCGAGTACGAGGGCTTTAGAGATAGATACCGTGCAACGGCAGTCCGCCGAAAAACGGCTACTCTATATTACGGAGTTGGTGCGCGACAATGGATTCTGGAACAATTTGCGAGCAATTGTTCGTCTACTTGAACCTATCATCAAAGCGTTGGGGAAATTGGGAGGGGATAATGTGTACGTGTCCTGGGTTTACAAGTGGTTCCGGTGGCTCCGATATCATTCCGCATATGGAGTAACATTATCTGAACAAGAGGCAAAGACAGCAGCAGCTGTTGGAGTTGATAACACTGATGAAATTCGGGTGCTCAATGATTCAGGAGAATGGCGCTGCTAAGCGATACAGTCGACCGTGCTATGGCCGAAGATCCTGGTGAAAATGAGCTCCAGAATACCTTGCCAGATGACGAACGCTTGCGAGATGGAGGTGTCTACGAGGGTGCTACTCCACTTCCAATTGTTGAGCTCCAAGCCTTCTTCCGAGGAAAGACCAAGAAGCGCTGGAGCTACATGCACACGAACGCCATGGCCATAGCGTTCATGCTCGATCCAACCACTGATCTCGATGACCTAATCGGATCTGACAGTAGAAATGTTGACAGCCAAGTTCGCGAAATGTCGAAACGGTGTGGGCTAACATCAATCACTAATGATCCAAAGCTGACAGCCGAAATCCTCGATTCAAATGCGAAAAACGAAACGGAGGAGAAGCACTCCGTCAAATCTACGCTGAATCAAGCCCGCGTGACTACTGGAATGCAATGAGCAACAAAGACTATCCTCAATTAAAGAAAATTGCTGATATGATATTTGCTATTCCCACATCTTCAGCAGCAAACGAGAGAGCATGGAGCATTATGGATCACATACACTCCAAGCGGAGGAATCGACTGTCTGTTGAAAAGGTGGAGATGCTAGCTTACATATACATCAACTACGGCACCATCAAGAGCAATGAAATCGATCTCGCACGTCACCAATCATGTCCTGAGAGCGTAGAAAGTGATCATTAATCAGCTTCTACTTGATGTAGTCCTAATACATATTACTGTTGTTATGTCGAGTAGCATCTGCATCTTGAACATTTTCTTATCAATCAGTGTGCTTGCTGCGGTTGAATTGACTTGTCGAGTGGAAAGGAGGTGCCGTCTTCTCCACGTTCTTCACAGCAAACTTGGATGGCGAGTCTCTTATCATGGTACTGCGTGGATTTGTATCATGGGCTTGGTTGGACCACTTGACGACAATCGCTCGTTGCAGATTATCGGAGCGCGTTACGGCAACACAAACAGTTTAGCATTCCACTTCTGTGATACTCGTCGTCAGTCAGCAGATTGATTTGAGGTACGTGGGGCAGTTGTGGTAGTTACCATCCTGCTCGAACATGGACTAGTTCACGTCCAGCGGGTTCTCAGGGTCAGGCATGTTGTCCTCGCGGATGTCAGCAGCGTACACGGCCGCATTCTTGTCCTCCTTGCGGTACACAACGAGCGCCACGTTTTTCTTGTGTTTCTCTGCGATGAGCGACACCGGGTTGTTCACTACCTTGGAAATCGAGTGGCATGACTGAAATTAGTACTGGAAGGAAAAAATTATTGCTGCGGCTTGCGAGGAATACAAGCATGCGTATTGCAACTTGACGTACTTGCCTGTGCACGGGTCGTCCGTCCAGAACAACAGGCGTGATATGTCAGTAGAAGCAATAGCAATAATTTCTCAGTGTCAGAACCAGCATGCTGTACGTATCTGTGTCTTACTATAGTATACGTACGTGCGCTCGTGTTTGGGCCAAGGCGGCTGACGTTTAGCAGATTTTCGTTCTGCAGCAACATGGCCTCCTCCTTATCTTCAACGTGGGGCTACACTCGCGCTCGCAGGATCCCGTCACGACGCGCCTCGAACTCCCTGTTCCCTACGTCCGAGTTGTGCAGAGTTTGCAGGATTTCCACGGCAAGTCCGCCAAGTTGGCGGTCTTCAGCAGCAGCAGCAGTTTGGTCGCCAAGATATGCTCCTCGTCGTTCGGTTCACGCTCGGGAGAAAGCCGATGAGCGGGAACATGTCCACCAAACGGTGGGTCAGATCGAACTTGCGTAGGGGTGAAGGATCTCGGTGGCGCTGCCGCGTCCGTCTCGTCGTGGCTGCTCAGGATGCTTGAACTACTCTCAATGCTGAAGTGAACTCCGGTATAGAATAAGCGTAGTACTATTTTTAAGAGCTTGAGATCCTTCTAGATTTTGAACAGAATTTTGGACGTTTTCGATTAAATCATTCAGAAGTAGTCCAAAACCTAAATCATTCAGAATATGTCCAAAATTAGTATCTGATAGCCTTTATCTGCCAAAATGACCCATGAAGTAGGGTACTCTACCCGAAAACGGCCGTCGTCGGCCATATTGTCATCTGTAGCTGGCCTCGTGGCTGCCACAACGTGCAGCTCCATATTATCCCGGATAATTGTGACATCGGCTTGAAAGCCTTTGTTGTAGTGTGAGCAGTTTATTGCAAGCCCAGTGGGAAGCACGGATACCTTTGTCTAGTAGTGATGTAGACTATGCTTCTTAGGCAGCTCGTTCTTGCTGTGAGCCATTAGGCATCAGCCTGCCAAAACTCTACACCAATTGCATATCGAGCGGCTGGGTAGTGCTAGAGCGCGCGCCCTGTAAGCACCTCCTTCCGTATAGATTCGGTTGCGCTCCACATGGTCTACAAACATCTTATACGAATACGGAGAGAAAACCTCAAGAAGTTAACGATCTTCTTCTCGAACGTTGGAGCCTCGATGTTGAACGTGTTTGCCAACAGATCCCAGCGGCAGTCGTTTAAGCACACAAAGACTCATGAACGGAGCATCGATGCCTGACTCACGATTCTTGTTGCCCTTCCCGTTATTCCAACGGTTGCCATAAAGCCACTTAAACGACTCCACAGTCTTAAAATCTCGGCAACCGTGAAGCTTGCAAGTTTCAACACGCTACCCACACTAATTTCGTTGAAGGTGGCCAACACAGGGTGATCCGCGCCTTCGTCATTGTCACTATCCGGCAAAATATCATGGTGCCGGCGAGCAATGCTTTAACACTGGCCTGTAGTTCCTGCAGCCGCAAAATGCTTGGCGAGCATTGCACTTCCTAGTAGCCTCTTCAGGGCGTGCGGAGCGAGAAGGCGTCGATCTTGAGGTTGAACAGGCCGAAGCAGTCGTGGGGCGTGGGGTGGTGCGAGTCATGAGGATTTTGAGAAAGGCACGTGTTGCTGCTCCAGACTGGGAACCAGTTTAGGTCCTTATCCAAGGCTTAATAAGGATTTTCGCTGTACATAGCGCCAACTAAGCCCCAGCTCGAAAATACAACAGTGCTGCCCCTTTCTCCGTTGCTGCTTCAGAATGGGCTCATAAAAGAGCCAATTTGAGGCTTTTGGCCAGCATTTTCATGTACCTCTCAGCGAGTGTTGAGTGGGTACTGTGGCATGGTGAAGGACTTAGTGGAGGGGCTACCCAGTCCTCCAAACCACACAACAATATCGCGACCACTCTCTTTGAGAAATAAAATAAAAATAATATTTATTACCTTTCAGGGGAATAAGTTAGCATCCATGCAGATGGATGCTAATTTTAGATGGTTATCTCAAAATTATGTACATCTAAAAAACTTTAACCCTTGCGCGAGCCTCTTGCCTAAAATGAACTCTACAAGACCGATCATTTATTTCTAAACGGACGTTATTTTCGCTACAATTTCACCGTACTCGTGTTGGACCATCTCTTGTAAAAAGTCATTGAAGATACTTTGGTGATACAATCAGTTACAAGAATAACCCTTGATTAAAATATGCCTAGATATTTACGAATTGTACTAATATGCTTTGTTGCACCAGATCAGTTGAGCTTTTGTATGAGGGTGAAAAAAATCGCCCTTTTAGAGACTGATTCATACAGTTCTTTCCACAGACCCCTCAAAGGGCAAAAACGCGCCCTTATACCGCGAAAGGGTTAACCCTTTCGTGAACGGGTATTTTTGACCTGGTTATATTATACTATACAAGCTAAGTCATTAAGGCGTCAGAGGGGGCATTTTGCCCCCTTTCATACAACTACGGTACTACAGCAAATCTTCCGCAAATCCTTTCAGTTCAAGTAGAAAGGGCGATTCCGTCTTGTGGTGGAGTGGTAGTCGCAAAATCGCGTTGCGATCCACTCGGACACACATGGGGTTGCTAAGGCTCACCTTGTGTACCCGTCGGCGGGGCTGGTTACACTCCTCTGGTGGACTTGAAGGGAAGCTTGGCCCGAGCTGGTTCCGTCTTGGCGAGACGAAGGATGGTGGGGTGGCGTAGCGTGGATACTGATAGGCCACTCAAAGTCTATACAAACTTGCATATTAATCTCACAGCGCACTTTCGACTGGAAACAGCATAGCTGCATGATGTAGGGAATCACTGAATATGTAGCTAGACACGTAGCGTGTAATGCGTCCAACTCCAATTACATAAGTAGGCATAGTGGCACACGGCTAGCGTGTGCCAAGTGTCATCATCTGATTGGCTGATAGTGGGGTGCCAGACCCACTTATTGACCAATCAGGTGCTGATCTGCATTTGAGTGGTTCACATGAGCTTCCCGATGATTCTTTACAAATATCAAGTCAGCCCATGGCTCCATACTAGTATCAATTAAACTCAGTTCGGATCTGACAATGCGTGCATCCCATCCGGATACCTACAACCAGTCGAAGTCCGCTCTTGGTGTGGCCCACACTACTGTGATGCAACGTCGTCACTTGAACCATCGCCGGTAATGCCAATTGGTAGAATAGACCAAGAAAGATCGCTGAAATGCTCCGACGATGGCTCCAGACCTGAGCCAATGGGTGTTGGAACATTGTCCAACACCACAGCTGGCATTGCAGCTGAAGCTTCTGCATCTGCTACGTCAAGAGTTTGCACTGCTGCTGACAAGCGATTATCGGTGGATCGTTCCTTCCGTGGTGGTGCCACTAACAAGTCGTCCTTGCGAAGTATTTTTGCTGGCTTGCATCTCTCTTATGGGAGTTTTTTTTTTTTTTTTTTTGCGGACTGGAGACGGCGGCAGTGAAAGCATTTGCTGCCGAGCCTCTTCTCGAACACGTAGCCAGTTAGCAAGTCCGAGTTCACCGCGGACTATTCCTCCTATATCGTTCTTCGTCAATCGTGCCAGCATGTTTGGTAGACACACCGGAAAGATACCACATGACCGAAAGCCATTGTGATCAGTCGTCTTGTTGGCGATAATTTGCCTCCAGTACTTTCCAAGGTTGTACAGGAACCATGTGGCGCTGCATGACCGCTATCCGCGTAACAATATTCTCCTCACATTGGGCTGGTAGTTTAGGAGCCGGTCCAGGCCGTTGGAGAACAAGTCCTCGCCCTTCTCGTCGAGCAGTGAAGTAGCGTTTAAGCGTCGTGCGTGAGATTGGCGAAGACGACTGCTGTCAGCGTTTTGCCAGCAAGCACCCGGTCAACTGATTCCGTTATCTGTTCTTCCGTAAAGCCGGCCTTCATCGTCTTCGGTGGTGGTGGTGGATAATATTTTGCAAGAAGGAGTGCAATGAATTTGTGGTCCATGAGTTGGTAAATAATTCAATCGACCAATAGTGTCAATTTTTCTAAAGATGAGTAAAAACAATTGGATGAAAATCGATTCTGGCCTATGATCTGGTATGGTCCATCAATTGGTAAATTATGTTACTAAGAAATACATGCAAGCCGCAGCGCGAAATCAGTTGACTATGACAGATTTTGTACTTGCATGCGTGGTGTGCGAACTTACCAGAACGGTATGTGGTATATATTAACCACATTAGTACAGTGTACGTGGACGTTGCTGCTTCCACAGGTTAATTTTGTTGCCCACACTAATTTAGTTTATAATCGGATCAATCCTGACTTTAAAATACGTAGTGGAGAAGCTACCGGTAATCTATTATCGCGGATATGCTATCGATAGAGGTTACTGATGTTTCGGAGAGCAGTGGCGTGATAGGACAGAATGTGCTTATGCAAGAGAAAAACTTGACCTTTTGGCAGGTAGTGGTGGCAGCCTCAATTTGTCCTTCTGTGGTAGCAATCTGGCCGCTCCCAGGGGACCTACTCTTCTAACAGTACGGCCAACGACACCAGTAAGCCTTCGTGCTCTTGTTAAACTCGATTTACCCACGTAGTTCACACGAATACACCGAAACCCGGACTGAAATCTGTATTAGGTCCGGGATACCTACAGAAAAACGATGATGGCCTGGACTAATTCACCAGATTACCCATGCTTCTGGGATATACGGGTCCACACTATAGCACTAATTTCGCAGGTGTCAGACTAAAAGACTAGAAGATAGGAGTATGGGGAGTGACATGAGTATACCAAGCGCCTAAGACAGCCTTTTCCGGCCCATATAATTGGGTCGCCAACTCATGTCAAGTAGCTCTGCGTGTAACAATGCTATTACTCTCAGTTCATAGCCAGCATGAAACGGCGAGCTAGGTAACAAAGATCCTCGTGAAATGTGATCTCAGTTTATATTGTAAGAATGTGAGTTTCACTAGCCGTGCATATCACTGCAGGTACTCGTTCTCTTGCTTGATGCTCTATAGTGCTCAACGTCAGAATCCGCTTCACCGAAGATCCGCCCTCGTAAAGACTATTGGCCAGTCCAAGCAGGGACGGATCAACAACCTTTCGGTTTTCAGCGTACCGTCGATAAAGTGATTGTGCGATGTTGTGATTGTGCGCTGTAAGGTTTTGCGAGACTTCAACACGATACACACCGTTATCGCAATCTTCGCGACTAATTTTTTTCACAATACGAGCGGTCACTATGGCCGGCATCCTATAGACCGGTAGCTTTGAAGTTTTCTTTGTTTTTTTCCTGCATAACAATGACAATAATATAAATCACACTATATTTTAAAGCGTACCAGGCTAATAAAATATCTAGTACCACGTACCACGATATCTAGGTTTTCCACCGTGAGTGCAAATGTAGGTGCGAGTGTAAATAGGTTTAGTTTTCTCCTTGTCGGTGCCACAATAGTATGGTAAAACACTAGGAACTCCAGATGTACAGCGTGTTCTGGTCTTCTTGTTCATAGCTTCCACCGTAACAGTGTCACGAATGCTGTCAAAAAAGTAGCACAATGAGACCTTACAATTATTACTGCTAAATAACAACTAGCTCACCGGAATGGCTGATACGTGTCCGAAGCGTACGTCTCAAAGTACTCCGAGAAAGCTTTCCAAGTGCCGAAGATAGTAGTACTTAGACCTGGGCATTCCACCAGTGACGTAGATCCAAAGATACCGGAGCCAGCAAAGCCCGCGCTTTCCTCCTCTGAAGCCGACGATTCACTTTCACCTTTGCTCCACTCACTGTCGGCATTATCGTCACCTATTCGACGTTTCTTCGCACCATTTCTTGGCACGAGCGACTGGCTGTTATATCCCACACAATTCCCATTAGCATTTACCGACTCCGCCAGAGGATCAACTGCGAGGAAACGCGGAAGAGCACCGAGTCAGGGATAATCCTTGAACCAAGGAAGAGCACGAAACCAAGGAAACATGACAGCGCGCAGAGTGGTGCGAGCACGACGGAAGAGCGTGAAATGAAGAACAGAAGAGCACGGAAACACGAAAGAGCTTCAAACCAAGGAAGAGGAGCATTTTTGCGGAAGTACGGAAGAGACTAGAGCGATGAGAGCACTGACAACAAAAGAACATCAAACGAGAAGAGACTGCAATACACCGACCTTGAAAGAATACACAACCATGGAGCACGATACCATGCTAGAATGGAGGACAGAACCACACGATGAGGCCGCCAAATCACAGAGATGCATGGAACCACGGAAGCCAACGACAGTACAGGCCACCGGAGGTCACGGAATATCACGAACCATTGAGGATAACAGACCACGGAAGAGGACTGAATCAATGCTGAGCACGAAATTACTGAAAAACACCGCCCACGGATGAGCATGCAGCGACGAGGGCGCAAACGAAAGAGGACGTGGGCCTCGGAAGATCATGATCCCTTGAAGACCACGGAACAGTAAAGGGTATGAAAGCAAAGGAAAAGTATGGAAACCCAGAATTGAAAGTAATCATCAACTCCGAACCGAGCTATGGAAGAGCACAAAACCAAGGGCTTAAGCTTGACTACCAGATCAAAAATGAATTATTGATCTGGTAGTCAGGAGTGTTTGCACAACTCTTAGTATTGTTAGAATATCACACCGTGCTAGCGTTGATGTTTAAGACTAGGCGAGCGCCGCCGCTTCGCGACGGAGGTGACATGGTTGGAGATGAGGTGGTCGCATCTCCATATATTTCTTGTTGTTGCATGCTTTAGATTCTGCTCTTGTACTTCGATGTTTCGGGTACGTTCGTGGCCCCGAGTACGTCGGTATGTTGTGTACACGAACTACTCTATAATCCGTAATTTCATGCGGTACCAGACACTTCCGTGGTTCTGCACTACTCCTTGGTCTCCATACTCTTCCGTGGTTCGTGCTCTTCCGTGTACTTTCCTGGATCTGTGTTCCGTGATTGTCCGTGCCCTTTCGTGGCTCCGTGCTTATGTGCTCTAGGTTGACCAGTGTAATTCATAGGCATTGTGTATTGTACCACTATCATGGCCCTCATTGAGAAATCATGCGTATAACTATACCAACACAGTAAATTTTATCTAAAAAGTGTGCAGTGTACTCTTCGAATACGTAGTGGTAGCTGTACAAGTAGGTACTAGATTGCTTTACCTAATACTAATAAGAAACGCTTCACTGTTTGTATGGGGGTATAGAAATTGTTTAAAAGTATTCAGTATTTTGTAGTCGATTAGGTGTCACTAATTGATGAGAAAAGAAGACTTAATAAGTGTCTTAAAAAGACAAAATGTAGTTTAAAAGAGTTCAGTAACGATATTATCCCACCGAAGCGAAGCGGAGGCGAGAAAGACATTTACAAGTGCGACCAAACATATCTATTCGCCGCATAGCGATTAATTTGGTTTTAAATAGACAAAAGGTAGTCTAAAAAGGGTTTGCGACCAAACATATATTACCCCCGCGTAGCGGTGGCGCTGGCTAGTTCGTGTCACATCAAGATTTTGTTACAGTTTTCTCAGTTGAAAGGTTGTTGTTTATTTCTTCTTTTCGTACAGGCGTTGCTGCAGATTTTATTTCGTTTTATGAAGCTGAGTTGGTGGAAATATGAAGAGTACGTATGGAGAAAATGACAGCTGAAGAATATGCGAGGGTACTGTGAGCCAAAAAAAAAAAATGACCGCTGCTGGAATGGCTTTTGTGGCATCAGGAAGAGTATCAGAATGAGATCTGAAGATGAATCTGTGGCAATTTCTGTCTCTATCGACGCCCGATTTGCACACAAGTAAGCCTACGTAGCGGATATTTAGGCGTTATTTAAACACTTTTTCAGTTGAGCAAATCCAACATGTGATGTAGGATATAAATGAAAACTGGAATAGTCGATGCCTCTGCAGCATGCTAGCTAAAATATTCAGAGTATTGGACGGCATAAAAAGCTAGGTTTTATAGAAACTAGTCTCTCAGTTGGTCCAGTTCCCACAGCTACACCGCAAATTCATGTTGGAGTAATACCGTAGTAACTTCGGGCGGAATTAGCATTACGCCAATTTCGGTTGGAGAATGTTACCGCCACACTCTGAATCATAGTCCCAACGCAAAAAAAATGTACTTGCATTCACAGTGTAAGTCGCAGACGACCTAGTGGATTCGTTGTGGCGGTTCATGCCACCACAGTTGTTAGGTTCAAAAATCAAGAAAAATACGTCAAATACGAATTTATATGCAATGGCGTCGATCAATGGCCTTCCGCACTTGCAGGAGCTTTGTCAACAACAAACAGAGTCATGGGGTCATCTGCAGAATAGTATGCAAGGCGGCGTGAATCACCGTCACCGCGCCCTTCTAGCTTCCCTGGTAACAACAGAACGGATGGGGTCGACAGGTCGCGGAACCGACGATGTAGGGATCTTGAGTTCTCCAGTAACGGGAGCACGTGATTGCGGAACTCGTCAAAGCCATAACTCTGCCAGAGTACCAAGCGCACCAGCCAGTCAGTATAACACCAAGACAACAACATACCCACATGGCCTTACCAGGAATTCCATTGTAAATTTCCCAATCCCGACCAACCCTCCACCTGGAACACGGTTCACGTAACCCTTCCAGCTCTTTGCACCTTCACCAGTACGTCAGCATCAACTTAATACTATTAAGACCCGTAAGTCGACAAATCAATGTCACCGCGGCTTGTACCGAATATGCTCACGTCAAAACTCCAGTCGCGGATGCCGTAGAACGGCAGCGAAAATGACTGGTAAGCAGCATTCCCTCGAGCTGCGTCCGCTACGAATACGAGGCGGTACTGCGAGACGTAGCAGCGTCCTTCGCCGCCGTAGAAGCAGCCACCTTGTCCAGGATAGCCGCTGGCAGCACCAACCTTAGCTTATAGCAGAAGAGAAGCACAGCGATCTGTACGTACTTGCCGCTCTCGACCGTGAGCTTCACGTGGTGAATCAGGAAGAAGAATTTCTCATACGGAGACACGAGATACGGCACGACTCCCTCGTGGAGCTGCACGTTGATGCTCATCGACAAAGAACACTCGTGGTGCGAACTTAAGAACATTAAGTTCGCACACTGTTTTTTGGCGCCAAAAAACTACGAAACAGTCGTCACTTTTGCGTTGTGGATCAAAGATGCCATTGGTGTCATACGAAGGAGTGGAGGTGGATCTCCCCGCGAATCTGGCAGGAATTCACTTCGAGTTTACAGCGGGGTCGCTCACGATCCATTGCCGCAACTTCACGGGGGACGTCGTGCTGTCCAAGCGTACGTTCGAGTAGCGTCACACCATCACTACGTGTTCCAACCTTTTTTTTTTTTTTTTTTTTTTTTTTTAAACTATTTTGTGAGCAGCTACAGGACAAAATTCAAATGCTAAAGCCTCCAGTCCCAGCAAGAAGCGTACTATCGACCTCAGTGCCAGTGACGATGATGACGACGAAGTAGATGCCAAGCGGCAGCGACCGGATTTTCTCAATGAGGCCGAGCAGACCTTACTGCTCGCTCAGTTGAACAGCCCACAGAGCCCCAGCAGTCAGAAACCGAAGAGCAAAGGAAAGAAGGCAAAGGAAGAAGTACAAACTAATACTGAGGAGGAGAAAACTGCTACGGAGCTGGCAACTGACGCGGTTGACGCGTCAGAAAGGACGACAACTGGTAAAGCGGGAAAGAAGACGTCAACGAAGAAAAGCAAGAAGAAGAGTAACAATACAAGAGAAGGAGTGGATGCCTTCTTTTCGCCTGAGCCAAAGCAGTCGACGTCGCGTAAGCCGACACCTGATTCCAACAAGAAGCGGAATAAAACACCCAAGTCTTCACCTGGTAAATCCATTAAGGATCTGATGACCGGACCTCTGAAACCCAAACCAGCAGGTACGGAATTGGGAATGCTTTCTGTGGCCTATTCTGACAAGTATTTTATAATGTTACAGCTGCTTTGAAGTGGGAAATAGTGGAGGCTTTGGGTACTGCTCCTCCTGAACGCTGGGGTCACACCGCTACCAAGATCTCAGAGGAGCGAGTGGTAGTATATGGTGGTACTGACGACGATGAATGCACACTGGGAGACTTGCACGTGTTTGACATGAAGACGCACCGCTGGTCGACTCCGCTTAACTGCGATACGAACACACGCACGTGGCACGACGCCGTGTATCTGTCTTCGAAGAATTTAGTTCTTGTGTTTGGGGGCGAGCGCAATGCGACTACTGAAGGAGAGCTCGATATCCTGTCAGACATCATGGTGCTAGACACAGAATGCTTTCTATGGTATCCGCCTGCTATTCAAGGATCTCCTCCTTCTGCTAGAAGCGGCCACACGTGCACTGCTGTTGGGAATGAAGTGGTGGTGTTTGGTGGTAGCGGAGGAAGAAACAGACAGAGCTCAGTGCACATTTTGGACAGTGGTAAGTTTGAAGATTTATGGAGTCTTGTGAGAAGTAGATAGCTAATTATCTGCTTGTTTGTGGCTGCAGATGACTGGAATTGGAAGGCTGTTAAAGTGGAAGGGAAGCCTCCCAGTGCTCGCACATACCACAGCGCAGTAGCCGTCGGTGATGACAAAATCGTCTACTTTGGAGGTAACGATTCTTCCAAAAGTTTCAACGCTGTGCATGTGCTGCAAAAGGTGGAGAAGAAAGGAAGTGGTGTTGTGTGGTCGTGGTTCCACCCGTGTGTAGTTGGGGTGCCTCCGCAAGAACGCACCGGCCACTCTGCGACGCTCTTGAGTGATGGCAAGATCCTCGTTTTCGGAGGTTGGGATCCTCAGCGCGATGACGCTAGTGCACCCACGAGTGTATTTAGTGATGCATTTCTGTTGGACACGAACACTTGGGAATGGCAACCTGCTGCTTATACAGATGAAGGAAGCGCCGACACTGCGTTGCGAGGGCGTGTGGGACACGGAGCTGTGCTGGACTGCAATGGAAATGTGCACATTTTCGGAGGCCAAAATGGGGTTGAACAAAGACTCAAAGACACTTGCACACTCACAGTTTCACAACAAGACAAACCAAAGGACTCGACTTCTAGCACTCTAGAGACGGTGTAAAAAACTCAGGTTATCATACCAATTGGTAATAAACGAATTGTAAAAAATGTTGTGAGTTTGATTCATTTCGTTGTTTGTTCCCTTGAGCTCTAAACGGGCAATTCACGTTGCTTCACGGTAAGTAGAAGAAAAAAAAAATCAAAGAGGGACAGCGTTGCTATTTTATTCCATGATGTCGTCGAGTTCAAGAGCGACGCTGTCAAGGAAGCTGTTCATATTTTCGTCGTCCATAGGTACGCTGGGGTCAGGACCAGAACTTGACGCTGGCGTGGCTTGGAGGACTAAATCATCTCGTTCGAGTTTTTCTTCCTTCAACGGGAGAATTGAAGAATCGACGTCTTTGTCGTCACCAGACATGGACTTGGATGCAGGAAGTATAACACTGGATGAAGCGGAATGCGTTGAAGTCGGAAGATGAGATGGAAATGGGAAGACGGGAGTGAGGGACGCTCCACTGGCGGGGCTGACTAAATGTTGCAAATTGCGGCTAGAACCAGTGGCGATATTGACGGGAGGAGGATGGAAGAGCGAGTTGAGTGGAGGCGGTACAAACGTCGGTGGAGGTGCTAATGGCATCGAGTCACCCTTACCAACCTCAGCAGATTTGTCGTGATCGAAACTCTGGTCATTTCCAACGGGACGAAAAACTGGACCACCGGGTAATAAAGCGTTAGTTGGGGAAGTGTAGTGCTGGATGAAGTTTTGCCGTCCAAGTGGTGGGATCATATTGTGCGGGTGATGTTCCATTAATGCATCAGTTGAGGGCAATGGCGATACTTTTCCACCTCCGTAGGGCATAGTATTGACGTTGTAGACATTGCCCTCTTGATGAGCCGAAGAAGACTGCATCAATGTATGTTGCTGAAGCTGCTGATGTGGAGATACTTGCGAGGGGTTAGGTGCTGGTGGCGTCGACTGCGCTGCAGCAGCAGCAGCCGACTTGTTCGCTTGGTTCATAAGCCACTTGCGCCGCGCAGCCGAGTTGAATCGATTCTTGACGGCGTTTTCTGTACGTCCAGGGAGCAGTTTGGCGATCTCACTCCATTTATTCCCCAACTTCTGTTGCCATCGAAATACCATATCATCTTCCTCTGGAGTCCACTGACCTTTTCGGATACGGGAGTCGAGATGATTGCACCAACGTTCGCGACACTGTTTGCCAATCCGTCCTGGCAAATGCAGTGCAAGGTCACACCAACGAATCTTACCGACTCCATAGCGCGTAATGAGACTAGTGAGGATACGATCTTCTTCAGGTGTCCAGGGTCCTTTGATCAAACCGGGTTTAAGAACTTTGTTCCAACGATGAAGACACTGGACATCTGTGCGTCCGTTCCCCAGCGTCTCGGCGATCATTTTCCAATTCTTGCCACCAAACCGAGCCACAGCTACTCGCAGTCGCTCGTCTTCATCACGAAGCCATTTTGTGGGCGTTTGAACCGCACTAGCTCCTTTACTTTGCGGTGTCTTAGCCAGTGATGCACGTGAGGGACTCTGATGATGTTGCTCTCGTGAAAAAAATCCTGTGTCTTTCTGGGTTTGAATGAGATGAGGGCGAACGTCCTGTGATTGACCGAACATTGCAACGTGGTGCACTTCCTGGTTACTTCGAGGGAAAATGGCAGTGCGATTGAGTCCGAACGAGCCGTGTGAAGGTGACGCAAATGGCTGATGAGATAGCCCTGTTAGCTCTGGAAGTCTGGGGGAATGTTGTTGATGGTGAGGATTCTGATGCATCGCACCGCGAATATCTGCCTCCAGCTCGTTGAACGACATCTTGAGTTCCGTATCTGCGTCTGTCATTGCAGCAGCATGACCCGATGCACTATGTTCCCTGTTATTGCTGCTGTCATCACTGAGACTGTCATCCAAATCATCGTTACTTGACACAGAAGTGCCATGCAACTTGAACCCACTGGGACCAAATGCCTGGACGAGAAATTCCTCGCGTGGGGAACATTCGCTGCCCGCTGTGCGATGAGAATGTGGAAGAAAAACACTGTGATCAAGACGTTTTCCAGCGAGCGGATCGTGATCAAGTTTCAGTCTGTGCTCGAAGGAATCCTGAGGATCTTGGGATGGTAAAGCTGTCGAGGAGAAGTGGCCACTGCTTTTATACTCGTGATCGTCTCCGGAGCTGGCATCTTGCCCACTAAACTCACTGTCAAAGTCGTGTTCGTCTTGATAATTGTTGTCCTGGCCATCGGAATGTTGACGATCCATGGGCTGAGATTGGTTGGAAGATGTCTGGGGGTACCTAGACTCGAATGATGAAGATGTCGATGAAACCAGTTGGAAGCCTCCACTCGAGCTATTTTCTGTAAGATAATAAAATGTAAAACAATGGTGATTGTGTAAAAAAATTATAGAAGACACGTACTCTCGCTAAATGTGGGAAGTTCAGGACGGCGCAATGCCCCAGGATAGGAAGCAGGAGGTGGCTGATATTCGTGTCGAGACGGTGACGATGGAGTCCCAAAGTTGGTGGCAGCGAAGTTGTTGTCACTGTTTAAACTGTGGTGGCGTTTACGATTCGGAGGAGCGCGTGCAGTATCAGAGCTATGAAGGAGCTCTTCCAGATCGTCGAGACCTGCACATGACAAGCTCCTCTTGGGAGACGGTCTAGAAGAAGAATGGCTTTGAGTCACTGTCGTAATATCAAAGAAAAAAACAACAAACACTTACTTGCTGAGTGTGGAACGTGGATGCATTTGTGGATGTTTGGGCGGGCTGGGACGTCACTCAGATATGGAAAGCTACTTGCAAGACGACGCAGTGCCACCAGCCATATCCTTGGCACTCGTCTGCGTTTTGTTTTTCGCTCTGGCAAAGTGGAGGTGATCAAACTCTCGTGTTCTCCTCGCTTGCGAATGCGCTTTGGACCTTGAAAAGAGGCTGTTGTCGCTTTTTCTCCATCGTCGCACAACTCCCAAAACAAACGAAGCATAAAGCAAAGGCAAAAAGACAAAAATAGTGGCGAAACAGCGGGCTCTTCAATTCAGATTTCTCCGCCAACCCAGCCAATCGCGCTGCAAAAAGGACCAAATTTGCCCGACAAGACGCATATACTGTCAATAGAGTCCAATGGCCAATGGTGTTCATGTCACGCCCATACTGAGTAGCAGTGTACTCAATTGTCATACACCGAGATCTACCAGTTGCCTTCAACCTTCCACCCACAAAATGTTCTGTCTTCAACCACCGATTTCATTTTTTTGCTGGATTTCTTGCGTGATATCCTTGGGTCTGGATTCCTATTCCTTGCCAGCCATTCACATGCTCTCCACATTGTGCTTATTCGCTGGGGATACCGACGGAGCGTAGCTTCTCTTCGAGCGTACGGAACTCCTTCTCGTTCACGGCGTTGAGCTCTTCGTCAACCCACTCCTCAATGCCACGCACCTCCGGGATGTAGTGCTTCAGCATGTTCTCCACGCCGTGCTTGAGCGTCACAGAGGAGCTGGGGCAGCCTGCACACGAGCCAGCAAGCT
Source organism: Phytophthora nicotianae INRA-310 (assembly GCF_000247585.1). Lineage (NCBI taxonomy): Eukaryota > Oomycota > Peronosporomycetes > Peronosporales > Peronosporaceae > Phytophthora > Phytophthora nicotianae. Next base: position 1,384,725 of record NW_008648995.1, on the reverse strand, counting down.
GGACCAAGACCATGCCCGTCTTCTCATCGAATCCCTTGTAGAAAATGTCGCCACCGTCGTCCTGCACCGAAGGACGGATACGCTGCTCCAGCAGCTCCTTGATCATGGCCACCACTTCGTCATCGTCCGGCAGGATCGTCGTGTCCTGCAAACAGCATGTCATTGTCAGCATCTAGAACATTCTCAACTATCTGGACTCATCTCACCGTGATGATAGGCTCATCAGACATGACTTGCTCGTCAGAAGCGAAGAAGTCCATGATCGTCGCGAAGATTTCAGCATTTAGAGCCTGTTATCAGTTACATTATTAGTGTTTCAAACTGTTCACTTAGCACCCAGCCAGTTGATCACGTACATCCCAGTCCTCGTCCTCCGTCTTAGTGACCGAGATGAAGTCTTTACCGAAGAACACGCGCGTCACGCCTTCGATCTGGAACAGCTTCTTGGCCAGTGGCGAGCGACGCACCTCCTCCGAGGAAGGTGTAAAGTCCTAGAATATCACAGACCGTTAGCCATCAAATAACCAGCTCTTCGTCGTATACAGCAGCGTACCACGCCCGTTGTAAAGCGGTCATCCAGCACTGTGCGCCCAGGCAGGAACTTGACGCTCAGCGGGTTTGGTGTTGGTTCGGTCTGGATGAACATGGAGCGCAGCGCGCCATTGCGAGCCAAGAACGGCGACGTGGCGCGCGTCTGCAGGGCGGCAGCGGCCCGCCCAGCCACAGGATGAGCGTGCACGAAGCGAGTGGCCGAGGATGCGGCGCTGCGACGCGCTAGAGCGCGCAGGAGCTGACGGCTACGAGGGAACATGAGCTCTTTGGGTGTGATCACGGAATGAAAAGTACCCATTTATTTGGGTGCGCTTTTTTTTCTTCAAAAAAGGCAAAATGTTTTTGTTAATCGAGATGTTAATGCAGCGAGAAATATTCTGGAGTTACTCAAGTGCAGGCATTTAGGACTGGGGAGACTTGCAGTTTTCGAGCGGTGACTGCGAGACCAAGATCGTGATTGGAAAGACCATTTCTTAGAAATATGCTGCACTCGAAGGGGGTGGGCTTTTTGTCTGGGCACATGGGGATCATATCCACTCACACGGTGTTGAGGAGCACAACTGCTCCGACACAAGAATCCGATACCAGATAGCTATTAACGAGTTTGCACTGATAAACTTGTGGAGCTAGCTTGGCTCTGTTTATTGTACACGGTTGCCATGTTCGTCCCAGAGCGGGATGTTGAGCATGTTGGGCCAGACGAAGTAGTCGTGGAGCAGGTCGTACAGAAAGGTGTGGAGCCTGATTGTAAAATACGACCATGTTAGCACGCAGTTGTTAAGTCAAGAGCGAAGTTGAAATGGACACACCATTCGGATACGAACGGGACGTTTGCAATGTTGATTTTGGCGGCGGTGAGCGAGAAGTCGAACAATGGCCGCCTGCAACCAGGAGGAAGGGTGAGTATGCGTGAAGTAAACACAGCTTTCAGAGGTAAGTCGGACTTACTCTGTGAAACACAAATTGAGACCCCCGAAGCACGGCCAGAATTCTGCCATTGGGTTTAGAGTGATACGTAAGGTGCCGACAAGGAGGAGCTCACGCAACGACAAGCAGACTGCTGCCCCTAAATTCGACACCATCTTGAGATCCGCGGCGAAGGTTTTCTTGTCCGTGAGAATACGAACCTCCACGTCCAGCGTCACTTCGTCCGTCAGCGTATTGGCGGAAATGTACTTGACACTAGCAATTTGCGGCGTCTGATTTCCCAGGTTTAACCGCACGAGTGACAGCGAACTCATGAATGCAGGTTTTTGCGCGTCTAGCGCTGGGTTTACGCTTCCAAGAACCGAATTCTATACAAGATACAAGTGTCAGTTTCGAGTACAGCTGTCACGGAAGTGACGATACGCTTACTTCGATAGCTTTCTTGAGATAAGGCCAGCCACTACAAGGAAACAAACAGCACAACCGAGTAAGCTGGACAACCCACCTTGCTAGTAATTCTGAATGCAAAAGGCTGCGTACGTGACAAATACTTTATTCAGCCACTCCACTCGATCCACGTCCGGATATCGCATCCAATTTGGAATCTGTCAAACACAGGTTAGCCGTATCGTGACTAATACAGGATAAATAGATGCTAACCTCAACATGAGCAATATCCTCTTTTGTTTCAGATCCCCCAAAGTGCATAACAACTTTTCGTTGCAGGCGATACCGTCGACGTGTCTTGAATCTAGCGTATCCCCACATATAAAGGAGAGTGCTAGCAGTGCCGATACCAAAGAGCACATGATATCTACTGGCGAGATACACCGCAACAGAAGAGAGAATCCAGGTTGAAAAGCACTGATGCTGGTTGTAGAAATGTGCAAGAGAACCGGCCAGTGCAATAGGAAGGAAGACGGATGCACCCAAGACTCCAGCGATAGTAGTCATGGTTAGCATAATTGTTAGCACGCGAAGCGCAACAGGCCCCGGATCATCCACCAGCTCAGCAGATGTGTCCCATTGGTTTGCTTCTGTTGGTAATGCTTCGCTGATGTCTCGCTTTGTAGTTGCAGGTTGTACAGGTACCACCTCTGCGAGGTTTCCAGTAGGAACAATGTCATTTTTGCTGGGAACTGCAGTCGAGGTCTTCGCTCGACTTGAACGGGAAAGAAACGAGGATATGGTCTCTATATTTTGGCTGGGTGCTGTCTCTGATGACACATCTGTGGCCGTTTTGGAAGATCTCTTGCCCTTGAAGCTAAGCCTTGGAGATGCAGTGGTTTCAATCGATGCTGAAGCATCTGTCGCTGTGCTGCTCATTGGACTTCGCGTTTGATGCTGCTTGTCATTTGAAGAAAAAATGGAGCCCCAGCGATTCGGTTGTCGCTCTGCACTCGAGCTGGATGAGCGGGTCGGTGTCATCATCGTCCGACCGGCCGAAGCAATTCGATTTGAAGATCCGATTGCAAGACGTTGTGTGAGTTTCTCTCGAGCAGTAGCAAACGCTGAGCTGGTTGTAGGGCTTATGACCGGGCTAGCAACATTTGATGCACACAAAGAATCTTCCTCAGAGACAGTAACGGAGGGGATAGCGTCCACTTTTACTCGCGATTCATCGTTCTCACTGTAGCTCCAAACAGGCTCAATCGACGACGACGCAGTTGAGGGACTTCGGAATAGTTCGCTGTCCAACGTGGTAGCTCGTTTAATAGCCCCGTGGATGCACTTAACCCAAAGCAGCATACGAGCTTGATTCTCCTCGAAGAATATGAAACCTTGGGGCTGCAAGCGGACAGTATTTTTCTTCTTCCATGTTCTAACCTCCACGCAGAAACACTTTTCCATCACAATGTTGGCGTTGTCCGATTCAAAACTCAGCACTGCATCTGCAAGAGATAACAAGTATATAAGCTCCGAGCGCGACTCATTACTGCAAAATACCAAACAAGACAATGGTCAGCAACATTAGCAATTTTACTTCAAGACTGCCAACGCACTTGTAAATTTCCAGTGTGTGCTTCGTGGTGTTCGCCACAACGTAGTGTGTCGATTTGGACATGAGAAAGCGCTGACGCTGCTTTTTCTTTTGATGCACGACCATGAACCCTTCGATGGAGTCATGGTCGAGCGACGAAGTGTTCCTGACTGCTGTGGGAATCCTCACTGACCGCTCTGTATTGTCCTCGCCCGTGTCCGTAGCAGCTTCACCGCAAAGACCGCTGGATGATGACCGCGACTCAGAGCAGGTGGACATCTCCACCGTGGACAACCGCGGGGAGAGCGACATTCGGACAGGAGAAATAAAACTGTGGCAGGCGTCACGAGGTTGGCCATTTGCCTCACGGAAACCGCCGCCCTTGGCGACTTTGTACACTTTAAAGATTGACAATTCCTTTGCAAAAATAGACAAATTCTTTTTGAGAAGTAGCTTTCTTGAGAATCGGCCATTATGAAACACAATACAAACTCTAAATGACTTGCTCCAAAAATGGCCGATTCTCATAAAAGCTGTTTTCTTTAGATTTTGTGAGCTTAAACGCAATATTATGTAATAAACACAACCATATGGCTCCAGTAGCTCCCCCTCATACAAAACCACGAAGAAGGCGAAGAGATACCGAACCACGTAAGCGGCGCTGCGCACGCCGCTCTCTCTCTGACTCGCACTTCACATTGGACGCCATGGACGACACAGCACAACGCAGTCTTCTGCTGTGGGTAAGTCGCATTCCATATATGCTCTATTATATTTCTCCCGGCGACCGATCCTCCACCCCAGATTCAAATATTTACACCACGATGGGGGATCCAAGCGTTAAATAAGCGTCAACAAGTGCTAATATATGCATGCTGCTCTGCCTTTAAATCCAGGTTCAGAGCTTCCACGAGAAGCTGGCGACGGACGTGCAGATCTCGAGCTTGGAAGATCTATGCGACGGCGTCTTCCTCTCCAAAATCATGCACCACATGTGCGTCCTGTATCAGCAATAAAATCTCTTGGCAGGCAAACCGACTGATTTAATTTACCTTTCCATTCCTTAGCGACGCGGAGTACGTCAACTTGGAGCAGATCAATGAACAACCAGGAGGCAACTGGGCGCTCAAGTCCAACAATCTCAAGACGCTGCTGCGAGCCGTGGAGTTATTTTACACAGACGAACTGGGTCAGATCTGCCATGCAGACGAGCTAGTAGACCCGCTACTAATCGCCAAGGAGAATGACGTGCACGAGGTCTCCAAGCTGACAGAATTACTTCTGGGCTGTGCCGTCCAGTGTCCAAATAAGTCCGAGTACATCCACCCCATCATGCAGATGGGTCCATCCGAACAGGCCAGTTTAATGCACGCGATCGAGAATCTCATGCATCGTTTCCAGCCCACATCTCCTGGCGGAGTATCAAACGCTAGTCGCCGGAACTCGATGGCTCACGGCGCGTCCTTCGATGAAATAGCGTCCCCTTCGTCCTCAGCTTCTGTATCTGCTATAGCCACTGGCGGCTCGAATGAAGCGCTGGCTGCACAATTGGCCCAGGCACTGGAGCGAAGTTCGTCCATGGAGCTCCGATATCTGGATATGGAACGCGAGAAGCGCGAACTGACGGAGCGCTTCGAACGAACCTTGACGGAGCATAGAGAGCTGGCTGATAAATACTCAGCGCTGGAAAGCGAGCGCGACCAGCTGCGCAGCGAGCGCCAGAACACTCTGACTCGAGACAATAAGAAGATCCAACAGATTGTGGATAATGAAGTCCACGCTCTGCAGATGCAGATGGAGGAGAAAGATCTGGAACTGAATCGAGTCAAACGCGAGTCTGGAGAACGTTTGATGATGCTGGAGAACGAAGTGCGTCGTCAGGCTGATGAGCTGGACATCTCACGTTCCAAGCTGGGGACGCTGAACAAACTGGAAGCGAGCGTGACCAAGTACAAGAAGAAACTGGAGGAGATGAACTCGCTGCGTGGTCAGGTGCGTGAGCTCGAGACTCTCAACGCTCAGTATCTGGACAAAGTGGTGGACTTGGAGAGTACCATCAAGACGATGCCTGGGCTGAAGAGTCTAGTGGAGAAATACAAGAACCAGGTTGTGGAATTAGAGACCGCCAACGTACAGGCCAGTTCCAATCTCAACGTTAAGGAACAGAAGATTCGGAGACTGCAAGAAGAGCTGGACAGTGCGCTGGGTGGCAAGGAGTTCCTCGAGTCTCAAGTGGAGGAGCTGCGTACGCAACTGTCAAGTATGCAATACCGGGAAAGCACCGACGACGCCATGGCTGCTGGTGAGAGCAGTGCAGTGAACGGAGGAGGCTTGAGTGCCGACATGTTACTCGGTCGCGACTCTGTCAGTGGCTTGAAGGAGCGTGTGGCTCGACTCGAGCGTGAGAATGCTGAGCTCAAGAGCGGCAACGCTGACGCTGGACAGGCAGAACTGGCGAACGATCTGGATATGGCAATCAAGGCGAAAGAATCACTTCAAGTCTCTCTCTTCCAGATGCAGAAACAGAACGATCAACTCTCGGAGGATCTGCGTAACACTCGGATCCAGAATGAACAGCAGCAACAAATGCTGGCTCAGCTCCAGCAGACTCACGCCCAGACACAGCCTCAACAGCAAGTACAAGCCCAGTGGCAGAACGCCCCGGGTGGACCGGAACCCATGCAGGTTTCGAACGATATTACAGTCAGAGAGGGCGCCGCAGCAGCAGGGACAGCGGGCTTTGCGACTCCAGCCGCGCTCGAAGCTGGCGTTGCGATGGGACCGGGTGGAGCCATGCAGGCGCCTGTGCCTACGCCTGGTTCTGTCGTGGTAACGAGCAGCAACAATGCGCTGTCGTCGGCCCAGATTGCTGAATACCAGGACAAGCTGGAGAAACTGGTACGACGTGGTAGTGAACGCTTGGTGAGGATTTTTTTGCTCACGTATTGGTGTTGATACTCAGGAAATTGAGGCGGAAGCGGTGGACTCGCTGCGTGCCACGGTGACGGAGCTGACGAAGCGTCTGAAGGAGAAGGAATCCGTCATCAACGAGCTCTCGGAGCAGCGCGCGAAGCTCGAGAACTACACGAAGAAGACGCTGCATGCGGTGCAGACCAAGTATATGGTGGCTGTGAGCTCGCACCGCAATCAGATCAACGAGAAGCAGGAGCGTGTGGACTTTTTAGAGAAAAAGATGAAGGAGATCCGCGCTTCTTACTCTCGCGAACAGGCTCTCATGATGTCGTCCTTCTACGAGGTACACAAACGTGGGTTTAGTTTTTGTTAGATGGACCCTTCTGACTTGTTGTTCATGACCAGATTGGGACGGAAATGCAGCGTCGTACGATGATGCCCCAGGGTCCAGTGACAGGGGCTCCAGGCGCTGGGTCTTGGCTTGCTAACAAGAGGACAGAAGAACGAGCCAAAAGGCGACAAGGAGCATGAGCTGAACACGCTCCGAGGGTTGAAAGTCGCCTCCAATGTCACTCATAACGGAAACAGGGGACGCACCGTCGATATTACAGAAAGAGGGAACAAGATGGAGATATATCAACCTTGAAATGAAGAGATTTGTGTCATGTAATGGGCTGATTCTCAAGTGTTTTTCTGGTCTGGTCTTGCAGTTAGTCGACTACGTTAACGCCAAGATTGACGAGGGCGCGTGTAGCTTGCTGGCATATCCGATCATTAGTGGAACGTACGAGTGATTGCAGAGCCTCGACGCCTCCCAACTCCACAATGGCTTGTTTGTTCTCCGCTGTAACAACAAATACCTGATAAATCATTGAGGTTCATAACTTCACCGTTGTTTTCAACGTACGATTGACCGATAAGTTGCGTAGTGCACGAGCCACTTGGGACTGAAGCTCGACGGATTCAGAGTGCGCACCGTCGATAATTGGCTTTAAACCTCCTTTACGTGCGATCTCGACCTCATTGGCGTCTAGAATTCAATAAGTTAGAACCACACTACTTCAGACAAACCACATCTTCTGGTCACTACCGTTGACAGCCAGATTGGCCAGTGCTGCGATGGCCTCGACGGCTACACCGATCTGGCGGGAGCTGGCCAAGTCAATGAGCGGTTTAATGCCGCCAGCCTTAGCGATCCTCTCCTTGTTGTCCACTATCAACACAACTAACCTTAGCATACTGGATATGTCAATTCAAAACAGTGCGACCGTACCGTTCACACCGAGGTTGGCAAGCGCCTTCGCGGCCTGCCGCTGCACGTGCTCGTTCGTACTGCTCAATAGATCAATCAGCATGTCGATACCTCCTTCCGTGGCCATTTTGGACTGGTTCTCAGCTGTACAGCGAGTTAAAGCAGTCAATATATCGCACTATCCCAGTACTCAACCGAGCGATTCTTACAGTTGACTGAGAGATTGGCAAGTGCGTGGGCTGCTAGACGCTGCACTTCCGTGTCCTTCGACTTGGTCAGTGGCAGCAGCAGCTGCAGTCCGTCCAGCTCCACAATCTGCACCTGTCGGTCGGCTACACGATCCAGTTAGCCTTAATGTTGCCGCATCAGACACTGTAGCAACAACCACGTACGCTTAACTGCTTCATTTGCCAGCTTCTCGGCGACTTCTCGCTGCAGCGCCGTATCGGCCGAACGCGCGTAGACGATGAGTCGCTGCAGATTCACACGCAGAGCCTCGGTAAAGGCCTCGTCTGGACAAAGGAATTATGAGCTTGGACTTGGAAGTTCTACGTCAATTTCTCTATCACCCACCGTCATTCTCGTCGAACGTGAACTCGTCCTTGCTGCCTTTAGCACCCTTAGCGCCGGCGTTCCCCATTCCTAGCTGCAGGTATGGCAAGAGTCGTCGCCGGATACGAAAAACTCCAAGTGGCGTTGGAGCAACACTCGTGCAACATGTAAAACACAAAATGGCTACATTTACGTGCAGTTAAATTTAAAATGTCCCTGTTCATAACTGTAAGTGACACGGATCTGTTCGAAGCGGTAGCAGTCCATTTGATCCGGGCAGGTTGCTCAGTTGATCAATTGATGCCGGGAATGGAGTGCCGACTTCAGATCTGGGCTTGGCGTCTTTCATAGTGGTTGAAAGTCTCAGATTGAGGGCTGAAAACACGCCGCTGGACCGCTGAGACCAACGCAAAGCCCCGTGGGACGAAGTTGATCTTCGATGCTCGTGTTTTTGAAGTGTTACAAAGACTTTGTAGTGTCCTGCACTCGCAGCGAGACGTTCAGCGTTCCATCCGAAGGCGTCACGGATCGAGGTTTCGGCGCCGTGCTCGAGGAGCACGCGCACGAGCTTGGTGTCTCCATTGGCGGCTGCTCGCATTAGTGGCGTCTTACCAGAGTTGTCTAAAGCATTCACATACGCTCCGCGCTCCAGGAGCAAACGAGCGATCATGCGCTGCCCCCACGACGCGGCAAAATGGAGCGCAGTGGCCCCGTAGCCGTTGCGAATGTCAGTCGACGCGTTATTCTCCAGCAGGAAGCGCACCTTCTTGACGTCGCCATCTCGGGCGGCGAACATCAGCATTGTGTAGCCATATGTGTCGGTCGCATCGACGTCTTGGTCCAGGACAAGCTGTCGATCGGATTTATGCGCTCGACCACACGAAGCCGCTCGCCCCGCTGTCATGGGTCTATTCGAGTTCCCCATCACGTAGTCGCCCGTCGATTGCAAGAATGAACCTGTGAGGGAGACTCCTCATCTGATGAATCCATTCAAAACGTAACGCGACGACTGGTGGACAGTGAATTGACCGAGTATGTAACTTCAGACCAACCTGTGCGTTGGACGTTCGCAGGGGCAAAAAATGCCTGTGCGATAGCTTCTAGTATATTTATTACTTATCGTTTTCTCCATGCTATCGGCAAGAGCCAACGCAAGGTCTTGGGGAACGTGAGCATATATGCATGACTGAAGCATATCCAAGTTGAAGTTGTTAATCATATGGCTACATTTGCCGTCGCCGTTCTCTGATTGGTTGTTACAGTTTCCTTGAGAACAACTCAATGACGCTGGACTTGGAGACGCTTGCGGGCGTCTCGGCGGCCGTGCACGCCGCCTTTCCTGCGTTAATAGCGATCCCACAGCTTGTCGAGGAAATCAGCACCTTGCTAGACTATTCAGCGCTCTGGACTCTCGAAGACGCGAGCTCCATCGGTGATCTGCGACTTGTGAAGCGCGTGGCCGCCCACGATCAGCGCCGCTTGCATGTCGTGGACCCTCCACCGTCGGATCTGGCGCGTCGAGCGTCGTTTACAGCTGCGGTAGCTGAAGCAGCGGAGGAGGGACATCTTACAGTCTTCCAATGGCTCGTGACGCACTACTCCGCGAGCAATTGGGACGTGACAGATGCCATTGTCCGCGCATCCCGACACGGTCACTTGGATATACTACAGTGGGCACAGAGCCACACGGAACTCGCGACGTTCCGCTGGACAACCAAAATGATGGTCGTGGCGGCCATCGAAGGACATTTTGACATTGTACGTTGGCTGCACGAACATTCATCAGCGCCTGGGTCTCCACACGTCATGGACTGCGCTGCAGAGGCTCTCGATCTGCCCATGGTCGTGTGGCTCCATGCAAATAGGACCGAGGGTTGCACTCCATACGCCATGGATAATGCAGCGCGCAAAGGCAGCTTGGAGATTGTGCAGTGGCTGCATACCCACAGAACGGAAGGATGCACGACCGGAGCGATGGACGGAGCTGCTATGAATGGCCATCTCCAAGTGCTCCAGTGGTTGCATGTGAACCGCCATGAAGGATGCACAGCTTCAGCGTTACATTGTGCTGCAGTAAATGGTCATGCAGACACCGTACACTGGCTGGACGAGAACGTTACAGTGGGAGATCGACGCCGAGCGTTCGCGTCTGCTGTGCGCTGGGGACATCTCGATGTGGTCAAGGCACTAGCTAAATATTGCTCTGTCAATGCGAGCGTGGACACATCGAGGGAACTCACAGCTGCGCGTCGTCGTGCTGAAGCGGAGATGCGCGTACCAAACACTTCAAGCTTGTTACGAGCCAGGAGAGAGCGCATTTTGTACTCGCAACGGATTCTGGACGGCCCCGCCGAGGAAAATGCCGTGTGGTACGGACGTCTAGAGGTGTTGCAGTTCCTCTTCTCGAATGGAATGGTGTCCAAAAATGGTCGTTCGCGAGCAGAGTTGGCGGCTACCGCGACGGCGCGAGGCCACGCACATGTAGCAAAGTGGCTCCTAGACTTTACGACTGTTACCTGAGTTTCTGTATACAGCAATAATGTATACAAGATATACATCTAATACTCGAACATATAAAACTTGAGATTTGAACCGTCTATTTTTATAGCTTAGCCTAAAAAGCACGAGTCAGGCTCTCGCAGTGATGGTGATGTCTGTGCTCGACTTGGCCGTCCCTGGAGCGGGTACGCTGGCGGAGGCGCTCACTACGATCTATAAGCTGTGTGGTGAGATGAGCGAGAGGAAGAATGTGTGTGGGCATCTGCACTCTGGACTAATGTGCATCATGGACGGACTGGAAACGAAGCAAGACGACGATCAGTTTCCATCGAAAGAATCGCTGGATAAGTTTGTGACGGTAGTGCTGAAATTACTACGTTATTTGGATCAGTGTAAAGGAAAAGAGCTTGTTTATCGAGTTCTGGAGTGTGGTAAGATGACAGTTGAGACGCGGCAGGTTTATGAGGATATCGCAGAGCTGTTTGAGTTGTTTGACGTTGTAATGGTCAATTGGAGCGAGCAGTGGGAGCACGATCTTCGTGTCCAGAGAGACGTATTGATTGCGTCAGTTAGGGACAATGAGGTGCTTCTTCGCGATCTACAGAGCTCGCGAGCTCAAGTGGATGCATTGTTATCGCTGAAGTTCGAACTGGAGCAGCGAATAGCTCAACATGACAAGAAAATTGTGGAATGTATTAAGTCAATGATAGCGACGATCACTTAGGCTTCGAAGATAGAAGTAGGTGACGTACCGCCTTGGTTTATTCCTTCATATGTGAAGTTTCAACCGAAAAAGTCGTTCGATATTGGACTGTATGGATCGGTACATCGTGGAATGTGGGGGTTGAACGCCTATTTATTGACGACATGGAAATGGACGAGCGTATGAGGATCAAGGTAGAGAAAGAGTTCCACTCATTACATAAACTTAGCCACCCCAACATTGTCAAAATGCTTGGAGCCTCACATGTCAGTTCGCCGCCGTCTATCGTCTACGAAGACGCAGCGAATGGAAACCTCGAATTGTTTCTCGCTAAGTCGAATAACAAGCACAGCATGTGGCAACTGTTATTTGAAGCAGCTCTGGGTCTTAATTACCTTCACAAGGAGGGCGTCATTCATAGAAATTTCAAGTTAGGCTATATCCACATCGGTAATGACGGACAAGCGAAGCTATCGGACTACGGTCTGAGTATGCTACGAATTTGCTCAATGGTCTATTCGAATAAGCCGGTGCTTGGTGGATTGAGATGGTTAGCACCCTAGTGTCTATCGAGTCGACCAACCTTCGCGTCGGATGTTTACTCGCTCGCAATGTGCATGATTGAAGCTGCAACTGGAAAGGTTCCCTTTGCATTTCTAAGTGACGACGACGTCCGCGATAGTGTGAGGAAGGGAAACATCCTTGCTCAACCGGAAGAGATGAATGATGACGCGTGGGAACCGACCTCCGTTACAACAAGTAATCGACAAATTGAAGGAATTTGCTGATGCTGAAGCAGAGGAAAACTACTGCAATCATTGCTCCTCTATGGTCGCAGCTGGCTCTCGGTTTTGCTCTCAACGTGGCACCCAAGTCGGTGACAATACACCTCCCGACACAGCACCAGACGACTCGTATTCAACAGAAAGCGCTCGTTCCCCTCCATCTCGACCCGATCCGCAGGAATCCTTGGAAATATCCGACGACGACGACGACGACGCAAAGAGCGGTGACATCCCCATTCCAGTGTTGCTTGATTCCATTCAGGGCGGCAATAATGCCAATTGCGAGCAAGCATTGTTCCGACTCCTCCAACTGTGTATTGACGAAGACCCTCGCAAGAATCTGTGTGATCTCAATGGAGTTCCAGTTCTGGTTGATGCAGTCAAGACTTGCTACTCGTACTTTGGCTAGCTCTGTGCGCTTAAATGTTTAAGTTGGATCGCAATTTTGGACTGCAGATTTCCACGTCAAGAGTACGAAGAGCTTAAAAAGAGTGTGCGAGCTGTCGCCACAAAAGATAAACTCAGAGCAGTCATGTGGTGAAGCGACAGTTGGCTTTTGCGAACAAGAAGCTGGTTGATGGGAAGTGACCCGATCCAGCCCTGAGACTCGTAGTCGACGACGGTGCATCAGTGATTACGTCATCAGTAGTGAGGATTACGTAATCATCAGAGTGGATCGACATGATGCAATCATTTGGATACACGATCTACTGCCAAGGACTCGATCCACTGATGACACATCATCTGATTTGTACCCACGGTAAGTACCACGCGACCAGGCTACAGAGGGGATAG
>NW_008648995.1:1370707-1371254 GCF_000247585.1 Phytophthora nicotianae INRA-310 | reverse complement strand
CCCACTCCACCACAATGGTGCGCGTGCCCGGATCTTCTGGTGACTCGGGATATCACCGTGAGTCCCAAGAAGATGAAGGGGTGCCAATCAAGTTGGAATCAGGGATGGAGGCGAGTAGTAATTATGTCCTATTACGTGTACATTTTTTAACCTAGCCACCTAACCATATTTAAAACCCTTTTCCTGTATACTTTATGTTATAAATCTCCAAAAATCTCTAAAAATCTCCAGCAATCACCTAAACTCACTTAAACAATTCAAAACTATCCAACCTAACCTAAACTACCAGTCTCATATCTCATGTACGGTAAAACTCGTATTAATCTAATCATATCACCAAACCCCCTTCTATTCCTCATATTCAACGCTTCAAATTTCGTATAAAAAGTGAGTCCATCTTAAGCGAAAAATATATAAAGTATATAATATAAATCATGACGTACTCTCCCGACAAATATCAACAAAACAAGGAGGCTATCAAAACCTACCAAAAACGTTACTATGAGAAGAACAAAGAAAAATTAGTAGCGAAACAAAAGAAGTACGA
>NW_008648995.1:1367487-1370070 GCF_000247585.1 Phytophthora nicotianae INRA-310 | reverse complement strand
CGAAATTAACACTGGGATACGTTTGAAATTGATTTAGAGACGGCAACCATCAAATTCTCAACTAAGAAAAGTAAAAAAAAAAGAAAAGTCCCATTAAGTCCCATGAAGTGGGGGGCCATCCTTATTCGCGCTTCAGTTTCTTCCTATTGACAAATATTATATTATTAAATATTGAGTTTCCAAATATCCAGGCTTCCCGAGCGATCCACGGCATTAGTTTGATTGTTTTGTTCTTATATTTTCCGTACGTCATCACGTAAGAACCATCATCGTTAGCAAATGTTTTCTTTAGGAACTTGCCAATATCATATGGCGTTCAGCGTGCTTCCTTTGTGTAAGTTGTTCAATGCTGAGCGGACACGCTCCCACACCATTGATGGAGCTTCAGACGCTGATTCTAGAGCCGCTCGCTGAAGCTGCTGAAGCATTCCACACCGCACATCCACGACTTGTTTCGACAGTAAATTCTCGCAGTTGTGCTCACCGCGAGCGCGTACGTGTTCTCTTTTCGAAATCAGCTTTGCAAGGCAGCCTTGTCGGAAATGACAGCAGTTGTAGTAGATGGTGCCAGTGACTTTGTTCGTTGTCCTAATCACGTACTCCTTCCCTTCGTGCAGCATTTTGGAAATGCCTGAATGAAGTAATGCCCTAGCTCGAGAACGCACTACACGCCAACCGTTCTAGCCTTACTTTTACTAGTAAAAAGGTAAGATTCAGATCCGTAATTTATAAACTAACGCATATGTTTTGGACAGATTTTGGATAAATGTGGTAATTTATCAAAACAGCAAAAAACAAATTGGATATTTTGAACAAAGTTGGACTCGTTTTGGACAGAATATCCAACATCGGACGGCGGTCTAGTATACGAACCGAGTGATGTTGGAACAGGTAGTAAATCTACTTGAGCAGCATAGAAAGTTGGATTCTCCGTTAATGAGAAGAAGTACACGTTCTTTCCTTCGGCATCTATTAAATAAGCGCCAGCACTGACACAAGCAGCTTGAACCGCAGCATTGATGTTCGCGTAGCTATAGTATCCGCTATTTAGAGTTACCTGAATAGTTGAGTATGCATTATTGGTAGGCATTAACAACTTAAACGTATTGTTCCCGTACAATTCAGAGTCAATGTTATATTGATAATTATAGATGTTGATACTCTCGACAGCAATCTGAGCATTTTTAAAATTTACTACTGACCTCTGAAGTTGTATTGAAGTTGATTGTTGTATCCATTATTAACAACGTTCTTACTCGAAAATGTAATGATTGACGACATTACTATTTGTTCCTTTGCTTGAGATCTCTAGACTCTGCTTTATATAATTAGTCAAGAGAATTTGGATCAATTAGTCGATTGAAATTAAATCTAAGCTCGCCTCGAACGGAATCGATAAACAGGCATTGGCCTTTGCTTGAAGTAGCCATTTGGTATGCGGTCAACAATCTACTTTCATTAACATTATTGATATTAAAATCATTGGCAACCAACTTGAGATCGCGTTTCGAGTTTGCCTTGAGAATTGCGACGTACTCTGTATTCAGTCTAATCATCTTTGGTGTTGCAAAGTAACTATGAATTAGAATAATCGTACTGAGTTTAAAGTGTCTTCCTCTAGTCATATAGTGTGAGAATACTTTGTCCATAAGGATTTTATCATTCGAGAAGTCATCGATAACTACGAGCTCAAATGATTTCTCATTCAGAGGGGTTTTACGTACTTCGTCAACCTTTGGTGGTGCATCAGGATCGTAGATAGTGATAAACCCTTCTAGCTTATCTCTGAGATAGTTATACAGCTCTTGATTTGGATTTCTGGCTATAATATGTAAATGACTGAACACATTTGGTGAATTCTTCAAAATGTGGAACACAAGATTGTTTTTACCACTGAAGGACGGACCAAGTACTAGCATGCGAAAAAGTCTCTTAATACCAAGTTCTTTAATTTCCCCAAGAGATCCGGATTGATACTCTTTTGGTAATGCCGCTCCTTAATTGGGTATAGACAAACTTGGACATCTGACAAAGCCGTTCTGATCATCGATCGAATTCATAGTTCGCCTGCTTTATATTACATCAAATATAAGATATCATGACAATATCTATTCGACCACCAACCATTGACTCTAACATATTCAATCCCAATTTTTTCATCAATAGTGGTGATGCTTTGACTATTGAAGTTGCTGACCAGTTATATATTGGTCGAAACGACTATCGTTTAACTTATATCGATGGTATTGTAGCCGGCGAGGCCAACGCATTTAAGGCATTGGTCTTGGATGCTAATAAAGATGCTTCAGGAATTAGAAATATCAGCTGCGCCTCATTAACTCTAAATGGTTCAGCTGTTGATCTTAGTAAGCTATCATTGCTAACAGCAACACCAGGTACAGCGACCGCTAGTAAAGCTCTAATCACTGACGCATCAAACAATTTGACTGATCTATTCACTCTTACAATCAAAGGGTCTAATGCAAGCAAGTCTCTTGTCATTCAGAATGATACAACGTCAAGTTCAGCTTCATTCAATATTGTATCTTACTATCAAATGGAACAAGGAGTACGAGGTACTTC
>NW_008648995.1:1363192-1364882 GCF_000247585.1 Phytophthora nicotianae INRA-310 | reverse complement strand
TTTTTTTTGGTTTTTCGCGGAGGCGCCCATACGGTAGTAGATCCCCACTAGTTTCTGTTATAACTTTATTAACTGAATTTGAAGTATCTCGTACAGTGAGTTTTTCCATTATATTCTTCAACTCTTTCATGTTATTATTGGCTTCACGCTTATACGCATTCTTGGTGTCAACAAGACTGGTGTTAACAATAATTAATGTCATTGTCTAAGCTCTACTCTATAGTTTATTAGATAAGTTATACTAGAACTTCTTTAAATTCATCATGAGAAAAATTAGTTTAGCTGAATACATATCTACAAGTACCGTCTTTAGCTCTTCGACGATCTCAGGATTGTCATTGCCTAGCATTATCTCGCCTTTGAGTTTGATGTACTCTTGCTTTAACGCTTCTCTTGGATCCTGTAGTGGATTTTTGAACTCGTATTGAATGTGCGTGATGCGCAAGATCTCATGGAATAGCTGCTTATCATCCATAGGTAGCTTATTGTAGGCTTCTTGATCTACTTCCTTATCATAAATCAAAGTCTTCAGTATTTTAGCTACAACCGGAGACACACTACGTCGCTTTCCAACTAATTTCCGGTTTGGATACACGATCTTGAGCTCTCCATCGTTTAGTCTCTCAACTTGAACAAACTTTGATCCCAAGCGTTTATATACAAGATCGCTGGCCATCCCAGTACCTTCGATATCTCGTAGATTGTAGCCTGCTCTAGTCATACGCGCACCTTGTAAACCTGCCCCTTTCAGCCCTCGCCCCCTTGCCACCGATTCCATCTCAGGACTGGTTGGTCGTGATTGCATAGGAGATTCCGGATCTTCGATCTCATCTTCTTGTTTCAGTATAGTTCTAGAGACTACCTTGGGTACCTTTAAGGCATACAACGTTGAATTAATACTATTTAGAATTGATATTTCCTCCTGGGACAGCTTCGGATGGCTTTCTAAGAAATTCTTAGCATCAAGCAGTTCATCAACAAGCATAGTATACGTAGACATCCAGCGAATATTTCTTTTAGCTGTAATAAATTCATCTCCTGCTACATCTTGACCATTTGATCGCTTTAGAAGTTTGGCATCTTTACCGAAAACGTCAATCCAGCAGGGCTAATTTTATGGAAGTCATCGTCCACTAACCATGGGTTACTTTTGTAAATAAATTCTATTTTTGCTTCATAATTTTCGTCGGTACGTGCTCTAGCTGTATCGGGCGGGTTGGATACTGTACTATCATCTAGTCGGTGCTTGCGATTAGCTGCATAGTATTCGATGCCTAGGTTTGGAGGGATATCTAGTTGTATTTTGTAATTTTCTGCTTCTGTTAAAAATCTTCGCATAGTTTCTTCCCAGTTTACAAGGGCATTTGCGTTTTTGGTCGAAAGCTTCTCTCCATTAAAAGATAGATCAAGCGTTAAGGGATCAAGCTTGTACGACTCATTAAGCACCGATTTATCTTCCTTGCTGAATGGATGAATGGTCAGCTTATTAGTGGTTTCTCGGTTCGTCGATAAAATGGATAGAAGAGCGCTCTTATAGAATTTTTGATTGACATTAGTTGAGAATTCATGCACCCTTTCCGTATTATTAGTTTCGACGTTACTCTTCAATGCATTGAATGCATTTGAAAGTCTAATACGACTGTCTTCGTGATAGTCGTGTATCTTCTGATTAAGATAATTCAGTGTTGCT
>NW_008648995.1:1358954-1360472 GCF_000247585.1 Phytophthora nicotianae INRA-310 | reverse complement strand
CTACAGATGACGCTGGCCCAAGGGAAGTGAATGCACAGTCGCGACTCGAAGATTCTGATGAAACTTGCTCTTCGGACGCTGTTGGGCCACTACGGTTGCCCCGTGGCCGACGGGAAGTTGGAGAAAATCTTGCCCGACCACGTCGGCGAGATGGATCCGCGAGACTCGCGTTTAGAGCTGAAGTTACACCTCGGGGGACCCTCCGACGAGCCATCGAGCTGGCGTGGCGTAATTGTAGACGTTGAGCTTTTTTGCTGGAGTTTCTTTTGAGAAAGTGAGGGTCAACTTGCAGGATCACAGCCACCCGTCGTTTAAGACTAGGATGAATTGGTTACAAAACGACCATGAATAGCACTTGCAGTAACCGGATGTGTTGCTATTAATAGGCTTGACCTAGATAAATTGATCACGTGACCTACGCTATGCATGCGTGACCAATTCAGTACTTTTGAGCGTGACCAGATGTCAAAATTGACCTGTTTTATGGGCTTCGTGAAAAAACACGGTTACGTACCGCTGTCTCGGGTGTCGTAGATGGTGGTGGGTCTGTACCTGAAGAGTACTAGCCGAGCGCCGCCGCTTCGCGGCGGTGGTTTAATGTTTGGTCACAGTAGCAAGTGCTGCCCACCTCCGCTTCGCAAAGGCGTCCCACTCGAGCAGTTGCCCACAGCATGCGCACAGCCGAAGTGCGATGGGGTTCTCGCCGGCGGGGTCCGGCGGTGGGCTGCCTGGCACCGAGGGCACTCCATTTTGCGTGTTGGAGTAAAATTTAATGTGTGTGTTTGTATTAGAGTTCTAACGAATGGCCGTTGGCCGCCTTCGCTGCGCTCGACAGCATTTTAGCCAATGAGGGCCGCCATCGCTGCGCTGGGCAGCTTTTTAGCCAATGGCATTCCTGTCACACTTTTGACGTTGACAGACGTCATGTTGGTCTAGTTATTTAAGATGTCACCGAATCAATAGCAGCAGTTGGTGGAATGCTAGCATCTGTCTGAGCTGATGAAGTTGCTCTAGTTGGGATCATACTTAAACGGTTATTTTGAATATCAGCACTCCATAATGCGTCCTTATAACGTCCTTCTAATCGATTGCGGATTGCAAGATCCTTCTCAGTTTGTCTTAGCAACGCTTTTCGCTTCGTCTCGCGATGACTAAGCGAATTAAATGATGCGTACATCCTTGAAAATAAACTCTATAGTATTGGCATGAATTTTAGATGAGTGTAAATTAATTTAATTGCCAAGCTGCTCGAGTCTTTCGCGTAATCCTTTTGATTTCGATTGGAACCTTTTCACCGCTCCATTGTCTCATAGTATACTTATGCACTATGGCGTGGCGTCTGTATACCATTGCAACATATGCGGATTCGATTTCATCAAATGGTAGATCGAATATATATTCTAGTTGATCTTTATACTGGACATCAGGGGCAATCTGTCTGTATGATCTATCACTGTTTAGCTCACTAAGTTTGTACTTGATAAAGTCTAGCTTTTCGATATCATAAAGCTTCAGAAA
>NW_008648995.1:1353737-1355789 GCF_000247585.1 Phytophthora nicotianae INRA-310 | reverse complement strand
AAGACGGTGCCGTACACACCTCAGCAGAATGGGCTGGCTGAGCGAATGAACCGGAGCCTCGTGGAGATGGCTCGCTGCATGCTCTATCATGAGAGTGTTGACAGGAAATGGTGGGCTGAAGCAGTTAATACTGCGGCCTGGATCATCAATCGGATCCCCAACTCGGTCAATGTGAAGACACCCTACGAGATTGTGAGTCATTCCAAGCCACAACTCAAGAACGTCAAGGTGTTCGGTTCACTGGGATACGCTCACATCCCCAACGAGAAGCGTCGCAAGCTGGATGCAAAGGCATTCAAATGTCGGTTCCTGGAATACGAGGATGGAGTCAAGGGGTATCGTGTACTGGATTTGTCAACTGGGAAGGTGCAAATCGTACGCACTGTGAAGTTCATCGAGACGGCCGACCCTGCCCGTATCATGACTCATGTTGATGCCGACGAGGACACAGACGCATTAGCGCCAACCATGAAGCAAATGTCGTTGAGTGAGTCCACGCAAGTCGTCCCCACCCAAGTTGAAGTTGCTGACGAGATCCCACTTCAACGTGACGTAAGCTTGGATACTGCGATGGTGCCATACGATTCGACACATCCTATGATTACTCGTTCGCGTGTTCGACACATTGACGAGACAACGGATACTGAAGAGACAATCACAAGAAAGAAGCAAGTCATCGATGCTCCATCGTCGACTGGGACAAAGCGTCAGAAGATGACTCAAGAGCGACCGAGACCAAGTGGTAACATTGTTGAAAGTGGACAGCTGATGGCTGCCACAGAGGAGGTACCGAAGACGTACGCAGAGACGACTACAAGTGCGGACCAAGACAACTGGAAGAAAGCGATTGCTAGTGAACTCAAGTCGCTAACAGACAACGGTACTTGGAAGTTGGTGCGAAGGTCAAAGCACCAGCGCCCGATCGGCTGCCGCTGGGTGTTCGCGTTGAAGCGCAACGAGACGAAACAAGTGATTCGACACAAGGCTCGTCTCGTAGCCAAGGGGTATTCACAACGACAGGGCATTGACTATGAAGAGACGTACGCGCCCGTGGCTTACCTAAATTCGATCCGAGCAGTGCTGGCCAAGTGTTGTGCTGAAGGATTCGAGATCGAGCAGTGCGACGTGGATACAGCGTTCCTGTATGGCAAACTCGAAGAAGAGATCTACATGGAGTTGCCAGAAGGTCTTCGGGAGCTACTGGCACTGACAGAGACTCAAGTTGATGACGTCGTCTGCATACTACTGCAAAGTCTGTACGGACTCAAGCAGGCGTCTCGTGTTTGGAATGAGATGATCGACAACCATCTCAAGAGCATGGGGTTTAAGGCTGCTGACGCTGACCCGTGCATCTACACAAGAGGTGAAGGAAAGGACGTGGGCATCGTGTACAACGGTTCGCAAGGAACAGAGCTCGTCGCCTACTCGGATGCAGATTGGGCTGGCAACCGCGACGATAGACGTTCGGTTAGCGGGACCATGCTCATGCTGTGTGGCGCACCTGTGGTTTGGCGTTCTGCGTTAAGACTATCGCTCTAAGCTCGACTGAGGCCAAGTACATGGCTCTCAGTGACTGCATCAAGGAAGTGGTGTGGATGCGGCTACTACTCAAGGACATTGGTGAAGAGCAAGTGGGGGCTACGACGATCTACGAGGACAACCAAGGTTCCATCGCGCTGGCCAAGAACCCGGAGTTCCACAAGCGCACCAAGCACATCGACATTCGCTACCACTTCATTCGTGAGAAGGTTGTGAGCGGCGAAGTCGAGCTGGAGTACAAGGAAACCAAAAACCAGCTCGCAGACTTCCTCACCAAAGGACTGTCGTCGAAGACGCTTCGCCACTTGATGATGTTGAGCAGTGTTGTCCCCAAGCTCAAGACGTCTAATTGAGTGGGGGTGTTGAGATTGCACTTCGTCGTCTGCCTGACTTGGACCTTGCTACAAGACGCACGTCTTGCGCGTGCTGCGCGTGCATGTGGCTTAGGTAGTCAAGTACTGAAGGTACACGAATGCTGCAATCTGATTGGCAGATCATTCGATATCCTGAACT
>NW_008648995.1:1350199-1352427 GCF_000247585.1 Phytophthora nicotianae INRA-310 | reverse complement strand
ACGATCAAACTTGGCTACTTTATCATTATAATCGCGTGGGAACCAATCATATTTGTGATCCTTGAAGTGCTGAACTAGCTCAGGTTTGATAAGGTTCTTAAACGGATGGTCATCGGTGAAAGCTATGTAAGCTGAATCTGTATCCATTTCTTGGTATTGAAAGTCCGATCGATCAAAGTAGAAGTCAATGCAATCGTAGTAGAACTGAAGCATGCGTAGCTTGGCTAGTTGGTAGATAGCAATCGATAGATGAATCGGATTATTAAGCTTGATTCGGCGCTAAATTTCTATGATGTTGAGGAGCTCAATGGCTCGTTTGAGGCTCACCTCAAACGAACCATTGAGCTCCTCAACATCATAGAAATTTGGTTTTTCAACGATCCATCTTATTTTCGCTGATTTGTTCTCGTATTTAACATCCTTATGCTTTGATTTGTCCATACCTGACCGACCAAATGCTGCGTTGCCAATAAGTTTCATCATCTCTGCAATCATAGCCTTATCTTTATCAGTATCACCTTCGCGTCGTGCATCTGATACCTGTTCCATAAAGTCTTTGAATGGTCGATGTGAGGCTGCTTTAACGAAAGAATACGTTCTTGTAACGATAAGACCATGCTCTAAGTACCATTTCAGCAATGGTGCGTATATAAGAATTCGTGTACCAAAGTACGACCCAATCAGTTTCTTTGATTTAGTTGCCTTTGATTCTTTTGATTGATTGTATGTATACATATGCTCGCCAATGATATCCACGCTTGATGGATCGATTTCAATGTTCTTAAAGATAGGTGTCATCTCAGAGAAGTAGTCCTTCAGATGTTCAGGTGTTTCGATATCACATTCTAGGAAAGCCAAATAGCTTGTCAGACTTAATGTCACCAATGATACCATCATAAGAGTCAATTGTAGTGAGGCGCCCGCATGGCATTTCGTTACCAAGAGCCCAAAGATATAGAGCATTAGCATCATACCCGATAATCTTGTTACAAGTTTTGCCGCCGATTTTGGTTTCATTACGTTTCGCATAGCGATTGAAGATAATCTGTTGGTTTTGAATGCTCGTTGTAGGGGGCAAAAGCCGAAGTGAGATTAGTTTTAGCTCCTCAAACTGCTACCGAGTCCTCCTATCCTCTCCTGTGTTCCCTGTGCTCTTTGTTCCCTCTCATCATGGTGCTTACCTCCGATGCCTCGTTGACTTGCCTTCACTATGCTCAGCCACTCAAGTCCTTGTATGCACGTGCTGCTTCCTGTCGCCGTCGGATCCTCTCCACCATTACTTGATGAGTTCTCGATGGTGGTCCACGAGCACTCGTTGGCGCACCATATCAACATAATCGAAGGCCCACCCGCAATATTAGCTTTCATCTTGCGGTAGATGTCCTTATTTTCCTCATCAATAAACCACACGAGTCTGTCACCATTATAGTCGATTATCTTTTTGTACCTGAAAGCTTTCATACTCATATCCTTACGTGCAACATTACAGTTGATACAAGTGATTACAAAGTTTCCATCAATATGACCTACACTGTTGTTGATTCTATCGAGAGATACGTTTTCAGGCGTAAGCTTGCAACAGCAGTGAGAGCAAGTAAATTTAGATTTTACAAGCTCATTATTTACATAATCAATGTCTAAGTCATATTGACGACCTGCCTTTATATCTTGATCTTTATATCCATTAAAGCGCTTAATAGGAAAGTCAAAGCGATCGATGTCTTCAAGCTTTGGTTTCTTAGGCTTCTTGAGTTTAGAGTAGCATGTTTGATACATAACTTTTTCCGATAGTCCAGGAAGACTGACACCATCCATAAACATGTCTAGTTTGAACGCTTGTACAGTTTGCGCTGTTCATTTACAGCCTTAACAAAAGGTTTCACGTCAAGATTGTTGTACCATATAAGTAAATCTTTGAGAGTTTTCATCTTGTAGTAAGACCAAACAAACTTTACATGTTCATAATCATCACTAGAAATCTTAATACTTTTAAACGTCGAGTCGAAAGCTTGTCTTGGTGGCAAGTTAGCTTCATTGAGTTTTTCAAAACTTGTAATATATTCGTAGCAAAAGATTCCCTTACCAAGACCACATAAGCAACGGATTTTATCGTTACACTTACACCCTCCAAGATAGGTTTTTAAATACGAATCGTATGATGTACCAGCCGGAAGATAGTTACTGATATCAAGAATCTTGAACTTATTAGTACTAATACACATATAGCT
>NW_008648995.1:1346929-1348544 GCF_000247585.1 Phytophthora nicotianae INRA-310 | reverse complement strand
CCACTCCATCCACTTGAATATCTCCATCGCCCTGGCGTCGACGAAGCCGTGGTTCTGAAGCGTCTGGCCTTGTTGACTAGCCTCGAAGACGGCGAGGTGGTCTGGGTACTTCGTCGCAAGATGACTGAGCAGGTTGAGTAGCCGGACGCAGGAGCTTGTTTGTGACTCGTATTGCACTGCTTGCAAGTAAAGACGCCGTTGCCGCAATCCGTAAAGTAGAAGTTGCACACGCTGCGAGAAGTCGACATGGGCCTGAGAGATTGGAATGAAGAATGAGAGAAAGTCTTCAGCTAGCAGACGACTAACTAGAACCTCCCAGAACCACCAACGTCGAGGCACCTGCACACCAGTCAACTGGTGAGAAATCAATACAGTAATTACGGGGACAATTTTATATTTTACGGACTTTTATGAAAGCCAATAATAAATTATTAAATAAATACAATGCTATAATAATTGTATTATATTTATTTTTTCAGAGCACTGTCCAGAATTAAATCCTATTACTGGTACTGCTTTAAGAATGTTTCGTACTTTAGAGTAGTCACCGTGGTCAGCGCCGCTCTTAGATAATATTGCGTTTAGTAGTATTTCAAACTTTTTACGATTAGCTTGGTAAATCTCAGCTTGAACCTCAGATATATACGCAAACATTTGTTCTAAAAGCATCTTAGGATCTTCATTGACGAAGCATTTAGTCTCCATAGATAAACTATCGCAAATGCTCACAGACACAGATATGTGACGACTAGTGAATTGAGAGTTTTCACCTCGCTTTTCATCAATATGCTTTAGAATGGTTCAAAGTCGTAAACAATGAAATGGTCTATGTAGTGATCTACGCCCTTAATCGAATATTTTGTTAGCATTTTTTTTTATTTGATTGGTAGGTGGTTGGTATGCGGTTGGATTCTTACAGAACTGCTCAAATACCTCAAACTCGCATTTGCTACGTTTGTGACCGTGAAGCTTCTGACATGTATCAAGAACCGCACCGCATACATTACAGGGATATTTACTAAGAAGAATATCTAAATTGGTGATATACATTGCATGACCCTTATAGCCCAAAATGTTGATAACATTCTTGAATTGCTTATACGATTCTCTGATTTTAGAAACCTTAAGTGTTTCCTGGTTCATCTCGAAAACATTTATACTTATCTTAAAGCAATCTTCTAGCTCATCGAATTGCATAATATCAATCGGCTCAGTGTCCTTGAAAAGCTTCGATGAATACTTAATATTTTTAAAGGCACAATATTGTTTGTATTGATCTTTAGCGAACGACACCATACGACGTGAATCGGGTTTGTTTTCTTCTAGATGATAAGCAATGCAATAGAACATTCCATTTGTTATCGGTCTTAGGGAAATCGACTACAAAACGATTTTTCTTAATACAGTCAGGACCTTGAATATTGTCAACCAGACTATGGTTTCTGTAATATATTACGACTTTAGCAGCATTCACTTCTTTAAACTGATAACTTGAAGATGGGAAGCTAATACGAGTGGTGAAATCTATCGTTTCAATGCTGTTAAAAACGTAATTGTCTATATCACTTTTTGAGTTGATAGCAATTGGTAGGTCGAAAATTGGTGTATTTGTACC
>NW_008648995.1:1341854-1342399 GCF_000247585.1 Phytophthora nicotianae INRA-310 | reverse complement strand
CCTTTACACGAAAGCTAGATCCCCATCGTTTAATAGGTACGTGAAGGCGCTGTAATCCATCCAGCTCATAAGAAAGCATGTTATCTATATGATGACTAGGATAAAAATCTCAAAAGTATCACTTTATATTACTAATTGTTTTGCTTAAGATGGAGTCACTTTATAATAATAATAAATTAATTAATTTTAATATTTGTATTCTTCAATATAATTATGGTTCACTTCATATATTATTGAATACAAAATTATTTGTATAATATAAAATTCTTCGCTTAAGATGGATACATTCTCAAAATAAATAATTTATTAATCAATTTTAATTTCATGTCTTCTATAATATAATAATGGTTCACTTTATTTATTCTTGGAATTCAAAATTAATTATATGTTAATTAAATATTTATTATCTTCTTAATATAATTACTACCTCCGTCCCTAAAAACTTACACGGATCGGTTTTACACCAAAATTATACTTGTTTCCACTATGGTTTCAAATCGCTACGAAAGAGTGACCTACACTGTTGTTGATTCTATCGAGAGATA
>NW_008648995.1:1330797-1331893 GCF_000247585.1 Phytophthora nicotianae INRA-310 | reverse complement strand
GATTGATTTACAAGTCGCGCGCGATCGTCAATCTGCCCTCGCTTCGGAGCTTCACGAATCAGCTATCTCCCACAAGGCTGCTCAGGCTGAGGTAGCTCGTCTCGAGGCCGCGATGAAGCGCAAGAACTGTCGCCTTCGTACCTTGAATGACAACTACGAGCGTCGCTTGAGGGTGGCCGATACCACGATCGCAACCCATACAGCTGAGCTTGGCCGCTTGCAAGATCGGGTATCGACACTGGATCGGGATCTCCAGAAGGCTTCTCAGCGTGCTCAGGCGGCGACTTCTCAACGCGATCAGGCCAGGGCGGCTCACATCGCTACCCGTGAGTACTTGTCTGCATACCTTTTCTGCCGTCACACTAATTCGTCCCTTGTGTCACAGAGGATCGTGCTTCAGCGGCTCGAGACACTATCGCGCGGCTGGAAAAACGGATTGACCAAGTCGAGAGGTCTCAGAAGTCACGTCAGGATCTCGAGTCCGCGCTCGCCAAGCTTCAGCAAGAGAAAGATGCTCTGGCAGTCCAAAGAGATGAGTTGCTCGGCCAGCGTTTCATGGAAGTCACCGATCTACGGGCCGAACGGGACCAGGCGCAGAAGAGGTTGTCCAGCATTGCGTCCCTTCTCCCTTCCGCGCCGGGCCACAAGCGAACACGCTCCGAGTCCGAGTCTCCACCCCAGTCTGCCCGTGTCTCCAAGGCCGCTCGATCGACTTCAAGTCTTTCCCAGGCTGGCACTTCGAGTCATGCCCCTGTGTCTAGGTCCTCGATCGAGCTTCTGTCTGCCGCGGCTGTCGGCCAGAAAGCTACACGGCCGGTGTCATCTCCTTCATCCGCTGGTCCTCCTAATCATCTCCCTCGATCTGTTCGATCGGCTGCTAAGAGTGGCAGCGGAGGTGCTTCGTCGCCCCCTGCAGCTTCTGAGGCAAAAGGGCGTTCTGATGGTGGCGAGAGCTCTTCCGGCAAATCCGGTTAAACTGCCGTTTTTGACTCGGACGTCGCGGGAAGCGACGGTGGTTCTCCGGAGTCGAGTCGTGCCAAGAACGAGTTTGGAATGCCCCAAGTACCGACTGGCGCGACGCTTGGTAATGCTCACC
>NW_008648995.1:1328437-1329631 GCF_000247585.1 Phytophthora nicotianae INRA-310 | reverse complement strand
GGAAACACGATCCTCTGTGACACAAGATACAAATTAGTGCGACGCCGGAAATAGGTATGCAGACAGTACTCACGGGTAGCGATATGCGCCGCCCTGGCTTGATCACGCTGAGAGATTGCCGCCTGAGCACGCTGAGAAGCCTTCTGGAGGTCCCGATCCAGTGTCGATACCCGATCTTGCAAGCGGCCAAGCTCAGCTGTATGGGTTGCGATCGTGGTATCGGCCACCCTCAAGCGACGCCCATAGTTGTCATTCAAGGTACGAAGGCGACAGTTCTTGCGCTTCATCGCGGCCTCGAGACGAGCTACCTCAGCCTGAGCAGCCTTGTGGGACGTAGCTGATTCGTGAAGCTCCGAAGCGAGGGCAGATTGACGATCGCGCGCGACTTGTAAATCAATCTGGGACCGCGCGAGCTGGGACTCCAAGTCCGCTATGCGACGAGCCGTATCGGGCGGGACGATCACGCCAAACGAAGAGGCGGCTGCCAGCTGTGCCTCTAGCGTGCAGATCCGGTCTTGGAACTCGAACACAGCCTCGTTGTAGCGGATCTTCAAGTCACGGTACCGAAGGCGGCAAGCCTCGAGCTCATGAGAATTGTCAAAACGCTCCTGCAACGCATCCAGGCATTCGGCGAGCTTCGTCTGGGTGGATTCCAACTGGTGACGAACCAAGTCGTATTTGCGCTGACAGAAGAGTACATACGGCGACGCAGCATTGGCCGCGTCGGCAAGTTGACGATCCAGATCCTCCGCGCGGCGTCGTGTAGCCAGGAACTCGCGGTGCAGGCCCTCATGATCCGAGCGAAGTTCGCGCAGTGCCTCGACTTGATCAATGGACTGCTGCAGCGCACTCAGCGAGGCCCGCACGCCGGCAAGGTCCAACGAAGGATCGGTCAGCTCGATGGTCGACACGGTGGCAGGAGCGCCGCGCGCAGCAGAACGAGGAGACGAACCGGGCGAGGACGTGAGGTCGACAAAGATGTTGGTGTCTGCAGAGGAGAGAGTTAGCGAAGGAGAAGGGACCAATGACGCATGGAAGCATACGTACCAGAAGACATGACGACGTGACCGCACGGACACCGAAGACGGGCGTGAAGGCGCAGACGAGAAGTTGCTGCGAGAGACGAAGATCGGTGAGTGAAGCCCGACAGTTGGTGCTGTGAACTCTCACTCAGGGGACGATTGTGGTGAAGCG
>NW_008648995.1:1324475-1327740 GCF_000247585.1 Phytophthora nicotianae INRA-310 | reverse complement strand
CCAGCCCCGCCGACGGGTACACAAGGTGAGCCCTCAGCAACCCCACGGTTATCGGAGTACCCCCTCCGTCAGTCCGCAGTCCAGGGCACTGTGTGTCCGAGTGGATCGCTACGTGATTTTGCGAACCCCACTGTGCTGTGCTTGCGTTGCTTCGGCGCGCGATAGTGAACAGCTGGACGATTTCGGGATCGTGGAGCTTGTCATTCTGTTGCTTACGAACGCCAGTGAATCCATTTCCGCTTGGGCGGCAGATGCACTGGGGAATCTTTCGGACAGACGAGTGATCGCAGATGAAACTATCGTGTCTTCATTGGTGGAAGTCGTGGAGAACGGGACGAATGCACAAAAGACATCAGCGGCGTTTGCTTTGGACATCTCGCTGGAGTTAATGCCTTTAACTGCGTTACAATTATGAACGGCGTGGGGATTTCATCTCTGGGAAATATATTGGAAACAGGAACCGATACACAGAAAGCTCTAGCAGCATTCGCGTTAGGCTCTCTGGCTAACAGTGACGACGCTCGTGTGGCAATTACTGATTCTTTGCCGGATCTTGTTGCATTTGCTCGGACTGGAACTCAAATTCAGAGAGAACATGCTGCGTTCGCTTTGGGTTGGCTATCCCGCAATGATACAATTTGTGATATGGTAATAACTTACGGAGGAATCACACCTTTGGTCAATCTCGTACAACCTGGAACTGAAGACCAGAAGAATCAGGCAGCGCTGGCTTTGGGTAACCTCGCGGTTGACAGCACTGAGAATACAGCAACAATTTTTGCGAGTGAGAAGGTATTCTCTGCTCTAGTAGAGCTTGTGCAGACTGGAACGGATGACCAAAACAGTGAATGCAGCGCGAGCTCTGTCTAACCTTGCCTTGAATAGTCAGCAGGGCTGCACGGCGATGACAAATGAAGGGGCTATTGAAGCTTGATACTACTGCAATATCCAAGACAACCGCGCTAGCTACCTCTTGGGTGGAAAACTTTCTCATGTGCACTTTTTTTTTTGCCTACGAGCGTTTGAACGGCTGCATTCGTCCTTGCCCTTGCACCTCGCCCTCAGCAGTTCCAGCATGCTGATGGCGGCGTTCACGTCTCGGTCCCAGTACCTCGCCTGGCAGATCTTATTCTCACAGAGAAGCACGATGTGACAGTGGTGTGAATGGATCTCAGCCTGGGACCAATCACGTGGAAGGACTTTGCCCTTGGCCTTCTTTCTCTTGGGCTTGTCGACGTTTTTGGGGAAGACTGGAGTAGAGTACTGGACGCTCGAAAGCGACTGGTGGTACTGCTCGTCCTGAACTCGTCCATGGAAACCACCGTCGCGCGCTTCCGCAGTGCCTCTTTCAATCCCTTGACCGGGCTCGGAGCGTGGCCCTTGATGCCATCTCTCCGGCTCCAGTCACCGTAGGCTACACATGTGAGCTTACTCACAGTCGGTACGATCCGCCTAGCAAGCTTATGCACTGCAACACAAGCCATACGCTTCTGGAAGAAGCGTCACGTCAGGTACGGTCGATCTTTGCAAAACTGTAGGAGGTACGCCGCGTGTTGCCAAAAGTACTCGAGTCGCTTCAGGTATTGTTTATAGCTCGCTGTCTTGAATGAAGGCATACCGTCGGCCATCTTCTTGTACTCGAAAAACTTCCTCTTTTGGCTTTCGTTCCAAGCGCGGAAGCGGTTGAACCCGGCAAGATGCCTGTACTCGCGAGCGGTGACGCTGACGATCTCTCTGCCCGGACGCTGCCCTAGGCGTAAAGCCTTTGGTCGACGAATCCACTTGGGGAAGTTGCGCTTGCGTTTCTTCTTCTTCTGTCGTCTTGGACGACGGACCCTTCTCTGCTTGCGTCGACGAGGAGCCTGAGGTCGAAGGTATTGGTGAGCTGCTGTACACACCGACCGCATGCCGGAATCGAGGCCGATGATTACGTCAGGCAGATAGCCAGCTGGAACGAGTGGATCGTCTTCTCCACGCTCCAGCTCATCTTGCTTCGGTTGGTAGTAAAGGATTGACGCATTGTATCCATCGGTCTTAATCTCGTTGGCAAAGAGATGCTGGCGTGGTTGTACTTCGCTTCGACTGTCATCTGCCGGAACTCTGGCTTCGTCACAGATTCATCCGCTACAGTCTCGAAGCGATCAATCGCAAACGCTCGTCGCATGACAGTCCATCGGATAGCGCCAACGGATGATCTAGAAATCTTATGTTCCAGTCCTCCATTAGGTTTCCTTCTCCACGTTCGCGGATGCGAGACACGAATCCTGCCAACGTCGTTCCATTGATCACGATGTGAGCAGTTCTTAAAGCCGTAGACATCGGAAACAACGAGAACGCTCTCACCTCTTTCTCGTTTAAAACGGCCTCCATACGAGCGTCCACGACCCTCTGGAACTCCCATATCTGCCGAATGTAGAACGCCAGGCCATTGTTCTTGATAATACTGGGCCAAGAAATTCACTTCTCGCTCCACTCCTCTCCATCCGGGGTGAGCACATCTCGCATCTGCAGCGCTTCGAGACAGCCAGTCTCCTCTACGTTGTAGCAAGCATACATGATCTGCCCGACGAGCTTTTTGGTGACCTTCTCTTCGGCTGGGCTCAGGTCGTCTCCCGACTTCCCGAACTTGATCAGTACGTACGCCCTCAACCGCTTCCGAAACTGTTCTCGATTCATCACGCCACTAGTTGCTCTCGCAAAGCCTGTTTCAACTCTGAGAAACCAGTCATATTTGCGACTTTGCGCAATTCAGCCTGACTTCGACCAACACGATAGATCTGAATGCTGTCCCAGAGAGAACGAATTTTTGTGGCGATCATGTGCGACATATGTGTGGAGGCCACACCCGCGCAGCAATGGTCGAAAAATGTTTTGCCATAGTCTGGCAATGGAAGATCGTGCTCGAGGCAGCGCAGTGTGTGGAGGTTGACGAGGTGCCACGTCTCCATCTGAATCTGCTTCATGGCTAGCGCAGTGCGATTGATCTCCGTCACAAGAGGTTTGTCTGCGCAAATCCTGTTCGGCCGACAGACAACAGATCGAAGCACTTTGCCTTTCTTGTACTCCTTCTCGCGAAGAGTACCAACATCTTCTTTCTTGTTGCCTTCGGTACTACTTCTTTCATCTCTTTGTCACTGCCCGCCCCCTTCATTTCCTCGTCCCCGTCTGGGTCCTGCGTCTCGGCTACGATCTCGATGGGAGGGAACCTGTAACGGGGTACAATACCCCAAGTGTACCCAAGTTACATGAAGAGTGCCCAGTCACT
>NW_008648995.1:1284525-1316066 GCF_000247585.1 Phytophthora nicotianae INRA-310 | reverse complement strand
TTAATCGTACCCTCAAGTGAGTACTTCGTCCCCTTCAGACCAGGGACACGTGAACGGTCGTTCACTTAGAGTTTGTATACTCTATAGGAAATAAACTTCCTCTGCACAAGGTGCTGTGTGACCCCGTCACAGAACCACTTGTCGGGGTCCTGAGTCTCCTCGACGACGTCCCAGTCGCCCGGGTAGTCGTCTCTCTTGCGCTTGCGATTCATGGTTGAAATGAGGAAGCGAGTAAAGAGATGAGATTGCAGCAACCATCTTTTTGAACAAACGTGTGTATGGCCAAGTGCAACAACTGCGCTCAGCCATATCATATATCTGGCCATGTCGCGCTGGTACGAGCCTACCGGTATCATTTTTGCGGTATTCGTAGTATTCACAGGCAGTTCATTTACATGTACAGCATTCACCGCTTAAACTGATGTTACTCATCCGACTTTCCTAGCCTTGGTCGAGTGAAGGGGCTATACCGGTTCTAGTGGAACTTCTTCACTTAGGAACGCGTACTCAGAAAGGACTGGCAG
The DNA here is from genome assembly GCF_000247585.1 of Phytophthora nicotianae INRA-310. Classification (NCBI taxonomy): domain Eukaryota; phylum Oomycota; class Peronosporomycetes; order Peronosporales; family Peronosporaceae; genus Phytophthora; species Phytophthora nicotianae. The sequence continues at coordinate 1,315,542 of NW_008648995.1, read as the reverse complement.
CACTTATGTTGGGCTATCTTGGCGCAAATAACCGACTAATAGAACTGCTATTCGGAACGCAGGAACCCTGGACAGGGCCTTCGAATATGGCATTTTTTATTTAGTAGACAAAAACAACCGACATACATTACGCATCAACTCCTCAATGGCCCGCAAATAAATTATGGTGATGAAAGAAGACACCAAATAAATAACGGAGTAATGGAGGTCACTAACGAAGTGTACTGTATTGCATTAAGTACTCCATTAAAGGTCCGTACCGCATCAATTGATGCTATCGACAGTACTGGAATCCCAGTAGCTACGGTTCTCCCGAAGGAATAAGATCATCTCCAGTGTTGCAGGGAGCAACCCGTGCCTTTGTTGGCCGAACATCACCCGAGCCACGCTGAAAAACCGTTCCACCACGTTGGATGTTGGTGGAATGGTTTTTAGCTGCTCGTAGGAGACACTGGGCGCCGCAAGACGGCGGCGCTTGCGAAGACGTTCGACGAACGAAAGATCGTCGTCGTCGAAGTCCTCATCCGTGTGCTCCGCCAGTCTTACGAACGGACCGAGGACAGCCTCCTCCGCACGCGTTAGGCGGCCCTGTAGGCCCCTCAGAACACGGACACACCCTGACTCAAGGTCAGGGCTGTGAACAATTTCAGCTTGAGGTCCTGGTTACACATAATATACGATACGTTAGCTCTACAATAAAGAAATACTTAGCCTTAACGTACCGAGATATGTCGCGAACTGTGGTTTGGGAGCAATCAGCTCGTCGAACCACTGACGAACATCCAGGAGATTCGTGTCGCGACCTTGAAGAGCCTTGGCGACGGATTCTACGTCCTTGAGCTCCTTAAATAAGGTTCGGAGCCTCTTGTTTGATGCGGGCGACGGCAACAGCTCCATAATGTCGTCGTCGAAAGTAGAAGCCCGAGATTTGAGCGTTGGTGAAGGCACTGGCGGGTCGGTTGGCGCGAACCATGGTCGTTGAGAGAGCGGCTGAGGGAAGGTGTGTTGTATCAATGGAAATTGAAAGCAGTTGACAAAGTGGAGAGTTTAGGAGCCGGTTGGTGGTCCGAGAATGACTGAAAATTACTATATAAATGTACCCTAATAAATGATGATATTATACTAATTGCAAAAATTCAATTATCACATGATCAAGTCAAGATCCCCAAAATACATAATTTACTAAATATTGTGGTAAATAATGTTATGGCAAATGTATATTTCGGAAGCCCTGGCCCTGGACCTTATGGCAGAACTGCTCCGATCGGAAGTGGACGACAGTCGACTACACGCTGTGACCGCATCTTACAGTTCACAGTAAGGAAAATTTGAGACTAATTGAAGGGGCAACATCTGCGCTGGTTTCGCTACTGCGCTCTGGCAACGACTCGGAAAAAAAAGTTGGGAGCAATTGTACTTGGCCGACTCGCTACTACGAAGGCAAATCGAGAAGCTATCACGGAGGAGGGAGGAGTTCCGTTGCTTGTGCAGCTTGTGGAGTCTGGAACCGCAGCACAAATAGCTCACGTGTTGGGGCGGCTTGCTAAGGAAGACGGCTGCAAAGCAAAGATTAAGAATTTAGGGGAGTCGACGCGCTGCAACAGCTTAAGCGGACAGGTAATACTGCTCAAAGCGGAAAGCGGGGATTGCGTTGAAAGCGATTTCTGATGAGGCTGGCTCGAAACGAAGGCGCAGCGACAATTCATGAACGATGCCCAGTAGCTAGTGATGTGGTCTGCAGTTACCAGCTCTGGCTGTCGAAGTAACTTATGGCTAACCAATACTTAAGTATTGGTCTGTGCTATTGTTTCGTCTGTGTTTTATCGTCGTCTTACTACCATCAAAGGCAATCGTTCAACCATATTTGTTCTCGCTATAGGATCAGCCAAAGAGTACAGGGTACCTGGATCACACTGCCAGTCGGAGTCAGGATAAACATGTCAAACGAATTTTTTTTTCCCAATAAAACAACAGTACAAGTCTGTCTGCACGCGAGCAACTTGTGTCCTAACTGTAGTCGCCCTACTTGGAGTAAACAGGCACATACTCGACCACGCCCTGCTTGTTGACGATCGTCTTCTTGATATTACGCAGCTGTTTCTTGCTCATAGTTTTGAGTCTGTGCGTGCGTGAAATGACTTGGACGGCTGCCGACTTGAGCTCGTTCTCCTTCCGGCGCTTCTCCTTCTCCTCACGTGCCTGCCGCTTGGCATCCTTCTCGGCTTGTCGCCGCGCCTTGATCTCCGTCTGCAATTCCTTCAGCTCCTTGAGCTTAGCGCGCTTGACCATTTTCTCCTCCCACGTTGTGCTCAACACCTTAGTGCCCTTCATTCCCTGCGACGAGAAGCGCGTCTTTTGCACCTTCTTCCACACACGCCCACTCACGGGACGACCGCGCGGCGCCTCGGCCTTCGCATTGCTTGGCTTGGTCGTGGTGGTGGCCGTCATAGTCTGCGTCACTTCCTGCTCTAATTGATTATTGGGTGGAGTGCACCAATTGGTCTTCAGGCGACACTGAGCAATATCCAATGTCGTTTGAAGGTCGCTTGAATTAAAATAAAAAAATGCACTTTTCAACACATAACTGCAAAATGGTGGCGCCACCCGGATGCTGCGAAATATGTCAGATCGCCGAGGTGCTGGCAGACCCACAACTGCAGAACCGCTCGGTGCGGATCACAGGGAGATTGGATACCTACGACGCACAGCGTAAAGTGGCGTGGATCTCGTTCCAGGACGTCTCAATGACGGTGGAGACGCAACGACTGGCGCTTGAGAACTTACGCTTGCAAATCGGCTCCATGTACCAGTTCCTGGGGGAGACCTACACAAGCAATCAGGTATCAAAGTGTCTTAACGTAGCTGAAACTATTGTGCTGATATTATTGTGTGGATTTTGGGCAGGGTGGACAGACGGAGGTTCGACTGGTTGCTCGAGTGGCCCGCAACGTTGATAGTTTAGAAATCGACCTGTTTCTCGAGACGCTGGCATTGCGACGGCAGTTTCTGGCGACTCGCGGATAACGCAAACTTAGCAATTGAATCATCTTACTATGAACAGACTGCTTGCACTCGACTTTAGTTATCCGGACGGCAGCAACCATCGCTATTGATCTACAGCAGGTCGTCGTCCGATTCGGTGTCTTCGTCAAAATTGTCCTCATCGAAATTCTCATAGATGGAGCGACTGGGAGGAGTCACCGCCACCTCTTTCATTTCCAGCTCTGCTGATGTTGCATTACAAACCGAACTAGTGGTCGTCACCGCTCCTTCCTCTATCTTCTTATTCGTTGCGTCAATACCGGAAGATAACGCTGTTACTTCAGCACTTCCAGTCTTAACTGTCGCGATAGCCTCTACCAGCTCAGGTGGGTCGTACTTGTGCAGTGCCTGGCGCCACTTGCGCACCATCCCATCGAAAACCTTCTTGCCGATGCACTTGGTCTTGTCGGGGGTCATCGGGTGTTTGCCCGGCCGTCGCTGGTGTCTCGGCACTTGGGCGCAGTAGCGGTCGTAGCCGATCGTATTTTTACCGTAGTCGATTTGCTTCTGGCGCTGCGCCAATCGATGCGGGTCTGTCTCCTTTTCGTCCGCCAAAGTCTTCACCATGGGGCCCTTCACATCAGAATTGTCACTGTTTCCCCTGTCCTTGTTGCTATTGCCATTGCGAGAGTGATCTCGATCGCCATGCCGCATACGCTTGTGATGTGACAGCTTCCAGCCTTGACTGCCCTTGCGGCTTTCCCGCGCTGTTGAGTCGCCTCCGTCCATCGCCTCAGCCCCTCGCTTCATAGTGGCTAAGTACTGAGTGAAATGAAAGGCAAAACTGCCCATTGTTTTGGCGGGAACAGTTCCTGACTGTTGCCACAATCATTTTACAGTTGCTACACAATATTACACAGTCTATTGACGGAAGTTGAAGTGATCTGATTTTATGCGGCGTCGGTGTTGTAGCAGTAGCTACAGAGCGCTGTCGTTGCTGGGATTGTGCCCAGCAATACCACCACTCGAGAACTTGCAACTACAGAGGCAGTTGTGAAACTGATGACCTCTTACGGAGCATGCATACGAAATGAGAGTGAATAGGGTATATTACCAAGAAGCTCAATACATCTCTACTTCTACATTTTCATTGGAGCGACACAACAGTCGGCGAGAGCGTAAGCTTACCGTTGCTTCTTCAGAGTGACATATCGTATACTTTATCCATTGGCATCGATAAGACGTTGGTTATTGCATGCAATATCGTAGCGCGAAGTGTGCTAATGAAGGAGATTACAGCGATATAAGTTAGTCGTAATCGTCCTCCTTGGACCACTTGGCACCTCCAGAGCCCTTGGCACCGGATCCTTTTTCGTCGGCGCGACTACTTCCGCCTTTGGTGTCGCTCTTGGCGTCGTCCTCGTCGTCGCTGTTATAGTAAGACTTCTTGGCCTGTGCTCTGTCCTCAGGGATGTACTTGTACTCGGCCTTGTTGTGCATGATGAGTTCGTCTCCTACAAAGTAGAAACTGTCGGAGACCGTTGCGTAGGGCTGTGCCACCATATCGCTGATCAGTTCATCGTCCAGTGGGGGCATGGCGTAGATGGCCTCCCACGTGTTCACACTGGACGGGATGCAGAAACCGAAGTTAAAGTCGTAACTCTTGACGATCTCGTCGCGGAAATAGTGGCGCTCGATCATACGCAGGTTATGCACTTCGTGTGGACCAACGGAGAACTCAAGCTCCGTGGCGATGGCCGGCAGTCGCAGCACGTCTTCGGAAAACTCGTAGCGGATGGTGCGATAAGCGCCCTCTCCGCGCGCGTGTGAGATATCCATCTTGGGCACAGCCTTGCCTGGCCGGTCCTTGCCGATTTCAAAAATCTTGCGCTTGGACTCGAAGTCCGAGATGGAGAAGTGTAAGAACTCAATGCCATACTTATTGGCGCTCAGCGGGCACAGGAAGGCTGCACAAGTAGGAAACGATAACGCGATACGATCAGCATTCATGTTATCAGCATTTTGAGGTAGATATCTAGCCACTCACACTCCGTCGGCGCTTCCAACTCAAGTACGTCTTCGGGCGTGTATCTCTGGCGGGACATGTTCTCTATTGCGTTCCGGCGTGCGTTGGGAGCTTTCAGCTACTAAGCGCGGAGGAGTGCGAAGCGAATGGTAGCGATGGGCGGTTATGCGTCTCCTCAGGCTCAGCTCGATCTTTTTCAGGGATGGTGTGCGCCACGCAAATGGAAACGACTGAGTCTCAGCAGCGACGACGTCGCGCCAACATTTGAAGCATTGAAGTTTTGAAGCTCGTACTAATCCGCAGGAGCGAGTGCAGTATTGAGATGTGCGAGTGTGAAGCTCACGCGCACTCTTTATCATCACTGAAGCCGCGGAGATCGTGGTAGCCACACGTCGGCTTGGAGTGGCTGCAGTAGAGGAGAGACTGATAGCGTACGTGTAACGCGCGTGGCAGTATGAACACTAAGCATCATTACTCTATAACTACTATCACGCGAGCAACACATCGAGCCACAGCCATTACCAATTGCCAAGGCACGGACACTGGTGCCTTCAGGCAGTGTGGATAAAAGCCGCGGCTTTATTCGACTTTAATCGTTTTATTGGTCAATTTTGCCGATCGGCAAAATTGACTTTACTCGACTTAAGCCAATAAAGCCGCGGCTTTATTCGTCCGTTCCATCCGGTTGGAAGTGTTTGGATCGCACAACGGGCTCAGTTATCCGGACGACCACACCTTACGATTGACGCAGCAGAGCCCGCCAGCAAGGAGCCGCTGCGACGAAAGACTCGCCGCCAAGGACGTCGTGGCTTACACGTTGCTCGTCAATCTCAACGATACATGGACCCCAAAAGCTCGGATGTTTCAGTATGCCCGAGCAGACCGCGTAGGCCAAGATGACCTAGCACAACAGCGACAGCATTGTCGAGTATAACCGATGCCTCTCGCCGTGACCACGTGCATTTTCGCGACGCCATACTAGCTTCTTCCGCAAGATTGCTTGTGGCCTGTGAAACGTTTGAAAGTATACAGCATGTTTGTAAAGTATACTGGTAATTATCCGAAGCAAGACTATACGTGTGTATAATGACGCTAATTAACGGCTCAAGCCAGCAAATCACGCCGGAAAAATAAAGCCGCGTGTCGCGGCTTTAAACCACACTGCTTCAGGTGCTGACTGCAGCACGTAGATTTGAAAAAAGAGCGCGTGATGCTGTCACTGAGACCCTGTTCACAGTGGTGCCTGCAATGGTAAGCTTACCTCTTGCTAAAAAAGCTTCTTAGTCCATGTGACCACCAGAACGATGGCAACCAGCCATTTCTGCCCAGTTGCGGGCGGCAGCTCCGTCGAGTCCACTTGGACACAGCGACTTGATGTCGGGCTAGACTACATGTATGAGGTGTGCAACAGCTAGCATTCTTGGGGGTAGGACAGGCCTGCAGGCTTCGCGCCGAGAGCTTTGCAGGCATAGAGCAGGATGCTGCGATTACCACAAGCGCTCACCACGAAGCTCGAAAAGCGCAACAACACGAAATACTGCAACCTTCAAAGAGTATATTTCGCTGCACGATATAATACCGAAGGAGGCTCCGAAGAGAACCTTTAAAATACTATATCGATAGGGCTGAAGGTGCTCGATGATTCGTCCATTTTGAGTCTATTAATCCCTGCCTATTGGTCAAAACGTACATTTGCAAACTCTGGGCAGGGGGCCGTTGCGTCGGGCCATTTTCACCGAAGCCTCCGAGAAAAGCGAGCCTTGTGCTGCATCGGCCCACGCACCACACAGATCATCAAGCAGACAGACGGACGGACGCAGGGCCCGACAGGCATGCAGCGCTTCTAAACCGGCGCCTTGTTTTCTCTCGTCTCTGCTGATTGTCTCCCGCCCAAGAAGAAGAGAGAGGGACAAAGCTCTCCCCGCATTTCACCGAACGTCGATCCCGCTGGATGGCAGACATCGCCATGACTGGAGAAGCCGGCGCCAACCGCACGTTCCGCTCCATCTTCGGCGACCAAAAGCAGCAGCATAACGACGTACTCAAGTTGGAGCAGAGCGATTGCAACGCATCTGTCGCTTCGGGCGCTGGAGCTGCTGTCCTGGCCATGGACGACGACGACGACGACGAGGCCATGTGGAGCGATGAACCGCCACTGAATGGCGACGCAACTACAAAAGACAACAATGACCTGCCTGGACTCCAGTTTGCGGTGAGGAATTGTGTTTTAACAATGTCATTGCGACTTGTATTGACTTATAGTGTCTTTGACGGTGGTGTTTGCAGCAACGCAAGTCCATGGAAGAATGGGCAGACGACGACGATGAGGAGGAGAATTGGAAAGAGGCTTTACAAGATCGCGTTAACCAACTGGAACTCGCATTCCAACACAATGATGACTCCACTGCAGCCGAGTCTCGACGCCGATTTGAACAACAGCAGCAATTACAGCAGGTTTCAGCCTCCGAACCACAACGCGTTGATTTCAGTCAGTCGCTTCCAGTACCTACTCACCTCACTACGTCTAATGCAGACTCGGAACGACCTCGACATGCCAGTCGCCACAAGATGCAGCGCACTTCTTCGTCACATGCGTGCATCACTGGAGATAATGCTACCACGTCGAGTCGGCCCAATCACCTCTGGAATTTCCAACGCAAAGTAGTGGGAGGAACACCAGCCAATCCAATAGTCCAAGACTCCCGCACGCGGTCGCATCCCATAGATTTCGTAGCCCGCAACATCCAGACGGTTGAGCACCATCGCAAGCGCTCAGACTCATTGAGTGGGTCGTCCAATAGGACGGATTCGCCTCGACAAGCGCTGTCTCGGAAGAGTTCTATGGATAGTAATCGCAGCAGCCTCAGCCGAAGTAATAGTAGTAGTCTCCGCGGGAATAAGGCAGCTGCACCAACACCATCAGGCGCGGCGGCGGTACTTAACCTGAGCGACACAGAGGCCATTCGCCGATTCGTACTGGACGACGTCAAGACCGTAAGTTGTCTCTTTTTAGATGTTGATGTGTACTATTGCTAACTGTTTCTACTTGTTAACACAGATGTCCATGGAGCGACTTGTGGGCAACGCCCAGCGATTACATTTTCTAGAGGATTTCTATCAGAATCACCAAGGATCAGGCACCACGCCCGCTGTGGCCCCCTCATCTCCTTCGTCGCCCATATCCTGACCGCACTCTGGTTTATTCTATTCCTTTGCCTAGCTTTGCTGTTCGGATGCGATATTTTGCTACGTGCTCTATTTAATGACAATTTTTTTTCCCGCAAATTGCTTCATGTTCACGTTTGGATTCTCTTTGCCTCATTGACAAGGCAACTTCAACGAAGTGACCATCACTCTGTCGCTGCCCTGAAGGAAAGTCAATCATGCAAGACAACCACCGCTCTCCTACCCTCACTGCAGCGATAAACCAAGTCTAGAGAGACCTGGAACATGCAAACTCTCGAATTGTCCAGCTGCAGGAGAAGAATGCTTCGTTGCAGGGCAACCTTGACGTTGCTGAAGCTCCATCGGACGAGAAGATGCAGACCATTCGCACATTAGACGAGAAAGTGGCGCGCCTCCAGCTCAGCTCACAAGAGACAAAGAGGCTTAAAGAGGACAGAGTAGTACGCGAGGCCCTCGAGAAGGACTGTACAGACAAAGCACCGACCTGGAATATGACCACAACGAGGACTTGAGATTCAACACGCGCAAGAGCTGGATGAGGTAGCGGACTGATACGCACAAAGAGCTGAAACGACTGGAAGACTACCACACGCAAAAGCTGAAGCAGGCTGAAGATTGACTTCAGTCGATGGAGAGCTCGTTGCGAGTCAACAGAGCCGCATTGAACTCGAAAGAGAAAACGTTGCGCGCCACTATTGCTCGGCTCAAAGCGCTTCAAGAGGAGATGGAGGCCAAGAATAAGGATTTTGAGATTGAAGGAGCAGCGCTACGAGCTCAAGTACAAACACTACAGAGACAGCTGAGCAGATCGCTCCATGAAGTGGAAGAGCTGCGAGCAAAAGCTGTGGCAATGGACAAACGCTACAAAGACGGTTTTGACCTCTGGCTCGACAGCATGAACGACATGTTGGCCGCTGCACCAATAACTCGAGCTATTCGCGTACCACCTCGCCCTGCTACAGCGTAGCTCTGTCAACATTAAATAAATATTTAAAATAGAACCTTCTTTAACCTTCTAAATTAATATACATTCCATTTTTTCTAAAACAAAAGAAACAACCAAGCGTACAAAATTTATTTCGTTTCTCTATGATTCGCAGCAAGGAGGCACACAGCATCTTGAGGCCATCTACATTGGTTCCTCCAGGCTTTTCGGGTAAATAGTGCAGCGTACTGTGTGCCCCACTCAGTCTTTATCAAAATTCTTCAAGTCATTCCATTCGTCACGATCTTCGCGAAAGGATACATGCCTCAGAACCTCAAGTGTGAATTCATACGTCGCGAACGTTGTGCTGGCTGCGACAACGGACTTGAGTAGACTAGGCACAGTGCCTTTATACAGCCCACAAACACCTTCACGTCTCAGTACGTCGAAGAAGCACGACCAACTCGACGAGTACATTGGGATGACTCCGTACGTTGCGCAACGCGGCACGTGACGCATCTGCATGCGCTTCTTGACTGTATCCAATGGATACACCGCCAGCTTGGACACTAATCCAGCCACAGCACCACTTCCAACATACGACAACGCTGTCGTCACTGGCATCCACGCGTTGGCTTCTCTATCCTCTTGCTTGTTGCGATGCTTCTCCGACAAATCACTCAACGCCGAATAGATACTAAAGCTCAGTCCCATGTATGGTGCGATCTGGAAGACGGTAGCGCCTAGTCCACTATAAAAGCCACGGATTCCCTGTGTTGTCCACGTGTGAAGCACCAAGCTGCGCATTGTCGGGAACCGTTTGGGCATTCCCTGGCTTGCAAATGCCGTTCGGAAGAGGTCCAGCGGGTATGTCACGACTGTCGCAGTGACACCTGCAGCTGCACCATTGACAGCAGCGATTACGGACGCTGGGACGTTAAGATCGGTGTTGTTTCCACTCCGTTCCCAGCAACGGGTCAACTCGCGGTAGCTGGCAAACTGCAGCGCCGAGTAGCCCACCCAGAGCCCCGAGGCCGCAAGGTTTCCTCGCCAGAAGCTGCGTAGTCCTTCTTCAGCGTAGATACTGCGCACAGCCTGGAGCAAACCAACGTATTTGGCTTCGATAAGGCCGCTGGTAATAGGCGCAGGTTGCACCTGAAAGCGGATCTTGAGGAGGTCCAGTGGCGCAGCAACCAACCGCGTCATTCCTGGAGACGACAATACATATAAAAACACGATAAGAAATATGACAGACGGTTAGAAATGACCGCAGCTTGTAATGTACCCCCAGACACGGCGCCGGCCAATGCTGCCTCGGTGGTGGAGGCGCCGCGTTTGTCCTCGGTCTTGGCAACCACCATAATTGCGCTGCAAGTTCTTCTGCTTCGTTTTGTTTCGTGGCGGCTGATGGCTGATGTATGCGAAATGCTGTGCTTACATTTTTTAGGTAATTTTCGGCCTCAAAGTTTATATTCTGCAATATTAAGTGTTTGTTAAATATGTATTATCGTAGGTTTATCCTTGTTGCGTACCTTCACGTCACCTTCGCGCGGGCTGCAGGTGCTCCATTGCTGTTGCTGTGGATGTGCTTACTGGTGAGATCAGAGCTTCGACCACTCGGTTGTTGCTGCACTTTGACTTGTCGACGTCTCTTACTTCGCGCATCATTTTCGTTGTGGTAGTAGATGGAAGATTTCTTGGCAGGTGCTACCGAAGTAGCAGCATCGGGGTATGTAGGCACCCGGAATAGGAAGGCAGGCGCCAGCACCACGAGCACCACGAGGCAGGCGATCAGGAGATCGGTCCAAATGTCCACACCGCCAGTCTTAACGATCGGAGTATCCATGGTCGTCATGGTCGTCAATGGTAGTCGTCGCAGATGCAAACAGTGGCTCGTCGCCCGAAGTTGAAGTGGCCGTGAACGGGCACAAAACGACGGGTCCTCCTTTGCCAAATCTGATGCGATTTCTGAGAATATTTGATACTATCGCTTTTGGCGGGTAAGTTTCCGCCACTCAAAACGTGCGGCCATCACGGGCATTGAGCTCCTCGCCGTCTCTAGCTCAAGCGTCCATCCTCACGTCTACTTACTTAACATGCGTTGGCTGCAGCTATCCCGTGCTGCCGCTGGCCTGCGCCGCAGCAGCCCCGCCACGCTGCGTCTGTGTCCGACGTCGTCTCTGCTGTCGCGAAGCTTCAGCGCCGCTGTATCGGACTCGGACGTGCCACCCTTCGCACCGGGTTTCCCCGTGCCCGAGGGCTACATGAGCAATCTGCGCAATATAGGTATCTCCGCACACATTGATTCCGGCAAGACGACGCTTACCGAGCGCATCCTCTTCTACACTGGCCGTATTAACGCCATCCACGACGTGCGTGGCAAGGACGGCGTCGGTGCCAAGATGGACTCCATGGAGCTGGAGCGTGAGAAGGGTATTACTATCCAGTCCGCCGCCACCTACTGCTCGTGGAAGGACTCCAACATTAATATTATCGACACACCCGGTCACGTTGACTTCACTATTGAGGTGGAGCGTGCGCTGCGTGTGCTGGACGGCGGTGTGCTGGTGCTCTGCGGTGTCTCGGGCGTGCAAAGTCAGTCGCTCACTGTGGACAAGCAGATGAAGCGTTACGGTGTGCCTCGTATTGCCTTTATCAACAAGCTTGACCGCATGGGTGCCAACCCTTGGAAGGTTATCGGAGACCTGCGCACGCAGCTCAAGCTGAACGCCTGGGCTCTGCAGGTGCCGATTGGCGCTGAGAACGACCTGGAGGGTGTTGTGGATCTACTGACCATGAAGGCTCTACGCAACAAGGGCGAGAGCGGTGAGGTGATCGAGGAGTCTGACGACATTCCGGTTGAGACTCGCGCTCTGGCCGAGGAGAAGCGACTGGAGCTCATTGAGGCGCTTGCCGATGTTGATGACGACATTGCTGAGATGTTCCTCATGGAGGAAGAGCCCACTGTCGAGCAACTTAAAGACGCCATTCGTCGCGCCACCATTGCGCACAAGTTCGTGCCGGTCATGATGGGATCGGCCTTTAAGAACCGCGGCGTGCAGCCCATGCTTGACGGTGTCATTTCGTACCTTCCGAGTCCGTCGGAGGTCAAGAACTACGCTCTGGACCAGTCGAAGGGTGAGGCTCGTGTCGGCGTCCCGTGCTCTCCGGACGCGCCTCTATTGGCGCTTGCCTTCAAGCTGGAGGAAGGAAAGTTCGGCCAGTTGACTTACATGCGTGTCTACGCTGGTACACTCAAGCGCGGTGGCTTCATCTACAACATGAGCGACATGAAGCGCATTAAGGTGCCGCGTCTGGTAAAGATGCACTCGAACGAGATGGAAGAGGTGGAGGAAGTTGGTGCCGGTGAGGTTGTGGCCATGTTCGGCGTTGAATGTGCCAGTATGGACACGTTCAGCGACACGAACCAGGGCAAGTTCACTATGACGAGTCTGCACGTGCCTGAGCCGGTGATGTCGCTGGCCGTGACGCCCAAGAACAAACAGCAGATCAGCAACTTCTCCAAGGCGCTTAACCGCTTCCAGAAGGAGGACCCGACGTTCCGCGTGCGTGTGGATGATGACAGTAAGGAGACGATCATTAGCGGTATGGGTGAGCTGCACCTGCAGATCTACGTGGAGCGTATGAAGCGCGAGTACAACGTGGATGTGGAGACGGGAGCACCCCAGGTCAACTATCGTGAGACGATCCGTCAGCGTAGTGAATTCAACTACCTGCACAAGAAGCAGAGCGGTGGCTCTGGCCAATATGCCCGTGTGGTGGGCTACATTGAGCCACTCACGGAGGAGGAGGTGGAAGAGCTTGACAATGCGGGTAACACTTCGGGGGTTGTGTTCGAGAACGCTATCATCGGTAACGCTATCCCTCCCGAATACATTACCGCTTGTGAGAAGGGTGTGAACGATGCGATTCAAAAGGGTTGGCTCATTGGCCACCCAGTGCAACGTATGCGCGTGGTGGTGAATGACGGTCAGTCGCACTCGGTGGATTCCAGTGAACTTGCTTTCCGTACCGCTATGGTGCTGGCTATCCGCCAGGCGTTCATGAAGGCCGACCCGTGCATCCTGGAGCCCGTCATGGCTGTGGAAGTGGAGGTGCCCAACGAGTTCCAGGGCACGGCCATTGCCGAGGTGAACCGTCGTCGCGGTCTCATTAACAGCAGCGACGCCGATGACATGCACACGGTCGTCAAGTGCGACGTGCCGCTGCAGAACATGTTTGGCTTCTCGACGGACCTGCGTTCGTCCACGCAGGGCAAGGGCGAGTTCACGATGGAGTACAAGACCCACGGCGTCGTTATGCGTGACATGCAGGAGAAGCTGGTGGCCGAGTACGAGAAGGCGCTGGCCGCCAAGAACAAGTAGATGTAGTCGCTCTCAGATATTTTGCCTTGGTAGACGGCTAGGGAATAGACCAGATAGACTACGATGCATTACAAGAACCCCCATTCATGTATTACTCTCTTCATTTTTGCCATCAACTGTTCCCATCTCTACCGTACACTGCCAAAAAACGTGTCACTCAAAACCCAAAAGTTCACATTCGCCAATTGAGATGGCATCAATAGACTACTATCGCGTGCTCAACGTCGCCAGGTATTGGCTCCCGTGGCCTTTGTTGCCTTCATCCCGCTCTGCCTCACCCCTGTGCGTGTGTACGTCAGAACCGCTTCGTTTAAAGAGATCAAGGCCGCGTACTTCCAGCTCGGTACGTCCCTCCTCGCTCTTACCTAATTTCATCATCTGATCGAGTTCTCTGTCATCTATTGCAGCTAAGTCCCTGCATCCGGATGTGACTGGCAATGACGAGTCCAAAGCGGAGCGTTTTAAGCATGTGAGCGAGGCTCATTCCGTTCTCTCAGACCCTCAGAAACGACGAGAATACGACGCATCTCGACCTGCCGAGAGCTTCCGCACGTATGACACATCGGGGATGAGCCAGCACCCGTACGCTGCTACTGGAGGCGCACCGGACCTTCGAGCACGTCCACTGTACGGTATTAACGAAGAGATTTGGCTCGCACACCACTACGGACCAGCGGCTCGACGTAGCGGAATGCCCCCGCGCTACTACGGCATGGACGTGGTGGAGGAGAAGCTCGAGCACCAACGAGAACGCATCCGACGTCGCCAGCGACACTTTAAACTCAATCGCACGTCCGGGTATTTCATGCGACGTGAAGCCCGGCTCAAAAAGCACGAGGAAGAAAAGGCTGAGGCCGAGACCGATCGTGAAGGGGAGAAAGGCAAACCCAACGACGGCTGTGTCATCAGTTGAGCAATCGACTAGAGATGAAAAGCGACACGTGTGGAGAATAACTATCTATTGAACTTGATCTACGAAAGTCTAGTTAGCACTGTTCCCGAGTCCGCGGGGTAATGCGTGAAGGCCCAGCGCGTACGAGTATAGTCTGGCGTCGATAGCATCCTTCTCACGGAGTTTGCGAGCCTCTAGCCAGTCCACAAGACCTTCCAGCGGCGCGTGTACAACGTGAATTATCTCGTCTGGTTCTAACTGCTGCTTCAGTGGAGACTGCTGCTCTTCATCGCGTATTTCCACCAGCAAGAGTCTGCATTTTCCATTTGTTACGCCTTGATCGTTCACCATTGGCGGGCCCATGTGCAGCACACGCGAGCCGACGTAGCCAGTCTCCTCTTTAAGTTCTCGCATAGCAGCCACTTCTGGTACTTCTTTTGCGTCAATAAGCCCAGCCGGGAGCTCCAGGACCCACTGACCCACTGGTGGTCGGAACTGGCGGATCAGCACGACGCGAGTCGGAGCTCCTTGCTTGGTCAGGAACGGGAATACCACCACTGCGTCGCATATTTCCTGTGTGTCCTGTTCCTGAGCTTCTGCCGACTCTGTGGAGCCTGTAACACCTTCAGATGAAGTCTTCGGATAGGTCGTAGTGCGCTCAAGCCCCGTCCAATGCCGCTCGGAGCCGTGGGCGTCCAGAAACAAGATGCGCTTGAGGCGGATCCACGGGTTCTCGAACAGCGTTTGCTCCGATACCACCCGCGGGAGCTTTGTATTGTGACGTTCAGAGGAGAAAAACCGCGCGGACGACACTGGAGCTGCAGCACGATATGACTCGGAGCTTGAAGGCACATTGCGAACGTGGAAGACGGCAGCACTACGACGCAGAGAGCGTGCAACCAGCATGGTGGTCAACTGACGTTGTGGACCGCACACCAAATAAAATACCCATTTCTGAATGACTACATGTACCAAATAACCATTTCAAATGGGTAGGACAATTGTCGTCTCAGCCAATGGATCGCCTGTTATTATCCAATTCTCGTGGTAGCCCGGAAGCGACTCAAAGACAGGGAAAATGAGTACTCCATCTGATGCTGCCCCGCCCACCGGCAACGCCACCGCCCCCATCAGCAAGAACGAGCTAAAGCGCCGTCTGAAGGCTGAGAAGGCAGCCAAGGCCAAGGCCGAAAAGGCCGCCAAGAAGGCTGCCGAGGCCGCATCCAAGCCTAAAAAGGCTGCTGCCACCGACGATGAGGAACTAGACCCCACCGCGTACTTCGCCAACCGCGAGAAGACGCTTGTAGAGCTGGAGAAACAGGGAATCAACCCGTACCCGCACAAGTTCCATGTGTCCACGTCGCTACCCGAATTCCATGCGCAGTTCGGCGACGCCGAGGCCGGTAGCCACCTCTCGGATGTGGTCGTGTCTGTGGCCGGACGCCTGCACAGTAAGCGCGCATCGGGCTCCAAGCTCGTCTTCTACGACTTGCGTGCGGATGGCAAGAAGCTGCAGATCATGTCGGACGTAGGAACGTACGAGAGCGCCGAGGCCTTCGCCCAGATCCACAGCATCCTTCGTCGTGGTGACATTGTGGGCGTCAAGGGCCACCCAGGCAAGTCCAAGAAGGGCGAGCTGTCCATCTTCCCTCAGCAACTGGTGCTGCTCTCTCCGTGTATGCACATGCTGCCCAAGAGCCACGCTGGTCTGACGCTGCAGCAGGACACGCGCTACCGTCAGCGATACCTGGATCTGATCATGAACGACGACAGCCGTGGCGTGTTCCAGACTCGCGCTAAGATCATCAACTTCATCCGTCGTTTCCTGGATGACAAGAACTTCCTAGAAGTCGAGACGCCCATGATGAACATGATCGTGGGCGGCGCGACGGCCAAACCTTTCGTGACGTACCATAACGACCTGCACATGAACCTGTTCATGCGTGTGGCCCCCGAACTTTACCTCAAGCAGCTGGTTATCGGTGGACTCGACCGCGTCTACGAGATCGGACGTCAGTTCCGTAATGAAGGCATCGATCTGACCCACAACCCCGAGTTTACTAGCTGTGAGTTCTATATGGCTTACGCTGACTACAACGACCTCATGACGTTGACGGAGAAGCTCTTCTCTGAGATGGTCAAGGAGATCACGGGTGGATACACCATCACGATCCAGAAGGAGCCTGGTGAGGAGCCCGTGACGATCGACTTTACGCCTCCGTTCAAGCGTGTGAGCATGGTGTCGGCTGTGGAGGAGGCCACGGGTGTTAAGATCCCCATTGATGAGCCCGAGAAGTGTCTGGTTATCTTGGAAGAACTGGTGACCAAGTACGAGCTGGAGTGCGCTCCGCCTCGCTCGATTGCGCGTCTGCTTGACAAGCTGGTGGGTCACTTCATCGAGGACAACAAGGCTTACTGGACCAAGCCGTTCTTCATCATGGACCAGCCTGTGTACAACTCGCCGCTGGCGAAATATCACCGTGAGAAAGCTGCACTTACCGAACGTTTCGAGCTGTTCCTGGCGGGGGCCGAGATCTGTAATGCCTACACAGAGCTCAACAACCCCAAGGTGCAACGTGAGCGATTCATCGAGCAGATGGAACAGGCCGCGGCCGGTGACGACGAGGCCCAGCCGCATGACGAGTCCTTCTGTACGGCTATGGAGTATGGCCTGCCGCCCACTGCCGGCTGGGGCTGCGGCGTCGACCGTCTCACCATGTTCCTGTCCAACCGTTTCAACATCAAGGAAGTGCTGCTCTTCCCTGCCATGAAGCCGGACGAGCAGGCTGCTCCGGCCCCGTCGGCTAGCGGTTCGGCTTCGCTTATCTCCTCCACGGGCTCGGTGGCTCTGGACGTGCTGGAGAAGCGTCTGGCTGGATCCACGTTCGTGAATGGCTCGTCCCCGTCGAAGGACGACACAGCCGTGTTCGAACGTGTCAAGGTTGTGGGCAAGGACATCCTCAAGAAGTACCCGAACGTGGAGAAGTGGCTGGACTTCGTGACGGCGTTCCCCAACGAGCTACGTGCCAAGTGGTAGATCGACGTGCTTTATGGTTAGAGAGGCCGTTCTAGGAAGTCGATACTGTAGCTGTCGACGTCAAACGATTGGGTTTCTTTATCGACAATACATGTTACTTGAACGCATGTCGACCTTGCTCCTTACTTGTTTCTCAAACCGTCGGATCATCATAAGCCAAAACTCTAGCGGTTCTCCACGACAATAGGCAGGGTGATCTTAGTCTGCACGTCCAGATAAGATGCGCACACTACGCGAACCTCGAACTCGTACTTGCCTGCAGACACAACAAGAGGTCAGAATCAAAAATAATGCTGTTAATTGCGCACCTCGACGTACCAGGAGCCTCGGGGCCTAAGAATCCTGCCTTCTGTTCGACTAGTTGGGATAGATCCAGGCACTATGTACATCGTAGCAGAGCGATGTAAGTAAAACGCATTGCAATAATTAAAAACTGACAGGGCGCTTACCTTCCAAGCCTTATACAGTCGGCCAGTTCCCTTGTCCATGACGAGGAACCACACGTGCTCCTTGCGGAACGGGCTCTTCGGATCAACTTGATCGTACACTGTAGCAGCCAGAGAAGCCTTCTCGCCTGCTTCCAGATGTTGGCGTTGCAGAGTTGTCTGCAGAGTGAGCCAGTCTCCAGGTTGAATGTTGGGCTCGTCCAGAACAGCCAGCGTCGTGCCTTCCAAGTGCAGCTTCGGTAGTCGACCTTCCACCGCAGCAATACGCTCGTTCTGGTCGCGCAGTGCCGCCTCATCGGGTACAAAGCTTCCCTGTGCAATGCTAGACAACAGCGACAGCGCA
This sequence comes from Phytophthora nicotianae INRA-310, assembly GCF_000247585.1. Taxonomy (NCBI): domain Eukaryota; phylum Oomycota; class Peronosporomycetes; order Peronosporales; family Peronosporaceae; genus Phytophthora; species Phytophthora nicotianae. The sequence goes on along the minus strand of NW_008648995.1, from coordinate 1,297,320 downwards.
CGCAACAGCGGCATGGCAGGGTACGCGCGTTTCACCAGCTGCTCAGCAGCCATCGTCGCGAAGATATCCACCAGGAACGGCAGCTCCAGAAGCACCTTCTGGAATCTCTGGTCCACCCACGATGGACGGGACACACCTCTAAGCTTGTCTCGGCGTAGATACTGGTACAGCGCCAGCATATTCTCGCGAGCGACGGGGTTCGGGTGCTTGCGGATGCGGCTAATGACCTCGCCAGGCAGAGCCTTGGCTGCCTCCATCTTCTTCGCAAGCTTATCGTGCGTCTTAGCGCGGAGTTGGGCCTCATTTTGTGCGTCATTTAAGATTCCAGCTGCGGGTCCAGCCATCTCGTCACAGGACAAGAGCAGCTCCACCACGTCGTGGACACTCATTTTCTCCGTCAAAGCTTCAATGAAGCTTGCATGAGTAGCACGAGAAATCTGCGTACGATCACTGCGGCCAGATCCTTTCTGTAGCCAGTAGACGAGGTACGCGAGACCTGCGAAGATGACGCCGAAGTACATTAACACGAACACGGACCCGGTGCTGCCGCTGGTGCCGCTGAACATGGAGGCGAAGGCCACGTCCATGAGCATCGACTGACGGCCATCTGGGTGACCGTATTTGCGGTAATTTTCCATGCTTTGCGGGTCCGTGAGCGCCTCGTACGCCTTGGTGACGCGTGCGAATTGGGCTGCAGCCCGCGGGTTGTGAAGATTCTTGTCAGGGTGCAGCTGTCGCCCTAAAGCGCGGAAAGCTTTCTTGATCTGACGGGAAGAAGCCGAGTCGCTCACGCCTAGGATCTCGTACGGGTCGAACACACCCGATGTGTCCACGCTCTGTAGAGCAGAGAGACAGCGCCAAAGCAGACCACAGGCCACGGCCAATAGCGCCAAATGCAGTGCGAATCCGCGAGAACGCAGCTTCTTGGGGGTGCGAACGACGCGGTAGATCGTGAAGAGAGTGGCAGGCACTACGTACAGAGCCAGCATCACGCCCGTGAACGCGTAGAACGCGCCATCGGACTCGGACAGCAGCTCGTCCGCCATTGCTCCTTTTGGAAATGCCACGTTGATACGTCACTTTGACGGGGATGGTGATCTCGCTTTACTGACCATTAGTATTATTGAAGCTGACGGGCCAATCAGAATACACTATTAGAAACAACCCTAGAGCGTTTCAAGAATACACGAAAAACTTAGCAGTAGTGCGCATTGTTCAGAGCTCCTTATGCCGGCAATAATAATCGCTAAGTTTATCTTGTTGATTCCTATTAACAGCCCTATCTTGAAATGCGCTGCTGCTTTTAGCAGTGGTGTCTCTCTTCAGTATTCAGCGCCGTTCGACAACTAAGAACAACATGAAACGCTAACGCCAGATGAACCGAAATCCAGTCACAAATAGCCGTCGCTGAAGTTTTTTATGGCGCAGGAAACGTGTTTTGTCGATTTTCGCTGACTCGCCCACAGGAGAAGTCTTCCAAAACTGAAGACTTGTCAGCGGCATTTATAGCGTTAGCAATAGCAGGAGAACCACCAGAGTTGGTTGGAAACTTCATTCTACGTTCTTCCCAATCGAGCTCGCTATTGTGTTCCAGATCCAAATACTACTCGTGAAAGATTTTGTCAGCATGTCAACTCCGTTGAAGGCTCTGATCCAGGAGCGGCTGCGAGCAAAGATGGTTTGTAGACGAACCGACTATGACGTGGATGATAACTACGAGCGTGACTCAGATCGCGTGCATCACCAGCCTGTGGATGTTATTGAGTACGATATCACTAGTCGTGACGATGAAGACAACAGCTTAAGAAATACGGGAACTCGTGGATCTACCTCTCGGCGCAGTAGCGCACCGCAAGGAAATTATCCTGTTCGACTTCAGACGCACATCGATCCGTCGGCCTACCTAGTTCAATCGCATCATGACGATCGGCAATACCCACCCTCGAATTCATATGCATCCAGCCAGGGTGACCGACAGCGCTTTTCTCGCTACCCTCGCGAACAGTATCGTGACACGAATGCATACGACCAGCAACAGCATCACCAGAGAGACCAACGCCGACGACAGATTAGTCACCACCGTATCCGTGAGTTGCCACCGCGCCATGAGTATCTGCCTCGGCATATCAGTAGACAGCCAATTCAAAATCGTGCTTCTGAATTACCCTGGCATCGCTCCGACCATGGGTCTCCGACGAGCAACATCAGTTCCACGACCAGAAGTCTCTATCGTGCTGCGTCTAGCCCAGTACATTCCCCGTCTTTGCGAGCACACCGGCAGCAAAAGTATGTCTATATCGATCAAGATGACTACAGTCATCATCGCCGTGACATTAAGAGTTCTCCCAGGATCGCAGCATCCAGCAATTCGACTCATCAGACGCAACATCAGGACTACGATCAACGTCAGCACTACACCTGGAAGTCTCGTGACCAAGATTCCCATCCCACCTATGAAGTGAGAGACCCTTCTCCGACACGACACCATGATCGCGTCGGCTATCAAACGCCCGACAAAGCCGTTCGGCGGCCCCCAATGAATACCAAACAATCCATTCAGACAAAAAGTACCAACTCTGGAAACCGCGTAATTCCCCCGCGGAAACTGCAGTCGAAGGAAGTCACACCCCCAGCCGTCACAAAGAACTTTGAGCAACTAGAGCGACACTCTCCACCCCAGCTAGACATGGAAATCATCGAACCGCCTGCTAAGACTATTGGTCGGACCCGGGTGTGGGATGAGATCATGTCGCCTGAGAGCCGCCTCGCAGCCAAAGCATTCGTCGAGAAACGGCAGCGCCGCTCCGAGAAAGGCACCCCCAGGACGATGGCCACTCAGCGGTGGCTCGAAGTCATCGACGCCCGAGCCAGTCGGCGTAAGGCCGGTGTGTAGTTAAAAAAAAAAAACTTGTATTAATAACTTAGCTTTAATAAAATACCTAAATTTTCGAAGAGTACAAAATGTTGCCTCCATGAAAAAGTATCTTATCGACAATAATAAAATCCGACAAAAAAATCGGACGTTGAAGATACTAGTGCGACAAAACGTTACGTCCTTACAAAACCGAAGTCTAATTATATACCAACCTCCGCCCACCATTTTCTTTTTTTTCGAAGTATCAGTGATGCCATCGTATGGATCCAAGCTACCGCCGCAGCCGCTGACGCCGGCGTCGTTTTCCCTGCGTGGGGCAGGCTTTCTCGTCGCCACTGCGTTCATCGTGAGTGTGGTCTTCATGGTGGCGGTCATGCAGTCCGTGGGGGTGGACGAAATCGCATCGAATCAGCTGCAGAACGACGGCGCATCATTCCCGGCACTTCGTCTCGCAGCAGACACTGCGTTGGTCCAAGCGCGAGTCTTGCAAAACCTACCGTTGAGTGTCAATGCAGAGGGAAGCAGTACTATGCGGGTTTCTATCGCCTTCAGTCAGGACCACCCCGTCACTCAAGGACAATATGTGCCAATGGACGAGGTATCAGATCCTTTGAATTCCATGTAATTGTCATAAGGCTCACGTTTATATTTGTCCTGTTAGGCTAAAGCAGCTCCGAGTGTCTCCATTGAAGGGAGCGCAACCGACAGCACCGAGCGCTACACATACATGCTCATCGACATTGATGCCCCGGATCCAAAGGCTCCGACACACGCGCCATTCCTGCACTACATTCTAGCGGACTTGGCAGTGAATGGACAAAGCGCTCAAAAGAACGAGGTCGTGGTGGTTCCTTACTACCCGGTGACCCCTCCTGTTGGAGAACACCGTTACGTGTCGCTTTTGTTCCGCCAACAGGAAAGTGATTCCATTGCACCCGATGCAGAGCTCACATCCAAACGCTCCAACTTTGACGTAGCTGGATTCGCCAAGAAGCACAAGTTGGATCTCATTGACAAAAGTTATTTCCATTCGCACCCAACCGCCCAAGACAACTGAAAGACAAAAAGGAAAAGACAGCTGCATACTTTTTCACAAGATTGCTTAAGTATAGCTACACTGGTTTAAAATTCTAACGGCATTCATCAGTACGGAGTTGTTTCTGTTGTCTCTGCAAAAATTGCACAAGTTGTTGGTGTTCAATCGGTAAATGTTGCAGTTGATCGGGTGTAGCTTTGACGAGTTTGTCGAATCGCTTGGCAAACTGAACGAGCTCGAGCTGGGCTTTTGGCAACTTGAGTAGCTGCTTTTCGGGTAACCGCAGCAGATTCTGTAACATTTCCTGCTGCGCTGGTGTCAGTTTTTGTAGGGACTTCACACTGGGTATGCTGTTAATGGGAGGTGGTGAGTTGTTGTTCTCATTCTCCATCTTGTTCGATTCCCGGCGAGAGTGAAGATGATGCTCGAGTTGTTGGAGTTTTTGTGCAACTTTCTTGCGGACTAGCAGTACAAATGGTGTTCCAGGTAGTTTACTCTGTATCATTTAGTACCAGGTTGTGTCAGTCAATGAGTTTACGCAACACATCTTCATTTTTCTGCTTACCAATCGTGAGTCGGCGTATTTTTCCGAGAGCATACGAAGCTGAGATTCCTCTTCTTCCGTCGACGTTGTGCTGGTCACCATTAACTGATCAATTTCGCTCGTAACTTCACGTAACACAGCTTTTGCCGTGACATCGGGATCCTGACGTTTGTTCTGCTTGGTAACGTTGTTGAAAGGTGGGGGCACTGCTGGTGGCGGTGGGATGATCAAACCTGCTACGGCGATTGCAGGGCTCACACGTCTCTCTGTTGCTGGTGTTGGCGACTTGAAGCTTGCGAATCGGCGAAGACGTGTGTCCAGTGCATCAGAACTCTTAGACTCGCTTAGTCGAGTTGGCTGGAGCTGAACCATACTCGTTGATCGAAGCAAAGGCACATTTCGAGTAGTCGATCGATATTGTCGTGAGCTGTAGATGGTCTCGAATGTTTCGTCCAGGATCCCCAGCGCGGACTGCGGATGTATTTTCTGTTTCGAGTTGTTGTCCTTGGCACCCTCTTCATATTGGCTTAACCCCGCCGCGATGTCAAATAGGCTTCCCATGACACAGACAGGAATCTCCTCAACATGCACTTGAGTCACAATGAAAGAGCGAGGCTGCTGGAGATCGATGAGTCTCGTTTCTCCCAACTATTTTTTGCCGTTGGTTTAAGATATAAATACGAGTAGGGTGCAGTCCTGGATTGAGCCGCAGATCTCTTTACTCGCCCCCACCCAGTGCCAAGTTAGTGCTACCGCGACTGCATCATGTCGACGCTCACGTCCGCGCAGCTACACGTGAAACGAAGCTCCACACGCCTTCATGCGCCGCCTGGTGGTGCCTCCAGTCTCTCCTTCGGTTGGGACTCAACAAAGTGGGGTTATTTCTTGATAAAAAAACTTAAACTAACTCAAATCTTCCACATTTTGTAGGTTGCGGAGGTCTTGGGACAGCTGAACCAGCCGAGCAAGCCCCTAACAAGGAAGAGCCTGCGTATTCACGCCCAAGGAGCAGTGATCGGTACGCACCTCCGGCTACCAGCTTCAGCAATAACAACAACGATGGTTGCTCGGGTTACTCGGTGTCCCAACCTGAACCGATCCCATACAACAACTACGCTCCACCACAGCAACCGTACGGACAGCAACCGTACCAACAGCAACCATACCAGCAACAGCCGTACACGTATCCAGCGCCTTACAACCCCACCACCCAAAACAACAACAGTTTCTCTAACCAGAACTACAGTAACAACAACGGGTTCCACGGCGGCCGTCCTCCGTCCTCCACGCCCAGTTCTCGTTCGAGTACTCGGTCCAGTTCCAGCTCGAGATCCTGGGGTTCTCAACCTCCTCTCACGTCCTCGAAACGGGACCAAAACTGGGAGAAAAAACGACGACAGTGGCTAGCGCGCAAAAACAGCAGCAATAACAACAACTATGGCGAGCGAACATCCACGCCCTCTTCAACTTGGAATAGTAATCCTGCTGGGGTGATGCTTGATGACAGCATTAACCCTCCGTCCCCGCTCTCGAGGTTCATGCACCAGCAGCAACAACAGCAGCAGCAACAACAGCAATTTCCACCAACGCCATGTGTCGACTATCAAAGGCTAGGGACGGCCAACAGTACTCGAAGTACCACCAGCTACACGAACCACCAGCCAAACCCAACACCAATCCAAACGCGGGGAGCGCGCTATCCCCCGGCTGGTGCCCCTTTGTCTCGTGCTGGACTCTCCACGGCATCTTCGACCACGTCGACAACTTCAAGCCGCAGACAGCCACCGGGAGGCCAATGTCAGTGGTCGCTGGGATGAAAACTACACATTATCGCGATGCAAGATGTCACCCGGTGCTTGAAGAAGACCTTGGTGAGTATTAGTGCAGCTCCAGTTAAAGCAAGTGCTGGAATGAATCGTTGCGTTTGGCATAGACAATTGTTTTCGTCGCTAGAGCGAATTCACTGTCAGGCACGACATTTCTATCTCCCAGTATCAATTTCGATGACGACAAATCGGTCGCCCAATAGGAGGACCATTTTCAGGACTATTCTGACTAAATTGGCGACCTTCGAACGTAAAATTCACCTTGCCGAAACCATGGACCAAAGTCTTTGGCAAAAGACTACTTGTAACTTAGTCCCTGAAAGACTCCAGTTAAACCTTCAGCTAACTGGAACATATCAAAGAGTATCTCCGCTCAGAAGATCTCCAGTGACAGGCTGTCACTTGACGCAACGCAAGCCCCCTAATATGCAAAGTTTGAATTGCAAACAGATCACCAGCACTCCGTCACGGAGTCTCGTGCAATCGGGTTGCAGGCAGCCTGCAATACATATACAGGTATTATCAGCCTCGTCCTGACTTCAATCACTGCTCCGTGTCGACCGCACCAGCGACCTGAAGTGCTGCCCGCTTCAACTACGCTCCTGATAATGTACGAGCAATGAGGCCGCCCCGCTTGATGCCCCGTATCGAATATTGCAGTGCTACCACGATAAGCAGGCGACTCACAGAACTTTATCACTCAAGTCCTAATCCTGAGCTTGTGTGCCCATTCATTATCAGAATTCACAGCGGCCACATCAAACAAAACTAGGAGAACGTCGTGTCAAACCCAGCGACCGGTAACGTCCAAGTCACTTGAGAATAGTAGTCGTCGACACCAAGTCTCAATTATGACGAGCCACGAGCAGCAGCAACATGGGGACGAGCCCCACCAGGTTGGCGTGGATGAGCTGCACGAGGAGCTGGACACCACACCTGTCCACGCTGCGGCCCGCGCTGGCCGAGTTGAAGATTTGCGCGAAATTTTGCTGGTCGATGCCACTCAGGCCGTGGCACTGGACAAGTACGGACTAACGCCACTCCACTGGGCTTGTGACCGCGGAGAGGCAGCGGCAACGCGTCTACTACTACAACACGGTGCGGATGTTGATGCCGTGGAGAAGCGCATGTTCAAGCGGCGGCCACTGCACCTTGCAGTTCTGGCGAGCTCCGAGGCGACGGTGCGCGAGCTGCTGGCGCACCACGCCGATATTCTGGCCGAAGACTACCGCGGCTGGGCGCCGATCCACGGAGCAGCCTACAGCGGAGATGTGGACTCGCTGACGGCATTGTTGAACGCAGGTGCGAGCGTCACCACGCAGCTGACCAAGCGGCGCGAGACGGCACTGCACGTTGCTGCCTGCCGAGGTCGCATGGAGGCTGCTCGGCTTCTGCTGAAGCGCAGTTCTGACGGCGCTGGTGATGAGAGTCTGCTGGCCATGGAGGACGACGAGGGCTCCACGGCAGCACAGGTGGCGGCTCGCAACGGATTCGAGGACATTGCGTATCTGTTAGGTGGCCAGCTGCAATGAGTTTGCTGGAGATGAACAGAGCGACGTTGAAGCGAACCGTTCCCACTGGCATGGCCGTGCTTCAGCAAGTGTGTTAATAAGCTAAGAGTGAAATCGACGCAGATGGGCATCATTTATTGCTGCCAGAGCAAAGCGGGGCTTGTAGTGCACAATGCAATCTTGAGATTGTTCCCCGGCAAGGGTTCTGTGAATTAAGCGGCATGAGTTGCTTCGGGTGGCGACGGTGTTTGGGAAGAGGTTAAGTTGCTGCGCACTTTAACAGCGCCCGTAGTCGCGCGTTGGAAAGGGGCGGCATAAGTTATTGCCTAGTTGCTGTAGTCTATAGTGGTTGAACGAGCAGTGCCGTGAATGGTTCACCTGTAGGAGAACGTTAAACACAGCAAATAAAGCTGATGTAGGCTACTTACATACCATTATTCCATTTCGTTTCTACTCTGGCAATTCGTCTTTGCTTCTAGTTGTTGTACTGCAACTATGCTACCGATCGAGAGCAACTCCGAGACAGCCTCAAATGACGATCGAGCTCCAGGGCTGTCTCAGTGGCGTGCCAATGGTAGACATCGACAAATTGCTGTCACAAATTGCTGGAACGGAGTGGTACTGAAACAAGGTGTTGATGCAACCTTGGGGTTGCCTTAAGTTTGGCCGATGATACTAGATATTTGTCGAGGAATGAGAACTTCAAGTTGATGCATTAGAAGAATCAGTGCAAACAACCCTTTGCTTTTCTGCTGCCAATGCCGGCTGTGTCACAACTGAAAGTGCGATCGCTAAGACTCAAAAGATTCTAGCGTCAGCGTTCAGTCTTGAAGTCGAGGGACGTTTAACGGGTCTATCTTTTTGTCGTGTGGGTTGTAACTTCAAGCAATTTGTTTTAGCAATAAAAATTTTAGAAATTTGATGGCAAACACAAGATAAAAATAAAATGAGAAGAAAGAGGCGATGCATGTAGCGATAGGATGCGGAGGTTGTTAGCGATGAAACGTAGCAATAGGATGCGGACGTTGTTAGCGATGAAACTGCTGAAGCCGCCAAGGCCGACTTTCGCTGCAGCGGACGCTGAGGACGCCTCATCCTTCTCCAAGCCACGAAGCGACTCCGAATAGATTTACGGTTGAAGTAGCCGCAGTGCTCCGTGAAGAGTCTCGCAGATGGTGGGCTTGGTTACTTCCTGCGCTGCTAAGATAAGGTGTTAGCTTGGCAAAGCGTATTGCGTGCTGAAGAATCCAGCCAGCACCACTCCAACACAAACCGACGATCAGCCAAATCGAAGGAGCGCTAAAAGAAAACGGTGATCTTGGCGTGGAAAGCTTCTTTAGTTTTGAGCGTTACCGGGTTCCAATAAATAGTGTATAGAGAGACTGGCGAACTACGGCGTCGCTCGAGAAATAATCAATAGGCTACGGTGGGAGGTGGCGTAAGGCACCGGCGACGAGGTGACAAGCCTTACTGCTTGTTCTTGGGGGTGCCGTCCAAAGCAGGGAGATGATCTTTTGTCCGATCTGATCGATCACTGAGGTCCTTGTCGCTCGTGCTCCACCGCTCTAACACGGTGCTCAGGTTACTTGCGGTTACTTGACTGGACACTTCCTTCATCGCTCTGGCGAGATGGACAGCATGATGAAGGCTGACATGTCGAACGGCTGAGCCTGTCGCTTATCGAGAGGGTCAATACACCGCGCCTCACGCGGGAAGCAAAGGCCACGCAAAATGCGGGGCTCCGGCGTTTCGGGTGTCTCCATCATGACCATCGGCTGCGGTTTTGCCAGCAGCGGCGTCGGGAAATGCAAGTTCGTCCTCGCCGCGACGTCATCGTGAATGCCAAAGTCATTGAACCTGTTGGTAATGTCCGCGACTCGCTGCTTCTTCTTCCTGAGCAACATCTTTTCGCGCGAGTTGCGACGCAGTGGCAAGCTGTCGTCGTCCAGCACAGACGAGCTCGAGGGCGCGGAGGAACTAAGCGACACCTCCGAGCTGAGAGACAGACGGTCGTTCTCCAACATGAACTGCAGAGAGTGTCGGTCCTGCCGCTCCTGTTCGTCCGCCTCGTCACCGCTGCTGCTGGGACTGTCCACGGCGGCCCGTGAGCGCTTAAACCGGTGAACTGGACCCTCCACGAAAGGCGTCCAGTCGTCCACAGTGCCCCGTAGTGTGCCTCCGCTGTTGCTATTCTGTGTGGAGGCCTCGGCGGCCAGCGCCACGAGGTCGTCGCAGGCGCGGGATCGTTTCATGGCATGTACTTGCGCCTGCTTTTAGCTTATTTCGTTCCTGCCAATTCTCGAGGCAGAGAAGAAAAATGAAAATGAACGAGTTTTGGGCGCTTTATCCAGAAATCAAGAGCAAGCGCGGGAGAAGAAAGGCCGACGAGGAGAGAAGGGCCAATCGCGGCGCTCCCCGAACCGCGCGCGCAATTCAACCACCAAGTTGAACCAGCAGAACTGAAACGGCCGTCCCCAGAACTCGATACACTCGATCAAGTGGAATTCATTGTGAATTTATCCCACACGACGCCTATACAAGCGACCTCCCATAACTAATTCCCAAACGGCAAATCTTTGCTGTCCTGCTTCAAGCTGCGAGAAACACGCGCTTGCCTCGACTCCAACTTGCAGCCCCCTCGATTATGAGGTCTCGGAAACTGGACTGCGCTGCTGGAAGCGCTGAGCGACCCACCCACTGTTTCGGCTTCGCCGCGGCAGTGACACCGCTAGCGTTTGCTAAACTAAACTCGGCGGGGGAGGTCGAGGCTTTTTCTTGCCACGGGCTTATCGTTTCTCGCCGTGCGGCAAGTTCAAGCAGCCTGCGACGAGCGCGTCGTCCGAGCCCCGATTTAGGCAATTTGTAAATTCGTGGCCGTAAATCGTCGCACACGGGCGCCTAAATCGTCCGATCTTCCGAAACGCATGTTGAAGTTCCGGTGTCCCGCCAGAGTCGGGCCACGACAGAAAGCAAGGCCACAGCGGCAACATCAGCGTCTACAGGTCGACGTCGACGGTTGACTCGACTATTTAAGTCAGTCATTTGAAGTAATCGCGACCTTAACTACCTACAGAGCTCCGAGGCGGGGGGCACGAGCTTCGAACAATTTCCAAAGCAGATATTAGTTGTCGATCCATTCCAGCGGTGTCCTTGCTCCAATGACGGCCCGTCAAACAGCAGACGGCTCTAAAGTTTAGTCTAAACGCGCCTGCCGTTAAACAGCACTGAGACAGCGCTGATGGGCGCGCAACGCTCTGCTGCACCACGGCAGATTCGCCTCCAATTTGGTGGAGTTCGTGTTGTCAATTGTTGGCCAGGAATCTCCGGTGGAGACTCCACTGGCTGTAGAATCCACAGCGTGATTGGTGCGGAGGGGTTGTTCTCGATCGGCAGCACACGGTGCAGCACAACGATCAGAAGCAAGTTGCTGTTCGTCTGCAGCAAGCACATGTTTTTATTTGCCGTGTTTAGTGTTCTCCAACCGGTGACGCGCTGCATGTAACCTTTCACCACCACTCGAGCATTCAACCAGGTCGAACCAACCAGGATACAGTGTACACGGATCCGCAGACTGCGCAAGTTTCGCTGGGCAACAGCAGATTCCGCTTCGCCTGTCCACTGGATACGCCTATTCACGTGTGAAGCGCAGAACAATCAACCACTCAACCACTCAGCTGGTGCTGCGTGTTGCTTTGGTTCACAGAGCTCTTGCGCGTTGCCGTTGAGCTGCAAATTGCATTGATCATCGCAAGCCCTGCTTGCTCTGTCGGCGTCGGCGTCGCTGACTCAACGATGATATGATGCCCATCTGCGTCGATTTCACTCTTAGCTTATTAACACACTTGCTGAAGCACGGCCATGCCAGTGGGAACGGTTCGCTTCAACGTCGCTCTGTTCACCTCCAGCAAACTCATTGCAGCTGGCCACCTAACAGATACGCAATGTCCTCGAATCCGTTGCGAGCCGCCACCTGTGCTGCCGTGGAGCCCTCGTCGTCCTCCATGGCCAGCAGACTCTCATCACCAGCGCCGTCAGAACTGCGCTTCAGCAGAAGCCGAGCAGCCTCCATGCGACCTCGGCAGGCGGCAACGTGCAGTGCCGTCTCGCGCCGCTTGGTCAGCTGCGTGGTGACGCTCGCACCTGCGTTCAACAATGCCGTCAGCGAGTCCACATCTCCGCTGTAGGCTGCTCCGTGGATCGGCGCCCAGCCGCGGTAGTCTTCGGCCAGAATATCGGCGTGGTGCGCCAGCAGCTCGCGCACCGTCGCCTCGGAGCTCGCCAGAACTGCAAGGTGCAGTGGCCGCCGCTTGAACATGCGCTTCTCCACGGCATCAACATCCGCACCGTGTTGTAGTAGTAGACGCGTTGCCGCTGCCTCTCCGCGGTCACAAGCCCAGTGGAGTGGCGTTAGTCCGTACTTGTCCAGTGCCACGGCCTGAGTGGCATCGACCAGCAAAATTTCGCGCAAATCTTCAACTCGGCCAGCGCGGGCCGCAGCGTGGACAGGTGTGGTGTCCAGCTCCTCGTGCAGCTCATCCACGCCAACCTGGTGGGGCTCGTCCCCATGTTGCTGCTGCTCGTGGCTCGTCATAATTGAGACTTGGTGTCGACGACTACTATTCTCAAGTGACTTGGGCGTTACCGGTCGCTGGGTTTGACACGACGTTCTCCTAGTTTTGTTTGATGTGGCCGCTGTGAATTCTGATAATGAATGGGCACACAAGCTCAGGATTAGGACTTGAGTGATAAGGTTCTGTGAGTCGCCTGCTTATCGTGGTAGCACTGCAATATTCGATACGGGGCATCAAGCGGGGCGGCCTCATTGCTCGTACATTATCAGGAGCGTAGTTGAAGCGGGCAGCACTTCAGGTCGCTGGTGCGGTCGACACGGAGCAGTGATTGAAGTCAGGACGAGGCTGATAATACCTGTATATGTATTGCAGGCTGCCTGCAACCCGATTGCACGAGACTCCGTGACGGAGTGCTGGTGATCTGTTTGCAAT